>NC_050089.1:12711825-13011825 GCF_009764565.3 Dermochelys coriacea | reverse complement strand
TGCCACAAGTACTCCTTTTCTTTTTGCGAATAGAGACTAACATGGCTGCTACTCTGAAATATGTCAGATTAGGCTCTCCTCTGTTACAGCGAATTTGGATCTCCCCTGTACTGGGGGTGCACACAAAGGGCATATGCCTACTTTCGCAATTCCATAGCCAAGGAGCATAACAGAAGTATTAATGGATGCTCTGGAGATCTTAAAGAACTGTCAGCACATTGGCTGTTGTTTACAGTGCCTGCATTTGTGAAAAGGTCACTGGAGCCCATTCTAATTGACAGTGGGATCATATACATCCACCATGTACGCATGAGGTATATTACATGGGGTATATTAAGGAATATTATATTATATTTATATTTGTTGGCAGGTCAGGCATTTGCTGAAGAAAGGGAGAGTCACGTCAGCATTTGTTACCTGCCGTCGAAATGTGAGATCCTAGATCACCTGCCAATTCAGACAGCGTTTTGCCTTGGTTTCCTGAGAAGGCACTTCCTTTCAGAAAAACTTGAAGTCTTTAAATCAAGACTGAATGACTTTCTAAAAGATACGTTCTAGTTTTGACACAAGTTGTTGGCCTCAGTGACAGGGATTACTGGGTGAAATTCTGTGGCCTTTGTTATGCAGGAGGTCAGATTCTAACTGCCCCTTCTGGCCTTAAAGTCTATGAAAATCCAAAGGCTTCAGTGATGAACTGTATGGTGCAAATGTGCTGTAGCCACTAAGTTGAGCTCACCATCGTATGAATCACTTAGATTTAAACTAGTTTAAATGGTGGATTCTCTGTCACTTGAAGTCTTTAAGTCATGATTTGAGGATGTCAGAGACTCAACCAGAAGTTAGGGGTCTATTACAGGAGTGGTTGGGTGAGGTTCTGTGGCCTGCCACGTGCAGGAGGTCAGACTAGATGATCATGGTGGTCCCTTCTAGCCTTAAAGTCTATGAGTCAATTGCATTGTCATAGTTCACCTGTGTGACCACCAGTAGGTCTGAACCTAAGACATCTAAAGTGAAAATTCCTTTTGTCCATGAAGCTACTATCAATTCTGTTCCTCAGTATTTTGCATGAGAATATTGAAGTAGCCACACTTGAAAGCTTAGATATCATGCTTCTGACTCTAAGAGGGGAAAACAAATGCTCACAAGGATAAACATACAGGACCAGATCCTCAGGTGGTGTAGGTTAGCATAACTCCGCTGAAGTCAATACAGCTGCACTAATTTACACCAGCTGAGAATCTAACCCACATATTCTATTTAGCATTCAGAAAAGTTAATTTAACAACAGTTCCTGTATATAAAAATAACAGACCCAGCTGATCATTTGAGTTCTTCTCTTCTTTTAGGATTATCCTCCTACAGTATGTGCAATGACTAATGGGATTTTGCAGCTCCAATCATGTAGTTAAAAGAGTGCAGGAAATCACTTTGTCCTACAGAAGACAGGTAATGATCACTGGCAAACATGGTGACATGTTATCTAATCTTCTTAATTAGTTTAGTTAGATTAATCACAAAGGCAAAATCATCAGCATCAAACCTAGACTGTCAGTAATGTGCCCCCAACTGATGGTAAAAGTAACCCAGAAAATCAGATGTCTGAAGAAAGGCCTGCTGGGTTTTGTTTTCAGGCATCTATTTCATTTAAAATGTGTTAATATTATTCTTTACAAAACAAATTACTTAAACCAAGGAAATTACCCAGAATAGCGACTAACATTCAGGATGCTCATTCAATATTTCCAATCAGAATAATCTATACAACACTGTCAATCATAGCAGGAATTATGATCCTGAAAGCATTAAAATACAAGAAGCTAGATTCATCTCATCGGCAGCCAAGGAGCACGAGGTCTGGGAGGAGGGTGAAAAGGTGGCGTGAGCTCATCTCTGTACTCTCTCAAATCCTCAGCTCACTCTGTGTTATTCCAGTCCCACGGTGTAATTTAGAGCAGTCTGAGGGTTGCCAATGGTCCCAAAGGACAAACATGGCATTGGGGAATGTAGGGAAGCCCCAGTCTGCCCATTCACTGTGGGCTTCCACTGTGGGCAAAGTGGAATTAATTGCAGGAAAAAGGCCCAAAGCATGAATGGAGAATATTCATAGTAACATTCTTAGCGGAATGTGTATTGTAGTAGATTCTTTCTATGAAAAGATTTATGGGTTGCTATGCAATCGTAGACTGAAAATAATGCCTCTCATGAGTCGATAGAAATGAGGGGGAGTAAAGGTGACATTCTGACAATCAGTACCACAGATGGTAATTTTCATTAATTTTATTTAATAAGTTGACTATAAAGCATTTTGATTGTACCTCACTATTTCTCATTGTAGCACAAATGAATTTTTAACAAGTGTAAACAGAAAGGTAAAGGATAATTTAAAAAAAAATTATTTTAGTTTTTTCCCAGCATCTTAGCTATTGGAAAGTGACTCAGGTTTCGCTTTTTGAACATTAGCGCTCAGTGTGTCCCTCTTGAATGATGCTGTTATATTGGGAATCACTAGTGTTTTGCACTGAGACTTAGGCTCATAAATTACTTAGGGGTTTTGAAAAAAAACGTTTAGCCAAATGTTCAGCAGGTTTAGACTAAAGCTCTTCAGAAACACTGTTATAGGTATTGTAATTACAGATTGCTGTAACTCTTAGCTTTCCTCAAACCTTTCCCTCCCTACTACTTGGCTACTTCTTTTCACTGCATTACGTCTACATACCTGCCAACATCCTCTGATCAAAAAAAGAAAGAGTAGCTTGTATATTTGCATATATTTGCATACATTCAGGCACAAATCAGCCAAAGCACATGCCTTCTCATTTTGAAGCTATGCTGTAAGAAACTCCAGCGTGGGAATGAATGCATACATGAGTGAATGTTCAATAGGTGACATGTGTAAATGCAAATAAATAAATAAATGCAGTTGTTTAACTTGCTACCATCAGAAATCTGTGAATAACACTGAGCATTTAATATACTTTAATGCAACCACTCATGCAGATTTTTATGTGGAAATCCTTATTTGTGAAATGAATTGGATACCATCATATAATACATGGAATAAACCGTTCTTTAATTAATGAGTGTATAAATTATTAGCTCCCCTAATTAGTTTCTTTAACGTGTTTAATATTTAACCCTTAATAACAACAACACATAGCTCTTGTATAGCACTTTCCATCTGTATAGTTCAAAATTCTTTACAATGGAGGGAAAGTTTCACTATCTCCATTTTACAGATGGGGAAACTGAGGAACAGGGAGGTACTATGACTTGCCCAGTGTCAGACAGTGAGTCAGTGCAACAGCTGGGAAATAGAACATAGGTTTACCGCATTCCAGGCCAGGGTCTTATCTACTGGAGCATGCAACTCTCAAAGTGCCCTTTCAGCCATTCTTTTCTGAACATTAGTTTGTGAAATGTCCCTCTGGAATGATGATGTTATTGGAAATCACTACTACTTGCTGAAAGCTATACATTGGTGTGTGTGCATAACATGATGACTGCTAAGAACGGCAGAATGTCAAACAGGCCTGCTTCTTTGTTACACTGAGGCCCTTTTACACCACTCTGGCATTGAATAGAAGCTTTAAAATAAGCATAACTGTAATTTATGTCCATTTTAAGGCCCCTTTAGATGAACAGATAGATGCAAAGTGGCATTAATGTAATCCGATCAGATCCAGTGTTCCTGCAAATTAAATATTTAAAAGGAAAGTTTATTTTTTAAAATGGTATGCTCCACTTGTAATAAGCTTTTCCCTATAGGAATATGGGCATGTCTTAGGTTTTTGATGCATGTACCGATCCAAAGCCCATTGAAATCAATGGGAGTGATTTCATTGATATCAAAGGCTTTGGATCAGGGCCCGAGACATTTGGCAGCAAAGCTGTTGAATCCAGGTAACAGGTAAAGAAACCATTTGAAAATAAAGCACCTTTTCCTCTTTTAGGGTGAAAATGACCACTGTGCAGAGAAACAGCCCTACACCTGTGCACCATTTAAGTCCCGCTTATGCCCTCAAAATAGGATTTATGTAATAGGGCATAGGGTTCTGCTAACTGCACAGGGCTGAATTTCACTCATTCAGTAGTACCTTACTCTGCAAGAGAGAGAGATTCCTGTTGATTTCAATGCAATTGTTCAAGCAATAAGGCACTACACACTGTGAGAAAGGATGGTAGAATTTGGCCCTCTGTTTTGTCCAGGTTTATCCTTTCCTACCTTTGACTTAGCATAGGTTGTTACTCAAAAGGCGCTGTTACCATTAAACAAAGGCATGGAGAATTAGCACTATGGAAAATCTCCAAATGGTCTGTAGTTGAAAGCAAGGAACTATTATTTGATGGATTAAACAGTTAGGGCATTAGCAGAAAGCCCTAATTTAAGAGGTTTTGTCTTACCTAAATCTGCACATTGCAGTTTGAAATTGGGATCCAGACTTTAGGTTTGTTAATGGCTTAAGTCTCAGTTTCTTATAAGAAGGGAATTATCTTAAAATAAAATATCAATATTTTATATGCAAACTATATAATCTATATTTATTATATAAACATTGGCCAAATTCTCAGCTGATGCAAATCAGTGTAACTCCAGTGGTGCTTTGCCAGTTTATATCAACTGAGGACCTGGCCAAAACTGTTTTCTTTTAAACAAAATTGAAAAACAAAAAATAAAAAAAAATTTAAAAAGTCCTGCATTCCTTATTGTTGAAAAAGCCCAAGAGCAACCTTTGATGAATTGTCTCCTTCTGTCATTTCTTTCTGATATTAATAGACAGTCCATCTGTGGGTCAATAATCAGCAAGTTTTTACTTGCACTGAATGAATCATCTAAAACGAATGAAAGACCTGAGGACCTGGAAACATAACAACCCAAAACACAAACAAAAGTCTGTAACATGTTTGCCGCCCTAGGCTTGGACTCAAAAATAATAGACAAAATTGCAGAACTACATGACTGATGGCATTATTCCAAAGGTCTATGAAAGACCAAAAAAAAAATGGTGTCAGTTCTGAGCCCTGAATTTGTAAAGACAGGGACAGAAACATGGCCTGTGATTGCCATGCCTCTGGCCTTCATCTGGGCTCCAACACCACGTTCCACTCCATCAGCTCTGCCACATTGACCCTGGAGTGTTGCATAGCATTCTTCTTCCATAGTCCCCCTCCAGGAGCAGCGAGAGGTGAACCTACACACCCTGTGGCTCTTCAGACTCTGAGGAGAGAGCAGAGCACATCCCTGGGGATCCCTGACAAGCTGTGGGGCTAGCTTTCCCCTTCACACTGCTGGCTACTCTGAAATCCTTCTCCCTAACTCACAACCAGATGTTTTTTTCTAAAAGATCAGCTCTAGGAATTATTGTGGGGCCTGTGTTATAGAGGAGTCAGACTAGATGATCACAGTGGCCCCTTCTGGCCTTTTAGTCTATGGATCTATAATTCTCAGTTACGCTAAGGCCTCTTTACACCCGTCATAGGGTGACTGGCTCCTTTAAGAAGAGATGAGATCAGCCGTCCCTGTGCCATAATTAATTATCTGTTTCCCAGCCTGAAGAACAGGACTAAGGAGGGTCAGGTGACAGCTTAATGAACATCTGCAACTTATAAAAGGACTGAGAGCCCAGTCTGGGAGATAGGACTACAATGTATGGGAAGGTACTGGTGGAAGGCCCTGAGCTAGGGTCTGCAGGAGGCTGGGTGCTCTGTAGTGGAACCACAAGGAGTGGGCTGGCCCTGAGTTGTAGGAAGCTGGGTGCTTCAGGGGCCCAGTTCCTTAGGGGCCTGGCGCTTCATACCAGCGTGGGGAAGGATGCAAGCAACAGAGCCCAGAAGGGGCTGTGAACAGTACTTCAGGGAACCAGCCTGGGGGCTGAATGCTGTGTCCCAGAGCCAGAAGACTCTCCAAGGTAACCCAGGAAGGGGCTGGGAATAGGGCCCTGAGAGTGGGTTGAAGAGAAACGCCTGAAGGGTAGAAGGACCATTTGTTTGTTGCAACATTTTTAGTTGCCCTGTTGCTATCCCAGAAGGGATTGTTTTGCTTGTCACTTGGCTGGAGGGCTCAGCTGCATCTCTAGCATATCTTCAGTGTGTGGAGAGCTGAGACCCAAGTTGGTGAGGGTAAATGGACCTTAATGTGAACATTATTTGCAATTTTCACCCACTTCAAGGGCCTGAAACTCTGGCAGAGCAAAGTAAAAGGGTACTAGTGTAAATGACAATCAGACTTAAAAAGTATAATGGTCACCTAGGGCCTGGTTCCCTGCTGCCCTTTATCTTGTACAGTTTACAGCTCTGAAAGGATAATAGTGTTTACACCCCCCTGTGAATTCACTTTGCACAAGATGCAAAGCTGCAGGAATCAGAATTGGGCCCCTTGCCTTTCTGCCAGTCAAACCCTGCCTGCAGTAGTGCATGGACTCATGCCAACTTCCTGCACAAGGGATGAATTTCACCCATTGGAAGATATTTATCCAGGGTCTGCTTCTCATTTACATTAAGCTTCCTTTATACCACTTGGGCAGCATAAGGGTGCCCTGGAGCAGTGGCTTTCAACCAGGGGTATACCTACCCCAAGGGGTATGCAGAGGTCTTCCAGGTGGTGCATCAACTCATCTAGAGATTTGCCTAGTTTTACAACAGGCTACATAAAAAGCACTAGCAAAGTCAGTACAAACTAAAATTTCCTTGTTTACGCTGCACTATATATTATACGCTACAATGTAAGTACAATATTTGTATTCCAATTGATTTATTTTTTTATAATTATATGGTAAAAATGATAAAATAAGCAATTTTTCAGTACTAGTGTGGCTGTGACACTTGTTTCTATTTTTGTCTGATTTTGGAAGCAAGTAGTTGTTAAGTGAGGTGAAACTTGGGGGTACGCAAGCCAAATAAGACTCCTGAAAGGAGTACAGCAGTCTGGGAAAACTGAGAACCACTGTCTTGGAGTGAGTTTTAAGGTACCCTTTCTGGTTTTTCTGTTGGCCAATGCCAATTCGTTGGAAGCTAAACGCTTTGCGGAAATGCATTGATTTCAGCAGAAGTTCATTTTGCAAGAGAAATTGAAAAAAGCGCTTTGCTAAGGTCCATTTTGGAATGGAACACTTTGTGAAACAGGGACACAATGACCTTTCATTTCAATTTTTAAAAATTGGATATAATGTAAATAAGTAGAAATTGGAATGAATGACTTTGATTTTATTGAAACAAAATGTTTCAATTGACCAGAAACAAAGCTGGGGATTTTTAGTAGGAAGAACTCCAGTTGTCTTATGCCACGTCTCCACTGAGGAGCTATACTAGCAAAGCTCTGTACTGTGGACAAGCCCTCATGACTCAATTCCGCATCTGTAAAAGGGAGTAAATACTCCCTTTGTCTGTCTTCCTTACTTAGATTGTGAGCTGTTAAGGGCAGAGACTGTCCCTTACCAGATGCTTGTACAGTACATAGCCCTGATCTCCATCGGGACCTCTAGGCGTTAATGCAATATAAATAACAAATGCCTGTGAATTAATAACAATGAACTCTTGATCCTACAAATGTTTACTACTAGGTTTAGAGCTTATTGCAATGAATAATTTCACTGACTATCATGCAAGTGTAAAGCAGCACTCGTAAAGTGTAGTGTGTAATCTTTGTTTGTAGAATAACAAAGAAACATAATTTCCCTGGTTCACGCAGCTAATCCTTAGCTGAGAAAAAGTATTTAATCTTTATTATTTAAATTTCATGCAACTGCAATCAGATAGGAGAGACATGGGCATCTCATAAACATGTAATAGTCTGGCAGGGCGTAGCCCTGGGCCATATGCCTATCACTAACCCTAGAAAACACACTGCCTCAGTGCACCTATCACACCATCGTGCTGAAATACAGGCGCAGATTTCCTAGCAGGCACTGGTCATCTGATACTTGGCTTGAAGTATGTTAATTGCAAGTTGTGAGTCCTTATTAATTGCATTCCAGGAAGGATTTCAGTGAAGGATGATTTAGTCTCTGTATTTTTACGTTTTCCTCTTACTTTTTTGTGCATTATTTTATTGGATATAATAAAGACTGTTTGACTAGTCCTCACAAATTCAGGCTAACACTTTCAAAATGGAGGAGGAGATTTGGTCACCTTATTCCGATTAATTTTAATGGGAATTGAGCATCTATGTCCTGGGTTAGCTTTGACAATCTCAATTCACCCTTTAGCTCTTAAAACTATCTATTTCTACAAGCCTCTACACATGTAACTAAATCCGACCAATTTCCATGAACAAGTGTGTTGGGCCAAAAATTGCAAACATATAATCAGGTGCTGAGGTCATATGGTGATGGGTACAGTATAAAAATCTGCACAGACAGAATTGGCAATTTAGGCTAAAATCTACCAATTTTTCAAGCCAAGGTTTGGAAAAGTCGCTGCTGCATTTGGTAAACCAGCCAGCAGAAGGAACATCTTTCCACTGTATTAGAATCTTGGTTCTTGCTATGGAACTTTACCTAGCTGCAAATCCAAGCAGTAACACATCAATCTATTCCAGTCCCCAGGAAAGTAAAATATGCCCTCCATAGGCTGTGAAAAGTCTGGACAGCGTAGTCTATGGCTGACCAGCAAACAATTCCATTTCATGAACAGCATCTTTTGATTCGAAAAAAGCTTCGTTGAAAACTTTTCAACCCACGCTAGTTGATTCAGCAGGTTTTAGGAGGTGACAAAATAATAATGCTGGCGGGTTTCATTTAGCATGGAGGAAAAAAGACAACTCTGAAAACTACCATCTCTGTTGCCATCTGTAATCTCACAAGCAATCCGAGGGTGCACAGGCACCTTCAACCTTTGCATTTTTAAAAAAAAACTTCATGGGGAATGCTCAACTGTAAGCTTTTAAATTAAAATTCAAAGTGAAAGAGGCCAGAAGGAAGCACTATTAAAGTTATGGCTCCCATAGCTTGTTAATAATGGGAGCCAGCAGAGGTCATTGTTTTACTGAGCCAGCCGGTAATCGCTCTGTTTCATCTGCTAACATTCAGTGCACTACTGCAGTAAGGCTGAGAATGCAAACATCAGGAAATTCTCATTTATGGGTTCTGCAGCTCACCCCCCTTCCCAGGGCACACTTAGAATTTTGCTTTACTGCATAAACAGCTAAATATATACCTGTGTGATGAATATGGCTGGAATACTGTTACTACAGGAACCCTGACTTTGATATCCTGGACCAGATTCTAGTTTGTTCTCTGTCCCTTTGACACCACTAAGCCAATGTGAAGGGGATGGACTCTGGTCATAGCTGATCAGCAGACAAATATCCTTCTGTGGCAAAAAGCAGGCAGAGCCAGCTTCTGTACCAGCCCCCTCTACTCACCACCCCGGAAGACTTGCATCACAAATAATGATAGTTTCATGATGTATCCTTGTGATATTGTTAAACATTTGTGTCTAATGCCATAGGTGTGTGTGGCTCTCTTTATAGAGAAGACAGATGCCGTTCCTGCCATGAGGCATATGAGATCTGGCTGGTGCAGGGAGTGATGACCAGGCACAGGGCAGGATGGGTGGCAAGAGAGGGAATAGGCTTATTTTGCATGGTATATATGATATTGGTGCCCGTAAGTGTTATATTTATTCACTAGCATTGTTCTCATACATCATCAGAGTGTGACATAGCAGAGTGATCCTGTGGGAAAAGCAGGATTAGTCAATAGAGGGACAAGTTATGTGATGAACAGGGCCAGGCAGAATATTTCTCCAAGACAGCTCCCTCTACCACCTGCCTGAAAGAGCCAGTGGAAATGAAGGAAAGTGGGACTAGCAGAGTGAGAGTGGCAGGAGATGAGAGAAAAGCAGGGGTAGTCTGGAGGGCAAGAATGAGGATTTGATGCAGAAGGGGGGGGGTTCAAAGTGGGGAGATGCCTTGGATGCAGATGTGGGAGGGAAGGAGGAATTTGGCAGCAGACAGGCTGTGCTGTCACTTCCCTGCTATGCAAGGAACTGGGAGTTTGGGGGAGAGGGGTGGAAACTTCAGAAGAATCAGATGTTTATACAAATGGGTCCAGAGTCTCAGCTGGTGGAAACTGGAGTCATTCTACTTCACTCAGTTGAGCTATCCCAATTTACAAAGTCTGAGGATCTGGTCCATGTTCACATTGGAAAATCTCACCCTTAGCCTTCTGATGCTTACAGAATCCTATTGTGATTCATTATGCCCCATGCAATTGTCACCCCGTCACAAACAGAGGGTTCTATAAACATCCAGTGAATGAGTCGCTTGTAAGACTTCCACCCTTCAGTGAAGGTAAGCCAGTGAGTGGAATTAGACCCTACAGAGCGAACTGGAGGCTGCAAGATGAATGGAGATTGAATTGGTAGGAGAGCAGGGTCAAAGGAAGGAAATGGAAGAGAAAGGAAGTGGGATGATGACAGAACAGGCAGACTTTCAGGTAAGTAGGGCCCTACCAAATTCACGTCCATGAAAAACGCATCACGGACCATGAAATCTGGTCTCCCCCTCCCTGTGAAATCTGGTCCCTTGTGTGGCTTTACCCTATGCTATACAGATTTCATGGGGGAGACCAGCATTTCTCAAATTGGGGGTCCTGACCAAAAAGGGAGCTGCAGGGGGGTTGCAAATTTATTTTACAAGGTCATGGTATTGCGACCTTTACTTCTGTGCTGTCTTCAGAGCTGGGTGGCCAGAAAGTGGCAGCTGTTGGCTGGGCACTGTGCTCTGAAGGCAGCGTCCTGCCAGCAGCAGCGCTGAAGTAAGGGTGGTAATACCACGCAGTGCCACCTTTACTTCTGCACCAGTGCCTTCAGAGCTGGGTGGCCAGAGAGTGGCAGCTGCCAAGTGAGGGCCCAGCTCTGCAGAGCTGGGCTTCCGGCCTGCAGCTGTTGCTCTCCAGCTGCCCAGCTCTGAAGGCAGTGCCACAGCCAGCAGCAGTGCAGAAGTAAGGGTAGCAGTACTGCAACCCACCTACAAGAACCTTGCCCCCCCTGCCATGAATCCTTTTTGGGTCAGGACCTCTACAATTACAACACCTTGAAATTTCAGATTTAAATAGCTGAAATTGTGAAATTTAGGATTTTTAAAATCCTATGACTGTGAAATTGACCAAAATGAACAGACTTTGGTAGCGCTACAGATAATCGAATGGATGGAAAGGAGGTAGTATACACAGCTTGTGAAGGAAAAAATGCTGGTTTTAGAAGAGGGCTAATCTTGAACCTGGGGTGGTGAGCTATACTTGGTACTCATGTTTTTTTTTTCTTACCTGAGAAGATGTATTTGAATGGTCCATAGAGATTGTTTTGTTGGTTTAGGTTTAATTTCGGGAAATGCTTATTCCTTTCTAAATTCTACTTGTAGCTGGAGGATTAATTGAACGTGAATCTTACTCCTTCTGCTCTATCAGAAGAGCATGGGGACACTGGCTAGGAAAGAGCTGAGGTTTTCTGAACATTGGGGTAATGAGGCTTCCGACATGAGAATTTTCTCATTTAAAACCCTGGCACTTGGACTGGCAATTGCAATGAGAGCTGAAAGTGTAGAGAAGCAAGAAGGCTTGGCAGATCTTATCAGACGATATCTTGTCCACTTAGATTAAATCATCATTAAAGTAATGCTTTTGTTTCAGCTGGCTGTCCTTTAAAGTGACAAATGGTTCTGAGCACTGTGGCATTTCAGGAAGATGCATTGCCCTAAGGAGATCATTTCTACAGTGACATAGGGAGCCTGCAGTTTGTTAAAACACCATTGGCAAGCTCCTCAGTGGTGTAAATCAGCATAGCTCCAGTGAATTCAGACAGATGTAGGGTCTGCATGCAACATCTCAAAGTCAATTTGATTTACACCAGCTGAGAATCTGTCCCCATTTCTCCTTGTGCAGTCCAAATGCCAGGTGTTGCTCCAATATTTAGTATCTAAGATGAAATGTTCCTAGCTCACACTACCACATCTTCACTACTATTGTTACCTGGACTAGCTAGATTAAAGCTAGCCCTGGTATGCCTACCCATTCCACAATTGCACCTTCACTTGCAGAGTAGATGCACCCTGCAATAAAACTCCCTTCGGCTCATTTTGAAAACTCCAGCCGAATGTTTTCCTTTACATGTAGATGAAAGAGCACTAACTTTGTGGGGTAAGGATTCCTGGTGGATGTCTCCTTCTGAAAGCCCAGCCCTGTTGTGATATTTAGAGGTACCATGATTTTTCAATGGTGCAGAAAATCTAACGTTTTGCTGCTTATGTATCTAAGATAAAAGCAACCATCTGGGAAAAGTTCTGACCTTGATTAGCTTGACCAAGGGGAGTGAACCATTGTTGCAATGACAGCAGGTGAGACTGGGAGGAGAGTACTTCAGTGTTGGAAGGATGCTTGTATAGTCTGACATGTGACAGAGGTTCCGTGAAAAGGACAGGAGGTATTTATTGGCTAATTGTCTTACCCTTCACAGCAGATGGGAAATGTAAGAAATGGATTGGAAGAGAGAACATTGGCCCTGATCCAGCAATCACTTATACAACTGAGTAACTTTTCAAACTCCAGGAGGCTCATTGACTTCATGTGCAAAGGCCCCACTTTACTTGCATAAATATGTATTTGCAAGAGCAAGACCTTTGATTATAGCAGAAGCAACCCCTTCCTACCCCCCCAGTGGCTGGGAAAAAAGTCAGATTTCCTCAGAATAACCTAAAGAATCTTTTATAAACTTCACAAGAAGGAATGTGATCCAGGAATCTGTGTAAAATTTATTTTGTAATAACTTGTTTAGTGAAGCATTCACTGAAAGCTAGGGTTTTTTTTTGTTTTTTGTTATGAAGTACAGGACAGACAACTAGAGCAATGCTGTGAGTCTTAAAACATTGTTACCCATGAGGACTAAATTAACACCTGGAGCATACAAGGTGAAGTAGTGTAGAGTAGACAGTGATGTTTTGCATAGTTCATAGGCAGTTAGCTGATTTGGATACCTGTACATATGTACATATATAAAACCATCTCCATTAACTGTAACAGATGTCATAGTTTCTATCCCTTCTAAAGAAATCATCTGCCATTGTCAAGGTGCCAGGATAGTCCATACAGTCTGCACTTGGATAAGGGAAATACTCTGATACTCTGAATGTATCCAAGTGCTCTGAGGTACAGGATGAGCAGCAGCAGGCAGAGGGGGAGCAGCTGTACTGTGGGTGGGAGCACTCCTCGAGAGGATAGCCATAGTTCGTGGTGTCTAGAGGACAAAGAGAGCTGAAGTCCAGTGGAGCAAAAGGAGGCAACTGAGGTGGGGAGTAGCTAAAGTCTAATGGGCTGGACAGATCAGACGAGGCAGGAGATCCAGGAACCTATAACAATAGAGAAGAAAATGTGGTAAATGAAGTCAGTAGTAATGGGTGTTCAAATAACTACAGACCAAAAAAAATACTCTTAATTACAAGGCCCTGAATGCACAACCACATCACACCCCATTCTGGAGTTACCCTGGTCCATGGATAGTGCCAGAGTTTTGAAATCAATGGGCTTCACAAAGTGACTGTGAACTCATCAAGAAGTCAGAATGTGTGTGTGATTCTTCTGGAAGCACCCCCCTGATCCTGCAATGAGCTCTGTGCACGAGGGCCTCTGCACCCACCCTGAATCCCAGTGACTTCAGCAAATGTCTGCTGACAGAGGGGTCCATCTGGATACAAGTCACTGCAGGATTGGCGCCTTAATGCTCAACAAGAGCATGCTAGAGAAGTCCCAGATATGCCAGGTGATAGCCCTGAAAAGGGGCTGCCCTGCCCCAGTTCTGTTCTATACAAGTTTGTGTAGAATAACAAATTCCACCAAGACATCATTGGGGTAACTGGCTTTGCCACAATTTTTTCCTGATGAATAACTGGGATATTTGAGAACACTGCACTCTGTTTGGTGTTGGTCCTTTAAACCTCCTGCTGTGAGCATGTAGAATGCATGTCACTAAATGACATGTTATAAACATAGCTGTTTTCTAAACTGCTAGTTACATGCAGTTTTAAACCCTCCTGTTTCACAGCATAAGCCAACCTCTACCTGAGGAGGGTCAGGAAGGAACTTTGTAGTGGGCAGGTTATTCCATTACTGCCAACTTCAGGGGTTCTTGCACCTGCCTCTGGAGCTATCAGAACAGAATACTGGACCAGGTGGAACAATGGTCTGACCTGGTCTGGCAGTTCGTATCTTAATAAGCATAAACATGTCAGTGGCATTAATTTAACCCTTAGGATCCAGGGGGGTGGATTGGGGTTGTCCCCTGGCCCCTCCCTAAAGAGGTTCCATGTAGGGGAGAATAGTGTATTAGAAGTGACATGCCTCAATTCTGCAACCTCAGGTCAGGATCAACAGGTTCCTCATGCCCTCTCCCAGGATATGAGAGCCCCAATTCTACATGGAATCCTAGACTCTCCCCTCCAGCTGTGGAGTTGTTGGAAATGAATCATACTCATGAAACCAGTTAAGTCTTCAAAACTGGCCCAGAGCCTCATAGAGTGGGGATTTTTATTTTGCCCATTTCGTTTCCCTTCTTGATTTCCTTGCTGGACGTGCTTGGGTGATTTCTCTCAAGGTGGTACAAGCTATAACTAGACACCACCAGTCCAGCTCCGTAAAGAATGCAACCAACTTACCAGACTCTGGTTAAAGCAGAGAGGGGTTGACTGGAAGGTGTCTGGGTTATAGTGGGTAGAAGTCTGTAGAGCACTCAGGGATGGGTCCATAGACGGCTCTGTCTGAAGATAGGTATCAACCAGTTGCTCCAAATAACTTGGGTTTTCTTCACAGGAAATGCAATTTGGAAACTGCCGTGGCTGGAAATAGTTGGGGGCAGAAGAGACAGGTTCTGCATCAAAATAAGGTGCTAGGAGAGGAAGAGGGAAAAAAAGGAGTGTTCAATACTTGTGCTTACAAAGGGAGGCTAAGCTAGTTGTATGTTTCCTTTGGGTCAGACTGTGATACCCTGGTCTGTGCTGAGCAGCATCTTGTGTGGCAACCAGTTCCATAGAACAGTGAGTCTAGACATGGAGGAAAGGCTCCTCAAGTGTAGACTGAGATTTCCAAAGGGTTCTATGTGAGATGGGTGCCTAGTTCCCATTGAAAGTCAATGTGGGCTGGGGGGAAACTTTTCAGAAGTGCCTGAATGACTAAGGCTCTAAGTCACTTAGTGCTTTTGAAAATTGTGGGATCCAACTCCCTTAGACTCCTTTGAAAATTGCAGCTTGACTCTGAAAATAAATCCAAAGCAACCCTGAAAGCATGTAATTCAGAGGTGTGCTGCTGCTATTTTAACAGTTGGTTTTGCCTTTAGCCTCTGCTAAACTCCATATTCCAGGGATGCATGTCTCCTTTAAAACAAAAAATGGCTTATCTTCATAAGCAAGGACAGAGGCAAAACACATGAGACCAGAGCTGTCCCTACTTTACTTCTGAAAAATTTGGTGAGTATGTAGATGATACAGAGCTAGGTTCAGCTGGTCTCATGTGGAAGAGGGCAGGAGCTGAAAAGGCTCTAGGGCCAGATTTTCATTTACACCAAGACCTCTTTGCACTGCAGTACTCTGGTACTGGGTATCCATTACCAGAGCAGTATAAATAAGAATTTGGCCCTCTAGACTTGACTGCATTTCATGCTAAATTCAGCTGTTCTCAAACACAGTTAATAACAAAGCCCTGATCTTGCAAACACTTACCTATGCAGGTAGTCCTGTTGATCTCAATGGGATTGCTAGCATGTGTAACATTACTCTCATGCGTAAGTGTTTTCAGGACTGGGACCAAAGTGTTTAACTGGACAGTGGGGCAAAAAACATGCACCCGAAAGAAAGATTTACCAGCCTGAAAAAAGGTTATGTGCGTCTCAAGTTTCTATATTAACATAAGCAAATTTAAACCCCAAATATTCATTATTTAAGCATTTCCTTGTTCACGCAATGTATACATGCACACCTTTACAAATGAAAGGGGGAAATTTTCTGGATCTGTTAGCTACCAACATCTAGAGAATAAAATCTGAAAAGTCCAAACTAATATTTTTTTTTCTCCCAACTCCTGGATATTGGTGTCAACCAGGAAGGAGCTGTTTATGCATCTCTGTTGAAAAGACTGACACCCCTTCTGAACTCTACAGGGAGAGGGGGGGAAAGAGAAACTGACTCTGCTGGAAGCTAAATGATTGGCAAAGACAACTAACACTTTAAGACATTCTGGTCCCATCTGACAATCGGATGAAGGCAGTACCAAGAGATAGAAATCTTGATGAAGGCACCACAGCAGTGTTTTTCTGCCAGTAATAAATGTTACCGACTAATTGGAGCTCTAAGCTTCTGTAGAAAAGGCAAACTACATGGATATGAAGACAAAATTTCTGCTACAGTGAGGACAAAATGTACCCTGCTTGTCTTACTGCATCCTCATCTGCATTTAGTGAACCTTTTTCAGGTTCCGATTGGTTGGATTCCTAATTAAATAGTAGTGCCTGCCTCAAGCCTTGCACCAAGGACTAAAAAGACTTCCACTGGAGGAATAGGTGGGGGGAGGGGAGAAGGGGGATGCTCTTTGTACCAACCTATGCAGGGAGGAGAAACAGATTCTGGCAACTGGACACTGCTGCCTCGGGAAACCTGACAAAACAGAACAGAAGGAAAATAGCAAATGCATGTGTTTCTCTTTTAGAAGATGAAAGGAGATCTTTTTCCTGAACATTGAGGTAAGTCACAATTACTTTTCAAACTTACTTATGCAAACATTCATGATTGTTTTTATTACCTGTGTGTATTACATTCAGTTGTTCTGTTAGTTATGTAGCACTCTCAATCTGTATAACATTGTATTGTTCCAGAGTGCCACCCAGATAACAATAGATGTACATTACAATGAATTGTTCTAACATTAAATACATAGCTACTCTGATGTGCATTCCATTCCATTGTTCCATTATTGTTAATTCACCATAGATGTGTCTAGACATGAATTTTTAGTCATGTTTTAACATTTGTTAATTGGCATGATTGTAAATTCTAGTGTGGACATGACACAAAAAAACCTCTAGGGTTCAATACGAGTAGGAACAATTTACAATCGTGTTAGCTAACGTGTTTAAAACACAACTAAAAAATCAAGTGCTGCTTACCCTGTGTAGCACCACACATGCGCACCAGACTGAATTGTTCTATTGCACACTTCACTTTTGCAACTCTCATACTTGCAAGACTTATAAGAAAACTGATAATGTTGTTTTCCCTAAGGATTTGTAAACTGAAACTTACAAATCAATAAGCCTATTAGAAAATCACATCAAACATTATGGGTGAAATCCTGGCTGCACTGAAAACAAAAGTGAGGTTTGACATAGACTTCAATGGGACTTCACTCTAGCTATTCAGACTGTAGCTTCTTCTGATCAGATGGCTTTAAATTATGCTGATCAGAGCTTCACTTTTTCCATTCAAAAATGTTCCTGAGTTAGAGTGGCTGATTTCCCCATCAAGAACTTCCTAACATTTGCCCAGTTACTTAACACTTTAAACTGTAATTATTCTCTGTATGGGAGGGGAAAAAAAACATTATTTGAATCCTGGCAGTTCTGGAAGAGTTGGCAAGGTTGATATTCTGTTTGGTCTATACATACACAATATGTAGCCTCTGTAACCGCCCCACTTACAGTTGAGTGGGTTTAGTTAACTTGCAGGTTCTGTCCTGCAGAAAGCTTTAAAGTCTAGCTTTCCATTACACATGTGTACAGTACCTAACACAATAGGACACTGATCCCTGGGGCCTCCATGATGCAAATAATTAGTATAAATTCTGTTAAGCATAAAGCTACCAGCACTACCAGCTTTGAGTCTCCTCAGTGGATGGAACAATCAGTGTAAACATTGAGTGAATAGCAAATTAAGACTAATTCAGTCCAGCCTCTTAACACCCAGCTGGAACATTTATAGAGTATGTAAGTCCTTAGCCATTTTATAGAGGAAGAAGGAAGGGGTGACTTTACACTTAAGAAACAAGTACACTGCAGCATTTCAGTGCTAGAGGGCTCCATTCACCAACCCTCTTTATTTGTGGTTGCAGGTTGCAGTCTGCTCAGCTTCTTGTGCAATCAACCACTGCAGAGAGCAGAAGGTGGGAGATTAAATCTGAAAACCATCCAGGCTGTAATGTCATGAACCAGGAAGCAGTAATGATTTACCAACCTCTTTATGCAAAAACACAGGGCAGCCTGAGCTAGAGGGCTCACTTACAAGAGAAGTGGAATGTTCTGTGTGTGTCAAATCTGCCTCAGTATATAGGTCTCCATACACTATTTGGAGAGAAGGAAAGGTTTAAGGTTTTGGCCTGGTTGTACTGAAATGCATTAAAGGCCCTAATTCCACAAAGCACTTAAGCATGTGTAACTTCAAGCACACAGTGGGCCTATTCACATGCTTAAGTGCTTTACTGGATTGCAGCCAGTGTCCTGCATTAAGGGCCTGATCCTGCACCAGCAGAGTGTTTGTTTATTTAAAGGGGAGTGGGATCAAGCCCTATTTAAATGGTTCTTTGCTCATATTTGCTTTCTAACTTTCTTTCAAGACAAAAGGAAATACACCTCTGGGGTTTTTGTTCATTCTTAAAAAAAAGAAGAAAAAAGTTGCATTACCCATTATAAAAATCCCAAATTTTCAAACACCTTCCAGGGGTTTCTTTAGTACAGGTTAACAGATAAGAGTCAACATTTCCATTGTTACCAGCCTTAACAAACTGAAAAGAAAAATGTCAAAGGAGAAAATTATCCCCTTGAGACAACAAAGATGGAAGATGCATGCACATTAAAACAGGGCACCAGAAACTACCTTGTATCAGGCAACACTGAACAGCAGCTGCCAGCCAGCTGCTCATTCACCAGGCTTGGCTAGGTCCCTGTGAAATTCCTCACTGTAACCTCCAGTGTTCAGTAACCTAACTCATTTTATGTCGTTACAAATTTGGCTACCACACTGTTCACCCCTTGTCTAGATCATCAATCCTGGTACAGAACATTGGACACTCAATGTTAACCTTTGGTCACGTTGAAAGTTGATCGTTTTTCCCTGTTCATGTCTCCTGGCCAGTTTCTCACCCCTGACAGCACTTTGCCTTTCACCTCAGGGTGACTAATCTCTTGTGAAGCACTTTGTGAAAGGATTACATGATTACCACATACATGATGAAAAGGAGTACTTGTGGCACCTTAGAGACTAACAGATTTATTAGAGCATAAGCTTTCGTGAGCTACAGCACACTTCATCGGATGCATCCGATGAAGTGCGCTGTAGCTCACGAAAGCTTATGCTCTAATTTGTTAGTCTGTATTCGCAAAAAGAAAAGGAGTACTTGTGGCACCTTAGAGACTAACAGATTTATTAGAGCATAAGCTTTCGTGAGCTACAGCACACTTCATCGGATGCATCCGATGAAGTGCGCTGTAGCTCACGAAAGCTTATGCTCTAATTTGTTAGTCTGTATTCGCAAAAAGAAAAGGAGTACTTGTGGCACCTTAGAGACTAACACGGCTGCTACTCTGAAACCTGTCACATACATGATGATCTCCTGCAGGCACAGTTTTGTTAACATGCTCAGAATTACAACAGATTACAGAAGTGTGATATTCCTTCGCAGAAGCCAGGCTGGTGTGTCCCTGTGTTGTGTTTTGTAACTCCAGTTTTAATTATCATTTTAGTTTGATTCACTTGATTATGAAGTAAGGCACACTGCTCTACAAATTGCCAGGCTAACCCCTCATGCCCTTCTTTTTTTTTTAAAAAAAAAAAAGTGGTAACAAGTTCGCTCCCCTCCAGTTCTCTGGTACAGTAGCTGATCCTAATGAGAGGATACCGATTCTTGCTGACAGATCAGCCTCTTCGTTCTTAAGTTTCCATACCAAGAAAGAAAATAAACTCTTGAGTTTTGCCCCCTGGGAAAATTCATTTCACAGAGATACTCCCTCGGCACAGGATAATAGCTGCTGCAGTGGCAGAACAATACACAGGGGATCTGAGCTCATTCCTGGGCATGGATCCAGCACACCTGGAGAGAGCTGAGCTTGGCCTTTCACTCTTAGGCCACCAGTGCCTGAGTGTTCTATAGAACCACTGCTTTTGAGACCTGGTCCAAAGTCCATAGAAGTCAATGGAAAGACTCTCATTGATTTCAACTGTTTTGGAGCTGGCTTCTAGCCCTTGGGGATCCAAGCTAAGACCCTCCTTCCTAGGCCAGCAGGAGTTAGGAGCAGTATGATGCCAGCACATTCAGCCCTGGGAGGATTTGGTTGTGCACCCTCCCCAGGGGCCAGCAGAAGCTGGAAGCTGTGCTGAGCTGGTGCCTTCAGTCCCTGGCTGATGACTGAAGGAGCCCCTGAACAATGGAAGGCCTTTGAGGGTTTTTGTGGGGGGGAGGAATGACATTCTTTTGGGCTCTGAGTGCTACCTCTTGGAGAGGAGAACACGTTGGGAGCCTTAGTACAACACAGAGCTTTACATGGGAGGGTCCTCAAAGCAGGCAACAGGGGCTTTGGTTGAGTCAGAACAGACATTTTCTGCTGCTGCTGTGTAGGGGTTCTGAGCAGGCCTGTCTGTCAAGCTTTGTCTACACAGGGGAAATTGACCAGCAGAGTTATTCCAGAGCTGCTGTTCCTGTATAATTGAGCTATTCCAGAATAACTCCTTTGTGGGGACAGGGGCACTCCCTTCTGGAATAAAAGTGAGCAGAGTAACTAGTCCAGAGCAAACTAACTTTTATTCCAGAATAGAGCATCCAGGGAGTGGATGGGGGGAGTTATTCTGGAATAACTCAATTGGTCTATTTCCGCTTGAAGACAAGCTCTCCGTTTTGCCTGCATCAGCAGTGTCTGCTCCTATGGCTCTGAGTTCATTAAGTTGATGGAAGAGAAATAGTTTCTTAGTCTTAAATTACAACATGGAAGAAGCTAGTATTTTGTCCTTACAGTAGCATCAGTTGCTGCTTGTCGTGCTCTCCTCTGCTGCAATAACTCTTTCACAGTAATCTTTACTCGAACACCTTGATACACCTTGGGTTTGCCTGAAAAATGAGTTTAAAAACAAGGTTGTACGGATGAGAACAACAAAGCAGGCACTTTAGAGTGGTGATATTTAAAATATCAAAAAGTAAAGTCAGTGTTCTTGATCACACTTTATATAAAGGGTATATTTACAAAGTTTATAAAGGATTTATAAATTATGAATAGAGGTTTTAATAAATGGTTAATCAGTTATTACAGAATGCCATAGGTCCCTTGTAACCATGACTTATACCCATTTCATGATTGTAATATGCTTGTAACATTTTATGAACTTTGGAGACCATTTGCAAATGTATCCTTAATATATAATAAATATAATTGTGACCACGTTTTCTCTTAAGAGTTTCTTTTTTCTTAGTAACAAAGGCTGAAGAAATGAATGTCACTTAGCTCTTCACCTGAAGTTCAGAGAACACTTTAGAGAGGTAGACAAGTACAATTATCTCCACTTTACTGATGGGAAGATTAAGGCAGAGAGATATTAAGACCCCAATCTTGCAAACACTTACACACATGCTTGACTTTTAATATTGTGAATAGTCCCACTGACTTCCATCAAAGTGAAGCACATATGTAAGTGTTTGCAAGATCAGGGCCTAAGCAACTTGCATAAAATCACATAGTAAATCAGTGGCAGAACCAAAAATAGACCCCAGGTACTCTAACTCCCAGCCTTGTCTGCTGGACCATAATGTCAAATTAATTTGCATCTCTACAATAGCCTGAAGTTTTCAATGCAGGAAACAGACATGGGCATTGCATTCATATACCATGTTAAGAACAGGAATAAAAACAATGCAAATATGTGGGTGATTATTCTTTTATAGGACTAAACAATACTATGAATAAAATTATTGCGCTTTCAAAAATCACTCTGAGACCCAGTTTTCTGTCTTTCTTTAATGAGAGGAGTCATTCTCTACAACTCCAGTTTTTCAGACATGTATGTGGGCCTCCATCAGTCAGCAAAAACAATCACCACTCCCTAGCTTAGTCAGGTTTCAGAGTAGCAGCCATGTTAGTCTGTATTCACAAAAAGAAAAGGAGTACTTGTGGTACCTTAGAGCTTAGAAATTTATTTGAGCTTCGTCAGAACTTTGTATTTGGAGTAGTTTAAGAATTTGCCTATTGACAAGAAACCACCCCAGACACTCTTGCTGGAAGAAATATTTAACACCCATTGCAGTTTAGTTCAGTTTTTAGAATTGCTTCATTTTGTACTTAGTATATTTCCCTCTAAAGTGATCCTGCAGAGACTTGGTAAAACAGACAAACACACTGTAACCTGGGAGATTGAATCTTGTAAACCCTTATTCACATGGCCCCAGTTCTGCTATCAGACCTGGTACTGAAGCTCTCCCTGAGCACAGAGATCCACCCACACAGATCTGATTGCAGGATCCAGCTCCAATTCCTATTGCGTGCAATGGGAATACTTATGAGTAAGGGCTTGCAGGATCTGGTTCACAGCTAATATTCTGCCTTTGGAGACCCTGCAACATTACCCGGTCCTTGCTTGGACGGGTAATAGAACAGTCCCATGGGGAGCAATTACCTAGTTATGCACTGGTATTATAACATATCCATCTATTGCCTGTTTGATCCTCTAACAGCAATTTTCAACCTCTCCTTTGCTGTGACATAGGCAGTGTGTACATGTTGATCCACCACTGGCTGGCACTTGCCACCTTTCACTCCTGCTCTGCCAGGGGTGCTAGATTGACAGTGGAGCCTGTCCCTATCATAGTGCAGATAGTGTCTCTTCTTAGCACCACATGCCTGTTTACTGACAGCCTGCCATACACAGTGATATTGTCTTTAACGTGGTACCTGGTGTTAACAGTCCTTGCCCCTCATTGCAGACCACAGGCCAATCAGTGTGGTATCCAGAGGAGGGGGTTCTATTGAGCTGCAAACTCAGCTCTCTGGGGATTATTTATCCTGCTCATTCCATTTTATTTTTGAAAACTGCAAAGTATGTTTCCTTGAATCTGAAGGAGAGAAAAATTTAACAGGGACCCTCTGCTCCAAGCCTCTCCTGTTACAAGGACTGACATCTTCGGCCCTGAGCCAGCAAACCTGCTTAGATTTATGCATGCAAACAGTCTCCTTAGCCTTATCCACACTGGGAAAATGTATCACCTTCGGAAATGTGTTAAACAAGATGGCTGCTAGGAGAGCTGGAGCCTGCCCTGTTTAACACATGTTAACTGGTCATAGTTACTCCCAGACAAACAGCTAACATGACTGGCCTTGGCCACACTATAGTCAAAAACATATTTAACATCACCATAGTTTTTGGATGTTGCATCTTCCCAGCCTAGATAGTACAATTATCTACCTGCACAAGGGTTTTCAGGATCAGGGTCTTCCACTGACCAGTCTAACTAAACAGATACTGACTATTCCCATCAACCAGTGGCACCGAGCACTAGGGACATAGGGCCTGGGCCAAAACCCACTTCAGCAGGCTCTGGGTCAGGCCAACAGAGAGGCAGGGTCCTGCCTGGGCTAAGTGGAGATGTGACAGGTCCCCATGTCAGCAGCCTGGGACTGTCCCCTCACTCCGCACTGCCTGCTGTCTGCACCTGCTTCATTTCACCTTCCTGGCAAACCTCAGCATCCATGCGGGGAGCCAGTCCCAGCCTCAACCAGGCTGGTCCTTCTCCCGCCTCCCGCAGCTGAGCGCTGAGCTAGGGTTCAATGTGGCTCAGCGGTAGGCAGCTGACAGTGTGGAAGACAAGGGAGGGGGGTTCCCACCCTCCGGCAAGCTAGCCGGGTCCCGTGGCTGCACCCCGGCCGGGCTCAGGGGGTCGCCCCAGGACCCCAAAGTTCCTCCCAGGCGGGGAGGCCGGGGGGAGGTGCGAAAGAGGCCCCGCGGGCAGGGCGCCCCGGGGAGATGGGGGGCGGCAAACGGCCGCGCCGGGCGCCCCGGGGTGGCAGCTCGAGCCCAGCGGGGAGCTGCAGGGGGGCGCGCCGGGACTGGGATGCGCAGCGCCCCGTGCGTCCCGCAGCCAGCTCCACTCCCTCCCCGGCGCGGCGCCGAGCTGGAGGCCGCTGCGGCTCAGCCGGGCACCTTCCTTCCGGAGGCGGCGGGTCCCCGCTCGGGGTCTGGGATCCCCCCTCACCTAGCCCGGCTCTGTGAGTAGCTCTGACCGGAGACCGGGGCAGGCCCCGCACCCCATTGCGCACCCCCGGGCTGCCCCGTTCCGCGTCCTTCGCGCCGGGGCACCACAGCTCCGCATGCCCTGCGCCCACCACCCCTGGGCCGGGAGGGGCCCCTCCGCAGTTCCGTATCCTGTGCGCCCCCCAGCCTGGCTGCCCCACGCCCTGTTCTGCACGGAGCCCGGCTCTCCTAATTCCCCCGCAGCCTGGCCTGGGAGCCCGGCCCTCCACCTGCCGGAGGTGAACACAGGGGCTGCCCCCCACCCCTCATCAGTCGGGGACCCCCCGGGGCCGGGCTGTCCCCCATCTCCCCAGGATTAGCCCCCGTCGATCTGAGGCTGTTTCCCCAGGTGTCCCTCCCGCCCCTCATAATGCAGTTGCTGTCCTCTCCGGGGCAGGCGCAGAGCCAGCTTGAGCTCGGCGCAGGTGTCTGGGGAGGGGAGTTGGGGGTTGCGCTGGGGTGGGGGCTGGAGCTGGAGCTGGAGCTGGGGGGAGCAGCCCCACCTGACACCCTCATGGGCCGCGGGGAGTTTGCTGTCCGGCAGCGCCACTTCTGGTCACAGCGGACGTGGTACCAGGACACTTCGGGGGGCTCCCCAACTGGGGATCTAGTGTAGGAGGCACGTTTCCCCTTTTCAGCAGCCCTAAAGGGGAGATCTCTCCCTGCCTGTGCAGCATCGGGAGTCCTGGGCCTGCCGAGTCCCACTCGGGTCAGATCGTCCCTGAATATTAAAATCCACAACTAATCACCTGGGAGCGCCGAGTTACGTTGCCAGAGTCTAAATTGCACCCGCGATTGGGCACGTTAACCCTGAAATCTGCAGCCCCTGAGTGCCAGCGGTCCCCGGAGCAATGGCTAAAAGTACCGAATTTGCAAAGCTGGTTAGGGATGAGCTGCATTTTTTAAAAGGCTGAAATACTTTAACAATGGTTATTTAGAGCCCCTGCATTCCTGTGCACAAAACACGTTTGCTTTTCCCTGTATCTTGCGTTGGGTGTGTGTATTATTCGACATATAATGTGTACTGCATATGATCAGTTTCCCTTCTAGCCACTTAAAAACTGATTTGGTTGCACCTTGCCTTATACAAATATTAACTTTTTCTTTCTCTCCCCCCCTCCCCATTTTGAAGGTAAAATGACCAAAAATGGAGGCTAATTAAAACATCCCCCAAATTCTTGAAGAAAAGGTTTAAACTGAACTTACCAGACATTCTGACCTGAAAGAAGAAGCAGCTTTTATAACAGCTGATGTTGAAGCAGAAGAATCAACCACCTGGGCTCCTAGATGCTGGGGGGAAAGGGAACAAAAAACCAATAATTTTAAAATTTAAAAAAAGAATACCCAAGACCATTGTGAAAATTCCAGGTGGAGACCAACAATATTAATGTTTTATACCTACAGATATAAGTTTGAGTTTTTCTCCCCTAATGCCAAGTATTTAAAACCTCTAGAAACCAATGATTTGACAATCAATGATTGCGCGATACTTTCAATTTGAATATTCAAAGGCTTAACAAAATGGGCTATCTTTTTGTGAAACCCAGCACATCCCTATGTAGCAGAGGGTCTTGGGGAATAAGATTTGGTGGGGAGGCCTTCCCCACTCCTTGCTTTTGGGACATTTTGAACATTTTATCCACCTTTCCACAAACAAAGCGGATGCCCCGAAACCTGGTCAGTATTTTCATCTCAGATACACACACTTGGCTCCAGTGCTCTCATATTTCACTTGCTAGCTGCAAAGGACTTTCTGCAAGGAAGCAGGGTGATTTTTGCACAATTTTTCACATTTTAAGGGTAAATTTGAGGATTTTTGGTGAAAATGGCAGTTGGTGGGCGTGGCATAATAGAGACGCTGTCTAGGGCACCAGAGTAGCTGTCATTGACCAAAGTGGGCTTTTATTTCATTCTGTTCCCCACCCTCATCCCCCCTTTGTGCCCTTTGTTGGATTTTATTTGTATTTTCCCCAGTTCATGATCTTCACACCTATTCCATAAAGTGGCCTCTTTCAGATTAGATCCCCCAGAATTGACCTGTGTGGGGATCCTTGCATGGACAGCCAATTTAGCTCTAGCAAGGGTAGCTTGACATGTTTTTGGCCAACGTTGGACAATCAGTATAGAATCCCACTTTTTTTACGCTATGTGTAAACATTCCCTATGCCCTGCAGTTAATACCCTCCACCAGGAATAGTTGCTTAGAGCAGAAAGCAGGATAGGCTGTTAATCATCTACCAGCAGTTTAATTTAGCTATTGTTACTCTTTTTTTCTTAAGTTCAACAAATGTACATGGCTTGTGTTAAGGAGTGGCACAGAGGTGGTCTCAGAAAAGTCCCTATTCCAGCCCTGAAAAATTTTCATGCAAAAACTAATTGCTTTTGTTGGGCCAACTATTGCAGCAGAATAACGGGAGAGAAAGCCCCTAACTTCAGTATAAAACAGATATAATGTCCCCATAGTAATAATTCTGTTTTATATCTGCTTTTCACCATAATGTACACTCACCAGTTTCACTGTTGGTGGATAAAAAAACAACAACATGCTCTGCTTTAAGACACAACTTGAAGGTGGATATTTTGTGAAAGGAATACTAGATATGTTTCCAAATCCAGTATAAAGCCTCCTGCAGAAAGGGACAGATTTCCACTAATGGGACTTGATTTTAGAAGTTAGGAAATCTCTCTTCCTCCAGCTGTGACACTGGCTTCTACTTGGCTTGAAATATACATTGTAGATAGCTAGAGGCGTAGGAGAATCCTGTTTATGATCCAAGGGGGGTTACCTTGGAAAATGCTCCAATAAGTCCGTAGTTAGTCCTTTTGCAACAGGAAAATGTAGGCAGTTGCTCATAAAAGCTGACAAGATCAAATAAGAATTGGTTTATGAGTCTTAAGAAAAAAAGGATTTTATCCTAACAAGGAAGACCAAATGTTTTGGGTGTTAGTTTGTATGGCCCAGATCCTCAAAGGTATTTAGGCTCCTAACATCTATTGAACATAATGCATCCGATGAAGTGAGCTGTAGCTGACGAAAGCTTATGCTCAAATAAATTTGTTAGTCTCTAAGGTGCCACAAGTACTCCTTTTCTTTTTGCGAATACAGACTAACACGGCTGCTACTCTGAAACCTAACTTCTATTGATTTCGTTGAGGATTTGAGCCTTTGTGCCCAGATTTAGAATGGCTTCCTCTGTCTGTTGTTACCTGATTTCCATGAAAGGGCAGCTGATCAGATACTCACGATCCTTTTAAAACTTAATGGAGTGAGCAGTGTAAAAGAGGGTCTGTACCTCCTTTTCTTTTCGAAACATTTAAGATAGATGCTGCTAATGTAGCATCACCGGATGATTTTTCAGACGCATTTAAGAGGGGTGCAGCTAATGTAAAGCAACCTTGGTGTCATTTTTAAATTCCTTTGAAACAGCACATCCTTACAGCAAATACAAATACTGATAGTTCGCCTTGCAGCCAAAATAGGTAGCGAATATAGCGATTTAACAACCAATAAGTTCAGTGTGTATTGATCTGAAACACGGGCATATGCTTTAAGGTGCAAGAGGAGCGAATATTTTGGCTCGACTGTGGCTTGCAGGCATTGGCAGTTCCAGAGCCCGGGGAAGTAAGCGTCCGGGTCAGTCTGTACTGCCCACGAGGAGGATGTGGTGGGTGTGAAAATCGATGGCACATCCTGGCTGCTGGTGAGCGAAGGAGCAGTGATGCGGGCGGCTGGAATGGGGGTGACAGGACTTCCCTGGCAGCTCCGTGCCGGCGGGATGCGAAGGCTACTTTTGTCCTTGCCATATTTCCACCAGCCCCTCCGTGGTCACGAGCCAAACCCCTGGCGATTTCCCACGTTCCGGGGAGGGGGCCTGGTAATCAGCCTTTGCACAGCCCCTGCAGCTGGCACGCTGGGCCCCCTGCTCCCCTGGCACGTCGCCGGCTTTTACAACCCAGGGCACGTGGCAACGGGGCCAGCTGCTGGTCCCGGCTTTTGTTCGCTTGCCTCGCATCGGAAATGGACCGAGGATTTTATGGGAGGTTGTAAAATGGCTGGAGTCGGAGCTCGTCAATTGCAGGGAGGCAAAACCGCCCCCACGTGCCCCAGTAGCGGGGCGTTCCCCCAACCCCGGGGCTGCGGTGCTTTCTCCCGGGCGCATCCGCGCTCGCACCGGAGGCTGGAGGGAGGCCCCGGGAGCCCAGCGGCTGCAAAGGCTGTGAGTGACAAGCGGGGTGAGCAGCATCTGCGCCCTGCTCCCCTTCCTGCCCCGGGCTCGTGTGAACCTGCTGCGCCGTGAGCCGTTTTCCCGCGGGGGGAGGCGCAGTGCTCCCTTCCCGACTCGCTCGAGCAGAGGAGCCCGGCCAGGAGAACCGTGGCCACCGCCCAAAGTAACCAGAGGCGAACGGAGCCGGGGGCGCAGGACGGGGAGTTTACACGCCAGCAGCGCCTCGGGGGATTTGTTTCCAGACAGGTCTGAACAGGGCTGGAGAATCAGGAAGCTCCAGGAGGGAATTTGAGCCACTGGAGCTGGGGGCCAGGGCGGCCCCACCCGGCTGCAGGGTTCCAGCTCAGTGGGCCTGGGGGGTTGGCTTTTTAACCTCGGGGGCAGAGGAGTTAGAGGAGCCAGAGGGAAGCCTAGCCCGGCTGGAGCCCAGAGGTGTGAAGCCGGGGCCATCTGCCGCTGGGCTGCAGGGGGGCGGGCCAGGCCCGGCCCGGCCCGGCCCAAGGCCACTTGCAAAATAAAACTTGGCCAGCCACTTGCGAGCTTCTGGCCCTGGGACAAAGAGCGCCGCCTTCAGGCCGAACGCAGAACCAGCCGTTCGACCTGCCCCCCTGGGGCAGGAAGACAGTTTCGGTCTGCACCCCGAGGCGCCCCTTCTGCAGGGGGGTGGCGCTGGCCCATAGGCAGCCCAGCACCCAGACAGCTGGGCGCCACCTGGCCAGGTGATGCACTGCGAAGCGGGGCAGGGGTCACAAAAGTGGGTTTTGCCAAGGGGGCAGGGCTTTCTAGGGACAGGTGAGGCAATGGCAGGATATGCGCTGGTGCAAGGGGTGGCCTTCAGTACTGCAGCCGCACAGGACCCAAACCTGCCCTCAGATGCTTGTGTAACTGATACTCCCACAAGACAGATACTAGAGTCACTGGTGACAGAGGGCACAAAAACAAGCCTACACTCAAAGAAAGGTCAGAAATGGAACCTGTCTGGAGAAGGGCTATGAACATCATCTTAGCTTTGCGGGGTGGGTGGGGGGAGCTTTCCTAGAAGAAAGACTTGGCCCTAACCTGAGATTTTTTTAAAACTTGGAGTTTTAACATCAGATGGGTTTAAATAATCATTGCAAAGGAAAGTGTAGATTCCTTCACATAGCAAGACCCCCTTTTCCCCCATCTAAATTTGTGACTTTTCCTTTTTTCTTTTTTTTTTTGCCATGACAACCAGACAATCTTAAAAATAATGCATGGTACCAAGAAAGATGCTCCAATTGACCCTTTCTTATCATAGGCAGGCAAAGGGGTACCTAATAAACTCTCATGCATTACCGGCATTGCTGGGCATGAAGTTGATTAGTCACCAGTTTGCATTCTGGATTGTCATGTGTAGCTTGAGTAGAGAACTGACAAGAGCTACTGAGCATTTCAAAATACCTAATTATTGGGGACACTTTCTAACATGCTCTGCATGTGTAATTGGGGCCAGATTTTGAAGGAGGGCAGCGCCCAGCAGCTCCCAGTAATTAGAGTAATATCCGCATTCTTGGGGCTGGGCTCCCTTAGTGTTTATTTTAGTTCCCAATGGCTATTAGCCAGGATGGACAGGGATGGTGTCCCTAGCCCCTGTTTGCCAGAAGCTGGGAATGGGCAACAGGATGGATCACTTGATGATTACCTGTTCTGTTCATTCCCTTTGGGACACCTGGCTTGGTCACTGTCAGAAGACAGGATACTGGGCTAGATGGACCTTTGGTCAGACTCAGCACTGCAAACACAATACCAGAGGCTTTGGTTGTTTAAACTAGCCATTGGTGGTTGTGCAGCATATTGTAAAAGGCAGAGAGGTCTGTGTTCCTCGGTCAGTCAGGGAAGAGCCCTCCTTCCCTTAGGAGGTTTGGAGAAATCCTTGAGAATGCTCTACACATCTTTAGGGGCCCCGATTTCTCAGTGCCTGATTGAAATGTGTGAGCAGCCAGAATGGGAGGAGCTCCCTGCTGTGCTCATAACTGATTTCTAAGAAGCCACTGAAATAATCACTGATTGTGTGGGGCAAATCCTCAGTTCCATCTTGGACCCTTTGGCATTGCTGCCATGTGGATAGTCCCCCATTGCAGAGGAATCCCTGGCTGGTATCATAGCCTCTACTCAACCTCCTCATGGTCCCATCCCTCCGGGTTAAGTGCATAGATGGGACAAGAAAAGGTGTGGCAGGAGTAACTTTGTCTCCTGGGATCCCACTGACTGCGTAACAACCCCTGGATTGCTGTTACTAGCTTGTGGAGATTAGAGCAGCCTTGATGCCCCTGGCTGCCCCCAGGATCTAATCGGTGAGGGGAGAGGGTGCAAATATGGTTTTAAACCACCTTGTCTCCCCCACACTCCTCAGGCCTTGTGCTGAGCATAATTCAGACAGACCTGAGGATTTACCCATGATAATCATGTCCAATGTCTCCTAAACGAAAAGATTGCTTCTTTCCTGTTGCCACGCTAAGGGAGCATTCCCCATCAAAGGAGAAGGCATCAGCTGCTCTGGAAACAAAATTGCTACTAACACAAGAAGTTAACTAGAAACCTAATAATTGATGTAGGTTCTGGTTTGTGCTTTGTGCAGACAAAAGGAACAGGTGTGTGTGTATGTGTGTGTGTATAGCTACCATGTGTGTGTGTATAGCTACCTCTAGTGGCCACACAGAGCTCCTGGCGACACATATCTTTTTTCAACTCACAGGGCTCTTTGCAAGGGAGCGAACAGCTGGTTTTGGGGTGTGTGAACACATGAACACACATTGGTTAAAGTTCTGAAACGCTTTTTAAAGGGATACAGCCGAGGTACTTTGTAATCAGTTTAAAAATGTATTTTCTCACTTCTGTTTCACTTCTCTTTGGAAGCATGAAACTACCATTTGTTTCCTTACAATTGTTTTTTATCCATTGCATATTGCTCCCACTACTTCCTGGCTGGCTGTTGTAGGGCTGCTTGTGAGATCTAGGCTGCTGAATTTCATCACATGGGAAAAAAAACAGTAATTAAGTGTCTTCTTGGCAAAAGAGTAGTATGATCCAGTGGACAGGACATTGGCCTGTGACACTGAGACTTGGGCTCTATTCCTGGTTCTGCCAGTATCTTGCAGTGGGATCTTAGAGATGTCATTTTGGCCCAGATGCTCAACAGTATTTAGACACCTAACTCCCAGTAAAATCAACAGGCTTTCCCCACTGTACTTAGTTTTTCTTCCCACCTTTTGTATTCCTTGTCTAGATTTTCAGATCTCTGGGACAGGGATTATCTCTCACTGTGTTCATACAGCACCTAGCGCAGCGGGGCCCTGCTACTGGCTGGGACTGCTAGGTGGTACCACAATGCAAATAATAATAAAGAGATATTTTGAGTTTAATAGACCTTGCCATTAGGGGAAAAAACAGAGTTAGGGGTGTAAAATTATGGGCCTTCAAAATATGATTGTATAATTTATATACACACACCTCTTCCTCTGTGCTTCAAGAAATACTCATACAGCTCTGATTTAGAATGGCTTTGGGAGAAACAGTGGCCCTCAAACTGCAAATGAATCCTTGCAGAATCTCTGCACCCCAGAGCAGTGTCTTTGAAGTCAGTGGGACCATTTACACATCAATGGGACCATTTACACATTTAAGTCTTTGCAGGATCTGGGTTTTAGATTACAAGCTCTTTGGCGGGGACTGTCACTATATATTTGCATAGCACAAGGGGGGCTTGGAGCTGTTTGGAGCATTACACACAATAAATGAATAATAACAAATAGTAATTATTTGGGTATGAAAACCACTGTAACAGATAAGCACTTGTATACAGCAATCTTAATTTTCCTTGAAGCAATCCATTGTGGTGGATTTCAGGTTACAGAAGTTTATTTGTCATTGCCTGGTATGCTGTCTGTCCAAGTTCACCATCTATTTACTATCCCTTCCATAATTATCACCCTAGGACAATGCTATATTTACATAACATTGGCACTTGGAATTTACATGTTTCAGAGTAGCAGCCCTGTTAGTCTGTATTCACAAAAAGAAAAGGAGTACTTGTGGCACCTTAGAGACTAACAAATTTATTTGAGCATAAGCTTTCGTGAGCTACAGCTCACTTCATCGGATGCATTTGGTGGAAAATACAGAGGGGAAATTGATATACACACACAGAGAACATGAAACAATGGGTTTATCATACACACTGTAAGGAGAGGTTTCAGAGTAGCAGCCGTGTTAGTCTGTATTCGCAAAAAGAAAAGGAGTACTTGTGGCACCTTAGAGACTAACAAATTTATTAGAGCATAAGCTTTCGTGAGCTACAGCTCACTTAAGGAGAGTGATCACTTAAGATAAGCCATCACCAGCAGCAGGGGGGGGGGGAAGGAGGAAAACCTTTCATGGTGACAAGCAAGGTAGGCTATTTCCAGCAGTTAACAAGAATATCTGAGGAACAGTGGGGGGGTAGTGGGGGGGAGAAATAACATGGGAAAATAATTTTACTTTGTGTAATGACTCATCCATTCCCAGTCTCTATTCAAGCCTAAATTAATTGTATCCAGTTTGCAAATTAATTCCAATTCAGCAGTCTCTCGTTGGAGTCTGTTTTTGAAGTTTTTTTGTTGAAGAATAGCTACTCTCAGGTCTGTAATCGAGTGACCGGAGAGACTGAAGTGTTCTCCAACTGGTTTTTGAATGTTATAATTCTTGATGTCTGATTTGTGTCCATTTATTCTTTTACGTAGAGACTGTCCAGTTTGACCAATGTACATGGCAGAGGGGCATTGCTGGCACATGATGGCATATATCACATTGGTAGACGCACAGGTGAACGAGCCTCTGATAGTGTGGCTGATGTGATTAGGCCCTATGATGGTGTCCCCTGAATAGATATGTGGACAGAGTTGGCAACGGGCTTTGTTGCAAGGATAGGTTCCTGGGTTAGTGGTTCTGTTCTGTGTGGTGTGTGGTTGCAGGTGAGTATTTGCTTCAGATTGGGGGGCTGTCTGTAAGCAAGGACTGGCCTGTCTCCCAAGATCTGTGAGAGTGATGGGTCGTCCTTCAGGATAGGCTGTAGATCCTTGATGATGCATTGGAGAGGTTTTAGTTGGGGGCTGAAGACAGAGACAAACACCTACAAGATCTCTATCATGCATTCCTACAACTACAATACCCACCTGCTGAAGTGAAGAAACAGATTGACAGAGCCAGAAGAATACCCAGAACTCACCTACTACAGGACAGGCCCAACAAAGAAAATAACAGAACGCCACTAGCCATCACCTTCAGCCCCCAACTAAAACCTCTCCAACGCATCATCAAGGATCTACAACCTATCCTGAAGGACGACCCATCACTCTCACAGATCTTGGGAGACAGGCCAGTCCTTGCTTACAGACAGCCCCCCAATCTGAAGCAAATACTCACCTGCAACCACACACCACACAACAGAACCACTAATCCAGGAACCTATCCTTGCAACAAAGCCCGTTGCCAACTCTGTCCACATATCTATTCAGGGGACACCATCATAGGGCCTAATCGCATCAGTCACACTATCAGAGGCTCGTTCACCTGTGCGTCTACCAATGTGATATATGCCATCATGTGCCAGCAATGCCCCTCTGCCATGTACATTGGTCAAACTGGACAGTCTCTACGTAAAAGAATAAATGGACACAAATCAGATGTCAAGAATTATAACATTCAAAAACCAGTCGGAGAACACTTCAATCTCTCCGGTCACTCGATTACAGACCTGAGAGTGGTTATTCTTCAACAAAAAAACTTCAGAAACAGACTCCAACGAGAGACTGCTGAATTGGAATTAATTTGCAAACTGGATACAATTAACTTAGGCTTGAATAGAGACTGGGAATGGATGAGTCATTACACAAAGTAAAACTATTTCCCCATGTTATTTCTCCCCCCCCCCCTCCCTCCACTGTTCCTCAGATATTCTTGTTAACTGCTGGAAATAGCCTATCTTGCTTGTCACCATGAAAGGTTTTCCTCCTTTCCTCCCCTGCTGCTGGTGATGGCTTATCTTGAGTGATCACTCTCCTTACAGTGTGTATGATAAACCCATTGTTTCATGTTCTCTGTGTGTGTATATCAATCTCCCCTCTGTATTTTCCACCAAATGCATCCGATGAAGTGAGCTGTAGCTCACGAAAGCTTATGCTCAAATAAATTTGTTAGTCTCCTAGGTGCCACAAGTACTCCTGGAATTTACATGTATGTGGTATATAGTAAGATATCACTATACAGAACTTAAATTATTTGAAAAGGCTTGCATCCTTCTCCTCCATAATTATCTTTTTGTAGAGTCACTTTCTACAAATCTTCTAAGGTTGTTTAAATAGACTCGGTTTATCAGCTAAAAAGGTGAGGTCCTGTTTCTTAAGGTTGCTTTCCGAACTGGGACTGATCCAAAGACCACTGAAGTCATTGGACGTTTTACATTAACTTTCCTTGGGCATTGGATTGAGACCGTTTTCTACAAGCTACACAGTAACCCTGACAATTACATTGTTAAACAGAGCATTAAGTAATGTGCTGATTTTAGAAATGAATATTTCCTTCATCTGAAATTCTTCTTAGCATTTTTGCCTCCAAGTATGTTATCACTGTCCTCAGTGATTAACTATAGGGAAATATCCTACAATCAATTCAGCTGTCTGAGTGAAGGTTAATTCTAATTTGTCACCAACTGTGAGCTTTCCTCAATAAGTTCTTCGGTATTCATGTGTCCCCCAGACTGGACTCCCATCCTCTTTTGCCCAAGAGGAGTTGTCATGAAGGGAGGTTGTATCTAAGGGTTCCTCTGATGAGAGGTGGAGTGTCTTGGGAGGTAGGTCATTTGTTACAGCCATAAATGGTGAAAAGGAATAGGATGAGGTGGCAGGGTAACTGGGTATGTAGTGGACATCTTCAAAAGCATGCAAAGGGTAGGACTGGGCTCCTGGGATGGCAGAACTCCAGCTCGAGCTTCTATACTGGGAAGTGCTTCCAGTCTCGTGAGAGGTGAGGCAGTCGGTAGTTGTGGGCAAGGTTTGTAGGAAATCTGAGCACACGGCATCTGCTTGGTTGAGGCTGTCGGGCATGGCCTGCTCCCAGGAGTCTCTCTGTTGAAAAGAGGGTGAGGGAGATCTTTGAGAATAATGCCATGTTCCAGAGCAAAAAGACACAAACACCTAATCTACTGGGTCTTCTAGCTTCCGAGTTTATCAAGCTAAGCTATTCCTGCTTTCTAACCTAGGCCACACACAGTGAGCTCTGTGTTGCCCTGCGACACTAGCAGAGTTTGTAAAAAGTGATTAAGGAAAACAGAGCCAGAATTTATGGCACAAGTAAACTACATTGCACCCAGTTCCAGATCAGACATGATTGTCTTAGGCCCTGATCCAGCAAAGCACTTTAACTGTAAGCCCACGAGTAGTCCCAGTGAAGTCAATTGGAATTAAGCATATCCATAAGTGCTCGGCTAGATCAAGGCCTTAGTTATCATTCCAGTGGGGGTCTGAAGAGGGAGGGTGGAGCATACAGATACATGCCATGCCGGAGCTGTGGGTGTGGGACTGAGCTTGGTTCTTGCTCCTTGGGGTGGTAGGGGCAGGAGAACTTTGTGACACTTCCAATCAACTCTCCTCCCACCAACCCACAAGCAGAACTGACAGGTCCCAATGGGACAGCCAGGGAGGCTTCGCTAGGCAGCAGGAGACAGGAACACAGCAGCATAGGAATGGTCATAATGGATCAGACCAAGGCTCCATCTGCTCTAGTACCAGGCCTCCAGATGTGGTGCATCCTCCGCACAATCCAACCCACCATTTAACCCTGGATACTACATTCAGATCAGTATACAGACTCACTATTAAGAAATGTGCTGAGTCACTGGGGAAGGGCGGCAGGAGCGGGGGCAGCGAGGAGGTGCTGAAAAGGGAGCTAGTGCTGGGTGTTACAGCAGCAGAACGATAGTCCTCGGTGAAACAGGGGTCCACTAGCGGCGGGTACCCTTGAATGGCAGAGGAGTCACATGGAAAGGACTTTGCCCCCAGGGATGAAGCATAAACATCATTTGAAAGCGGCTTAGTGTTGTGGAAATCCAAATCAGACATGAATGGTCTCCTAACTCCATAGTAACCAGACATGGCCGTGGAGCCTGCTGGCGAGAAAGATGGAAGTCATACCAATGAAAGGTCATGTCAAAGTCACCATTCACTGAGTCAAAATTCATTGGGCAAATCAACAGAGCTGAAACCCACAGAACTCTCCCCTCCATCTGTAACAAACATCTGCCCACTTCCCAGGGCAGGAGAGAATCCTGTTGTTAAACAAGTGTCCACACATGGCAGGTTTTTACCCCCATGGTCATTACAGGGCCCTTGTTTTTTTTTTCACCTTCCTCTGCAGCATGGGGCACGGATCACAAGCTAGGATCTTCTCGGAAGATCTCACCTAATCATTTCCCTGCTATTGCAGGGGGCTCGGGCATTGGTCACACCTCAGTTTCTTCTGTTCTCTGCTTGTGGCACACACCAGTTTAGTCTCCTAGGACTGAAATGCTTTAGTTTATCCCGAATTATGGGACTCAATATGGTGGTAACTGAGTGAAATTTAATGGCCTGTGATATACAGGAGGTCAGACTAGATTATCTAATGGTCCCTTCTGGCCTTAAACTCTATGAAATTACAAAATTATCAACCCAAATCACAGCATGGCCTTTCTCTTTCTCTCAGTCTTGGGGTGTGTCGTACCAGAACTTGACAAACTCTCTTTATTGAAAATCCAGAAACCCATCTCCCATAGACTCAGGTAAGCCCAATTCAGGTACCAATTAAACCTCAGCAAACCCAGCATTGTCTGATTCAGCAAAGCACAAACGTATGTGTTTAGGTCAATGTCTATTCAGCAAAGTAAATCATGTTTTGCTGAATTGGGGCCTTTGTTGGGATGCTCTGCACTGAACTGCTCTGCCCATGGGCTAGGGACCAGCTGTTTTGGCCTCTGCCCTTCCCCAACTTTTCCTCCCCTTCTGTTCCCCTCTCATACCTTGTGTGTGGGAGATGGGGGGGTTAACCATCTGCCCCCCAGCTCCCATCGATCCATCTACCATGCCCCCCTGAAATGAACCATACCAGCTTTTGAACTTTCCCCATGTATCCCAATGGGAAACCGCAGTTTCTACTACAATGTGGAGCTGTGTGAGGCTGTACATTAGCGGCAACCCCATGTCCACGCTCAGGAGGCATCTCTCAGCAGAACTGCTGGCTCCTCCTGGGCCATTAGCACTAGGGAAGTATCTCCCTTAGGCAAATATGCTTTCGTCTCTGCTTGTGTAATAACGTGTGAAGAGTGCATCCCAGCATTGTTCTTCACATTATAATAGCACCTAGAGATCCCAGCTGAGATCAGAGCCCCATTGTGCTAGGCATCCTACAAACGTAAGAACGGCCATTCTGGGTCAGACCAATGGTCCATCTAGCCCAGAATCCTGTCTTCCACCAATGGCCAATGCCACTGAGAGTGAGAGACAGCTACTGCCCCAAAGAGCTTGCAGTGTAACTAGAAAAGATGGACAAAGGAAGTAGTATTCTCTGCATTTTACAGAAGGGAAACTGAGGCACAGAGCAATGTAAGTGATTTGTCTAAGGTCATATAAGGCGTTGGATACAGACAGAAACTGAGCTTTGTTCTCCTGAGTTTCAACTCAGTGCCTTAACTTCAAGACTGTCCTTCCCCTCTTGGAGTCAGTTCACCTTCTCTCCCTTCCCTTGGAACTTCAGGGAAGGGATTGAATGTCATTAGGATACTTCTGAGTTAATCCTTCAGTGATTCTCCTCTCTGAATGTTGGGTGGCACCACTACAGATCTTCGTGGTAGTATTTTCAAGGTCCTTCACAGGAAGAATGAGACAGAAATGGCACTGGATTGCCGACACTAAAGTCATGTATGATTTAGTGAAAATACTCACCTGACATTTGGACAAATGGAGACGGAGGGGTGCTGGCACTGCCCTAAAAAATAAAGAGACATTGAAAGTGTTTTCTTCTGCAAGCCAGAGTGTAAATGTGTAGCTTGGAAGTGGGTTTTGCATCATTTCAATGTAGTTTTGGAATCTCAGTGAAGCTACGAATAAGAAGCAATTAGGCACAAGATTGCAAGGTCTGGAGAGAGAAAGTATTAGCAGATGGAGGCTAGGAAGAGATGTCAGAGCGCTCAGACAAATGCTGATAATGGCAGGAAAATCAAGATAACTGGGCTTGATACTCATTTACATTAAAGTTCCTTTACACAGTCAGAGTGGTGTAAAGTAGCCTTCATGTGAGAGTCAGCCCCAAATGATTCAGTGTCCAGGATCCTCTGTGTTAAAAATTGTGCCTAATACTCCATAACCCTGCACCATCACAGTCATATATATCAGTGGAAAGGGGGTATAAATTGTTATTGTTCTGATTTGTAGCATTTCACACCTACTCTGCACAGATGTAAATTACTCTATGTGGGCAGTACAAAGGAAAGCCAGGCTCTATATATGTACCACACTGGCAAAGTGTATGTCATGTCCCCCTCTAGTGGCTGGTCTGCTAGTGGATAACAACCAACTGCTGCTACCAGCTAATGGAATTGCTCATTTAGCTCAAGGAGTCAAGCTCTGTTGTATCAATTTAGATGGAATAAAGGAGCCTAAAAAGTCAAAGTTGTTAACATGCCCCAGTTACTGTCCAACATTGAACAGTTTTAAACAAGGTTCAGGATTTAGCTGGAGCTGATGGAGGTAGCAGCGTCATCTGGGTCCATCTCTGTGGCCCAGTCTGGGCAGTTTGATGATGATAATGGGCATCCTCAGGATCAGGATGATGTAGGGCCATGGTCCCAGAAGACGGTGGGGGGTGGCAGCCATAATGTTGAAGCACACACCAGTAGCCAATTTTTTCTCCCCGAAATCTTTCTTTAACGACTCCAAAGGGAAATGATGGGCAGAATAGCCTGTCCTGTCATTATTTTGTCCATCAATAGACCTAATTTCTGGCACACCAATTATGGTTCATTGATTTTTTGGTCTGATGCTGTCTCGTTTACCAAGCATGATCTTAAAACAGTCCTTGAATTATATCAGGAGGCCTTTCTGTTTGCGCTAATTCAGTCTGTCTCCCTTTTGTAACTTTTCCTCTCAACTTTTATTATTAATGGTTATTGTGACACTTTATGAACTTTCACTCGCTTCTCACAGCTGAGCTCACAATTCAGGCAAATTTGTAGGACCAGTTATCCCAACAGGTCTGTGCTTTGGGACTAAGGGTCTGGAGTTCAAACCCCACTGATGATCTCTGAAGGTGAGTCATTGCACATGCACTGGGTGGTGTTGTCCTGCACAAAGAATAGGGGGGAATATTTATGGATTTGTAGCAGAGTTTCAGTTGCGTATTCTAATCACACACTCCTTCTATGGAAGTCATTAACAGATCAACCATCTATAGTGCTTGCGATGTGAGCCTGGTCATTTTCCCAGTTTTATTGTTTCACCTGAGGCAGAATTAAAAGGCACCAATATCAGCAAATGGAAGTAAAGGGGTGGTGGTGGTGGAAGGAGAGGTATAAGCTGTGGCAGATTAATCAGCGAACATTAGGTTGTGAAAAGCCACAGGATTTATGACATGATAGTCCTGATACTGTAATTGGATCCACAGGGATGAATTCTTACACCTGTGCAGAGACCCAGTGGGGTTCCATAAGAGTGCAGGGATCATCCACAGGGATCTGACTACATGATCGGGGCCTATGTGTGTATGAATTCAGTTAAAAATCAACCATGGTAGCAGTCTGTTAACCATGTAACTATCCAATTAACAGAGGCCTGCGTGCTCCCCTCCTGCAGAGAAGTGGGCAGAGGAGAACAAATGGGGGGCAGAGCTCTGTGCATTGCAGCCAGGAGCTTCCCTGCAGCTCCAGTCACAGAGCATGGGATGATTTAAGTGGGGGCAGAGAATCTGACCCATGAACTGAGTGCTCACATGCAGGGCCAATGCTTCTTTTTAAATACATGTTTTAGTTTTTCAAAGATCAGGTAAAATATTGATGCAAATGCATTCTAGAATGTTAAAGTTTTGCAACAGTTATTTTATTTTTCACTAAACATTATTTGTTTGTTATTCTGGCCATGAGTTTTCGCTTAACGTAGAAAGCAAAACACTGAATACCAGTTTTATTATCCAGCTGAGAGATTTAGCCATTCTATTAATATTGTGCTCTGAATCACTATGCATCACTTTGCTCCAGGGGGATCTTGCCTCCTTGGAATCCCAATTCTAATTCCTATTAGCAGTAAATATACCTTGCTCAGAGCCATTTCTACTGTCATTTCTATGAGTTTAGGAAGCTGCATTTTCTTAGTCTTGAGTTTCCATAAAATACGGCCCAAATGAGAATTATTTGACCCATGCTCCAGGTAGCCCTAAACCTCCAACTGCCAGAAGCTGGGACTGTATGATGGGATGGATCACTCGACATCCCTGTTCTGTTCATTCCCTCTGTAGCATTTGGAACTGGCCACTGTTAGAAGACTGGCTACTGGGCTAGCTGGACCATTGGTCTTACAGAGTTCTCCATTCACTTCTTCGAGATGCTGAACTGGGCCACCTGTTTGGACCCTCTTTGCAAATGAAATGAGTGGCACCTCCGAACACCTAACTACTACTCCTTCAGCGCAGTTGGAACACAATGTGAAAAATATATCATCTGGCACTTGAAGTTCAGCGGAGGTCAAGCAAGCCCTGAATATTTCATACTTCAGCTCTCCATTTCAGATTACCTCCAGTGCATCATACAAATGCTGCTACTACAACTGCGTGAGCAGATTTCTGCATAACATGTAACAGGCAGCTTTCTCTATATGGAAAAGCTCAAATGCCCATTGCTGTGAGCACTGACACAAATATTTTGTACTGAGGTCTTTCTCCCAACTTCTAAACCCTATTTTAAAACAAAACAAAACAACCCCACCAAGAGAGATTTTTAACTATTCCACTGCTTTTGACCCTGTAAGGTGGTACAGGATACAATTTTCAGTTTGCATAGAGCAAACAGGAGGTTCCTGCCATGCCAGGCAACCAAATTTAGAGGTTTATATTTGAATTAAATTTGCCAGTGTTAAGACTTCCTTTAGCTAACATGGTAATTTCACAGCTGCCTATGGGCTCCCTCATGAAAATGAGCTCATTCGAACTAACAGGTGATCCAGTCTGCAAAGATGATAACAGATTTGAGGAAAGAGTATCCTACTGGCAGGACTGCACAGGGAGTTTTATGGGAGAGTATTTTACAGAATTTACCCGACTTGTTCAGGACTGCTTTGGGGAATATATTGAAAACAGAGAAAAGAAGTGAATCAGCTGTTGTCCCCCCCGCCCTTTTACTGCTCCTACCTAGTCAATCTGGAGTGTTTCTTGTTTTAGACATAAAATAGTTTAAATCACAAAGTAAAAGCAATGGCTAGGATGTCAACAAGAGAGAAATGATTTTAGCTTTGTCAGTATTTGAGGGGCCCGACTTCTGTCCCTTTAAAGGGTCTGGATTTTCACTAAGTGCTGAGCACCAACCTGTGAAAATCAGCCTCCCTAAAGGGGGTCTGGCTGGGCACCCCAGATTATGAGCCACTTGTGAAAATCCTGGCCAGTGAATCCTGATGAGCTTTGTCAAAGAGAACGCACTATATTATATCAGGTTAGAACTTGACCATGCAAATCTTATTCAGACATCCTTCTCTCTGCATGTACGTACCCTGAGTAATCTTTCTCTAGGATATAAAGCCTCCTGCTACAGGCTTAAACCAACATCGAGCTATTGAGGGCAGAGGCAGAAACTTTCCATGGGGTCAGGTTATCCTATAACTGCAGGGTTTCTGGCATCTTCTTCTAAAGGAGCTGGTACCAGCCACTGCAGGAGACAGGATGGAGCCCTGGTCTGATTTAGTCGAGCAATTCTTGTTTGTTCTGATATAGTCCTACAGAGTTTACTGGGACTGTTTATGTGAGGAAAGATTACTCAGGTGAGTAAGGGTGGGTTTAAGACTAAGGGTCCAGTTGGCAAATGAAATGGAGAGACCAGTTTCAGGAGAGTTCTAGCCCAGAAAATGAGGGATACCTTTCCATCAGACTGGGAAAGAAGCAGTAACAGGTAGGGGAGAAATGCAGCTGCTGTAGAGACAGCGCTTGAAAGGAACTAAGGGCCAGCCAGGGGTTGGGAGAAGAAAGAGCCAAGAGGCAGGGATAGTCGTAATTTTGTGACTATTAACTGCCCCCTGCTCCTCTACTGCATTGCATGGAACAAGACACCAATCGCATGGGGCCAGGACAAGCATGTCTGAGTCACTAGTCAGCAAATGCACACAGTCACTCTTCTAATTACAGCCTAGCCTTCAGCACCAAGCTAGGGTGCTATTAAACATACAAGTTTGCCTCAAAACTCTCTCGTACTGCTGCCAATTTAGCAGTAAACCCTGGCCACTAGCTGAAGTCTTGTGTTATCTCCTCCAGTTCAACAGATGCCTGACTCTGGATGGTATGTATTTTTTGGCAGGCAGGAAACTTTTTTGTAATCCAAGAGAGCGAGAGAGAGTTCCAGGTTTACTGAGATCTTGCATTTTAGACAATGCGGTCAAGTTTTATGGTGCAAAAAGCAGTCTGCCAGAAACTCCTTTAACTCGTGTGATAGCACTCCCTTCTTTTGTACCATAGGACCCAGGTTCAAAAACCAGCTCATATCCCATGGTAGGGTTTGTTACCAGGAATGCAACCAGAATTTTGCTAAGGAGGGGGCCCAAGTTATATATCTGGCCGCTTCAAATCTGAGTAGCGTTGCGACCCCATGTCCCAAGTCACAATGCCACTCATGCAAATTTGGCCTAGCCTCCCCTCCATCATGACAGGATGGACAGGCCAAATTTAAGTCAGTTATGTTGCAATCCAGTGTATGGAGCCACAACACCACTAACTTAATTTTGACCAAGGCTGCCCATCCATCATCTGGTATGGGGCCAAGGTGGGGGCCTGGGGGGCCCCAGATTCCCCCTCGTTTCACCCTTATTTTACATTTTCACTAGTAAAATGACTGTTTTGCCCTCTTGTACATAAGAAATAGAAATAAAAAATGTTTCTACACTAATAAACAAGCACTTTGAAATTTAAGGTAAGAGACTTCTGCTAAGCTTTGAATCAGTTGCTTTAAACTGCACTGGGCCATCATTAGACCACCCACCGCAAGTAGTTTAAAATTTAAAAATGCCATTTTACGAAGGCATTTGAGTAAACGCTGCAAATGCGCTTAGTGGGATGGACACTCAGACATTCAGCATGAGCATTAGGAACTGTAATATGCTGAGAATATTCAGCATGCTGATACCCTCTGTTACTTTTCTACCTGCATGGGCTAGAGATCTCGCCTCCATTCATTCCTATGATCTCGATTTAAGAGAAACTCCACACCAACATGCCCAGCCAAAGCTCAGGGTGCCCTTATACTTCAGTAAAACAATTGGACTGGCGTTACAAAACAGTCCAAAGCAGCACTGCTGCTTCCCACCTGGCCCCCTTATTAGTTAAGCACCAGTCATGTGACCTATACAGTTTAATACCCCCATTCCTCCCAGGAAGAAGTTCTGTACCACTCTCCAATGCCTTCGCCCTGCATCAATGGCAGCTTTGCGGAGTGCTTGGGAGCTCAGCAAATGTGGGTTATGTCAAACCTTGTGGGGTTGGGACAGAGGTCCCAGGGAAAGGGACTCTGATACAGAACGTGTTGACTTTTATATGGTGTGGGGGCCTGGGTTTATCCCCTCTAGGGCAGTATCCTGTGGAGAGAGAGGGTCTCTTGGGGCAAGTGGGCTTAGTACATGTTAGTCTTCTGATTTCTAATGTAAAACACCTTGGAATATTGGCATACGTGAGCCCTGCAGATTTTTTTATTTTTATAGTTAAAAATCCCAGTTTGAGCTGTAATTCCATATGCTGCAGATTGTCTCAGCCGATTGATCTCATTGACTGCTCCAGAGAGCTGGCAAATAGCACCAATTGCTTAACTTGGTTTTGGATGTTAACTCCTCTTGGAATGGACATTGTAGCATATTCTCCCTGGCAATTAATCAGAACAGACGCTGACATATTTGCCTGGGTTTAAACTTTGGATTTCATTCTGCGTTTCCTTATCAGGTGGTGAGTGGCTCAGATTATTTTAAACTCATTTGTCTATTTCCTCCCTGCATTATTTCTTTTCAGCACTGCAGGATTATGGTAACTGTATCTTTCACACAGCAGGAGTTGGTATAAATCAGTGAGTCTGTTTAACATCACCAGGGCTATAGTTTATAAAGCCATTAATAATCTTGGTATGGGCCCTGTTCTCCAGTGATTTACATTACTACGCAATGCTTCCTGTGAGCTGCGAAAGAAAGTGCATAGAGCACTGCTGCTGTTTCAGTTTACCATCATTATTCAGCAACATGGCTAGCTTGCATTATGAAACAAGCCACACTCCATCCATTGAGGGGAGAGCAGAGTGTGTGGTGGGGCGGGGGAGCGGGGAAGGAGGATCCTGCACAAACAATAAACAGATGGACCTTGGTTATGCAACTGTATCTGCATGGGCTGATCCTGATTTCAGTAGATCCAACCACATGGATCCAGTTGCAGGATCGGGGCCTAATTCAATAACAATAATAGTGATGCTTTCTCCTGCAGGAGATCTGGTTGTCCTGCTAACGAGGCAGGTCAGCTCACTGTTCATAAAACCCTCAGCAGAACTTAACAAAGCTGCAAGGCCCTTCTCACCCCTAGTGGAGCTGGTCAAAAATGCCAATTGTTTCTTGCAAGAAATTTTAAAAAGTGTGATGGAGGGAGTTGTTTTTTTTCCTTCCCTAAATGTCTCATGAATTTGTTTTTTAACTGCAAAAATACCCAGAACTGTTTTTCAGATTGAACACTTTAAATTTTTATCCGATTTTTTTTTCTTGGGGGTTTGTTGAAAAACCAGAAAATTTCAACTAAAATATACAATTTCAGTGCATTTTTTTCCATTTAAATCATTTTGATGAAACAACTTCAGCTAGCTCTAGTATTTAGCAAATCTCTGCTAGAGGGTCTGTCCTTTGTGGAGATCCATCTTTGGGTAGCGAGAACATGTATCATTGGAGTGCTACCTAGTGGATAGAGTTCTGGACTGGGACTCAGAAGACCTGAATTCTATTCCTGGCTCCGCCACTGGCCTCCTGAGTGACCTCAGGCAAGTCATTTTACCTCGCTGTGCCTCAGTTTTCCCATCTGTAAAATGAAGACTATGATACTGACCTGTCTTTGTAAAGCACTTTGAGATCTATGGATGAAAAGTGTTATATAAGAACTAGGTGGTATTTATTTATTTACTAGGTGTCCCTCTTTTTTTTTTTTTTTTCCAGAGAGGAACACTTGCTCTCTCTGCCTCCTCCTTCCCAATCACCCAGATAGATCAGAAGAAATGATAACATGGCACAGCAATTCGTGGGAAATCAAAATGCAAATCACCTGTATATCATCACAATGCAAATTTATTTTATATCATTTGGAGAATAAAAGACCTACTATTGCAGAATGGTGACAGTTTTAATGTCACTCAACAGACTATTAGCTAATCTTTCTGACAATGATCAGGACAGCCTGGGAGCACGCATCTGTGACCATGAGCTTTCGTTGGCTAAGGAAGGGTTTACTGATTTCTGAGCAAAGATCAGATCCATGCAAACAGTGCAATGTAATTACACTGCATCATAAATAAACATTATTGTGCTCACTCACCTACTGTTCACTCAGATTCCATAATATTATATTATGTAATTTTGTATTATCTACATACACACAAACTGTTCTGCTTTTGCATACAAAACAAACAAGGCAAATAAGGCGGGAGGAAACATTTACAATACTGGCCTATCTATCTAGCATAGAGCTTCCTAGAATACCCACCGTCATAGCATCTAAGTACAGAGTAGAGGGGCATCTGTTTATTCAAGAGTGAAGAGTGGATAAAGCATGACAGTCCTGAATCATTGTCTGAAGTTTCATTTGGTTTTTCAAAGCGAACATGCCTCGTGCCTTTGCACAAGTCAGGCCTGCACAAAAGCCATTGCCTGAGTTTGGCATGCACAAAAGTGCATGTGCCCAATGCACTTATGCAAGTCAGGTGTGCACAAAGGTGTGCATGCTCTTATGCATTTTGGGCCTTTATGTCAAGTCTTATAAGCTGGAATGTTTTGTGTGGCAAATTCTTATTTTACGTAATTTATGGTCTGAATTTTTGTTTGTTTGTTTTTTGCCACATGCAGCTAATGGATGCAAATGTGACGGAGAGAAAATTAATTTAAAATCTGTTTGCTGCCTAATTTTGCTAACAGTGAAAACCTGACTCAAAAGGCTTGGAAAAGAAAAAAAAAGTTTCAAATGCTCTAAAATGTCCCTCATTCTGCTCCTAATTCCACAAACTGCTTCCACCATACCCTGAGAAAATCAAAGGCTCAGTGATTTGATAATACATTACCATCCTCATCTGTCACAATTATACCCAGCCAGTCAGGAATGAGAAATAATGCCACTTGACTAAGGTGACCAATCACATAACCGTAATACAAATAGCAAATGCCTCCAGGGAACAGTTTACCAACACAGTCATCATATCAGATGTGATTACAGCTGGAATACTGTGTCCTGTTCTGGAGACTGTATCGTCTTCAAGTTGTCAGTGTCTTTCTGAAAAAAGAAAAGGAGTACTTGTGGCATCTTAGAGACTAACAAATTTATTAGAGCATAAGCTTTCGTGAGCTACAGCTCACTTGTGTCTTTCTGGTAGTTCAGAAAAGAGAAACAAAATTTATCAGGGGCTGGATGATGTGACTTATCGTGAAACATGAAAATGAGATAAATCTGTGTGGCTAAGAGACTAGCGAGGCTAAGATTTGCAAAGTCACTCAAGGAAATTTAGGCACTTTGCATGGGATCCTGGATCCACTGAAAACAATGGCAAAACTGCCATTGAGTTCAGTGAAGCCAGGACTTCACCCAATGGGAATTAATCATTTTTCAAAATCTCAGCCTAAGTGTGTATCTTTGGGAGGGCAGGAGCTATCTGAAGAATATAAAGTCCAACTATTCCAAGACTCTAAATGCCATGGAAATTATCTGGGGTTCTGAACAGGAGTATAACTAAGAGTAATTGGATAGAATTAAGAAAGGCAAAATGTAGCCTGACATTGCGTTACATGCTTAAATTAGTGCCAGAGACTTGGTCGCATGGGATGATTCCCAGAGTGTATTCTAAAGGGTTAAACACGAAGGGCTTGATGCCAGTTTTATGCCGAAGTCAGTGGAGTTAAACTGACACAAACACATTGTGTCTGAATGGAGAATCTGCCCCTGAGTCTATTGCTGACTTGCAGTGCATGAAATAATGGATCCATGCCCATGTATAATCAGCATGTATAATGTCAGCTCCATAAATAATGCATGAGTGACAGTGATTGATAATCACATTTGGAGCATCTTAAGTGTAGCTCTGGATTCATTTTGTTTAAAATGGAAGAAAAATGGAAAAGTCTTTGCAGCAAGAGGTGCTGCAGTTGCTTATGTTACAGATTACTTAGTCAGATGCTTTGCTGATGCAAACTGGCCAAGAGCCACTGAACTCAGTGCCTTCAAAAGGGTATTCAAGTGCTTTCTGCCACAGATAACCCTCAAGAGGAATTTGAAGAGCTCAAGTCCAGGATATAGAATTTGAGGTAGACACTAGTGACTGAATCTCAGCTAAGAAGTTATTCAGAAGAGACAGGAGTTTAGCTGGGTTAAGACAGAGTCTGCTGTTTCTTCTAATTAGTTCTTCCCTGATCTGTAGAGTTTCTCCTTTAGTAAGTATAACCAAGATTATCAGAAGTGACGAGTGAGCTTCTGTTTTTGGGTGCCCAATGTGGGACACCTTAAAAGGGTCTGATTTTCAGAAAATGCTGAGCAACTACCTTCTGAAAATCAAGCCCCTTTAAGGGATCTCAAGCTGTTAATCGCTTTTGGAAATCTTTTAGTGCATACATATGACATGTCTAACTTGTACGTAGACACAGAAATTCCAAAAGGGGAGATTAAATTTAAATTCTGAGCTGTTCAATATCTCCAGTGGTCAGCAATTCTTTGTCACATTATCTTTTACGATTAGCATCCCATTCAGGGAGATGGCTGCATATCCAGGTAGTCAGTGAGAATTCTGGCACTGTATCAAGCTGTTAGGCTACTTATTTCAGTATTTGCAGAGTGCGGGAAACAAAACCTTTTCCGGGGATGGTCCAAGCCTGAGGACTCCCCCAGAAACTAAAGATTATCACAAACCTCGCCACTTTCCAGTCCAAATGCAAGGTGCATTTCTTCGACCTTACCTTCTCTAGTATATAAACATATAGCAAAAGGTATATGTAATAACAACAGCCAACCAAAACAAAACATTTTTCCCACATGCTTTTCCCTCTTGGGAGAGGATAAGAGAACAAACCACACCTGATAGGTGTGCAATCACGTTGCTCAATGCACTGCTGGAAGGTGCTCAGATAAGCATGGTATAAAAACATATATAGCATTGCATAGAACAGAACAGAGTGGTTCCTAGCATAGGATGTTCCCTGACTTCCCAAGGGAACCAAATGTCTTTGCTATAAATCAGGTTAGGAAGAGTAAAAGAAAAGTAATAGGTTGCTTCAGTGCTTTGTCATGTGAGGCTATTCTCGGTTTCTGTAAAATTCAGCAATTTCCAAGCCTATTGCATTACAGCTGCCCAGTTATAGAATTTCCACTGGGAAAGTTAATGCCCCTTTTTTGTTTTCTGCCTTTGGATCCTCAGCAAGCTGATTCTCTATCTCTTCCTATTAATATAAAACACCCCCTTCCCCAAACAGAACTTGTAGGGTGTATAACGTTTGGGGTCGGACATTTATTTTTACCAAGTTGATTTGGTCAGACATAGATGATGGTAAATTAATCTCTTCTTGAAGGCCATAACATAAAGTGTGTGAAAGGCACTGGAAATTTATTGTTATCAGCTTAGTTAAAGTGGGTGAGATTTGTGCCTCCTAGGATTCAAAGCTCACAGGGTTTCATTGACATGAAAAATTAATTAGATCTTTGGATCAGACCCTAATTGCACAAATATTCCTGCTTTTTGCCTTGACAGTGGTGGTTTCTGACATCCCACAGTAGCTCATCTTACGTTAAACTCCTGAAAGATCCTCCTGGCTCTTAATCCTTGTTTTAAACTCCTATACCAAGAAGGCTGCCTAAGGACAAAACTTTGTGAAACTTTGGTGTTGCAGGTACATTGTGCTCAGTGCAAATCCTCTTAAAGCAAGAGGATTATGTACAATGACATTTCTGTTTAAAACATGACTCACGCTGAATCGGGAGCTGCTGGTCTGTCTTGATCGTTTTTCAGCAAGGAGATCTTTGACTGTTTGTTTTACTCTCACTCCTTGGTAAACTCGTTTGCCCGCGTAGTCTGTAGGAACTAAACAAAGGGAGCATATGTTAGTAGAATTCAGACAGTAAGTAGAATAAATGGAATAGCTTACCAAGGTAAGGATAGCCAAATTGCCAAGTGTCTTTAAATCAAGATGGGATGTATGCCTAAAAGATTATTATTTATTATTTGTATTGCAATAGTTCTTACGAATCCCACTTGTGGATCAGGACTCCATTGTACTAGGGACTGTACAAACACAGAACAAAAAGACAGTCCCTGCCTTATGGTCTTGTTTATTAAGAAGTTATTGGGTGTGATGATGGCCACTGTGCAGGGAGAAAGACTAATTCTCTCTGCTGCAGGAATCAGTGGGTGAAATTCTCTAGCCTGTGTTACCCAAGCAGTGACTAGGGGATCATAAGTGACTTACAAACAGTGGTTAAGATTTTCAAAGTTAACTAAGGGGAGTTAGCCATACGGCTTCCATTCATCTCAGTAGAAACTGTCTGGTGAAACTCCTATCTGACTGTGAACACGGACAAAAAACTCCAAACCCAAATGGTCCAGCTAAAATACATTCTCATTACAATGCTTTTGATTAAACTGTGCTGAACTCTAGATAACGAGGAACTAGTTTCTCAAGCCCACTCTCTGTTTCAGTAGGCAGCATGGTCTACCAGACAGGGAACTAATCAGGAGGTATGGGTTCTAGTACAAGCACTGCCATTGATTGCTTGTGTGGAAAGCAGGTGAAAAGCACCATCCCAATGCAAAAGTAAAATAATTATTAATTCTGAGTCTCATTTAGGCAGAGCAAATTCCATTAAAACAAGGAGTTGTTCCCTAGGGATGGGCTGTTTGAGAAGTCAAGGAGTTCCTGTCTCCTAGTCTTGTGCTCAGACCACTAGTCTTAGCCTTATCCTTCAATGTCAGAGAGAATCTGCGGTCAGAGGAGTCAGTGTGGGCTTTATTCTGCAGCTGCTACATATAGAGCTCATTAATTTCCATCTTTCATTTTTGCGGCCTTCATATATAGAGAATGTGGGATTTTCTAGGGACAATAAGCTGTGGTTTTTCCATATCCTCATGTAATTTTCTGATGCATCTTTGTTAATACCACTCACAAAATGTTACGTCTGTAAAAAAGTTTAAGGTTGTTTTTTTAAATTATAAATCATGTGGTAATCTCAAGAGTTGCCTCAATCATACTAATTCTGCCCTGAAATCATTTTCAGACCCTACCCACCAAAACAGATTAAAACACGTTTGAAATCACTAGCCCAAATGACAATGGAATTACACAACAATGAGATAAAGAACAATTAGGCAGATTTAGTAAAGAGGTAGTAACCTCATTTTTTGCTAACACTCACCACTGTTTTAACTAAATTTTTACTATCTTCTTACAATGAATAACTGTCATTTGCATTCAATAAAATCCAGATAGTTTAAAGATCTTGATAACATCAATTAATAGTAACTAATATCTAAAAAGTGTAACCCCACTGACAGAGTGGGTATTGTATCCTTCTCTAGTGGCTGGTTTACTGGCAGATAACAGCTACTACTGCTACAGTGTTACTCCTTTGGTTCAAGCGGTAGAAGTCTATACTGTGCAGTATGTTGCCTTGCATAATGAAAAAAGTGGTTTGTTTGGTATATATTTAAGATTCTATTATTAGTTCATTTTAAAAAAAACTGACCAACACTGGGTATGAGTTCTGTGTACCTGAGAGAAGCCTCTCTTCCCTTGACATACTGCCACAGCTGTGGTCAGCGAAAGTGATGCCCATCATTATAAAAGAGAAGGATATATTATAGATGATAGGATACTGGACTGGGACTCGGGAGACCTGCCACTGCCCTGCTGAATGACCATGGCCAATTCATGTCCCTCCCTGTACATCAGTTTCCCTATTTGTAAAATGGGGATCATGAAAATGACCTTTATTTGCAAAGTGCTTTAAAAGAGAAAGATCAAACATGCTAGATGAGAGCTAAGCAATATGATTGGAGGGGAGGGGGTGGGGGGTGAGGATCCCAGGACTCTGGAACTTGTTCTCCACCCTCATTGGTCCAAAACTTGGTGACCTTCTGGGCATGTTGCAAAATCCGTTTATTTGACAGGGTTTGTGGGGAGGCTGTGTGTGTGTCTCTGGGGGTGGGGCTAACGGGGCACTTTTGTTGTTTTGATTTATCAGCTAGCTGAGCTAATTGATATTTGGGTGGTCATCACCCATTTGAACATTTAAGTTGAAGTGTTTGGGTCACCCAGAGGTTTATGTATGGGCATTTTTTATTGTTCTATAAACCTATAAGAAATAAATTATTCCCCATGGGTTTAAATCCGTGCAACTCCGTTAAAGTCAAGGGAGCAACACCAATTTGAAGGCGCAGAGAACTTTGCCTTTTATATTATGTTATTCTTTGGATTGGCAGGTTGTAACTTGGCCCAGCATATCTGATTGGTTAGAAAAGCAAATAATTTCAAGCAAGCATCCGATGAAGTGAGCTGTAGCTCACGAAAGCTTATGCTCTAATATATTTGTTAGTCTCTAAGGTGCCACAAGTACTCCTTTTCTTTTTGCGAATACAGACTAACACAGCTGCTACTCTGAAACCAAGCAAGACCTTTTTACTTAATTACTTGTTTTAATCTAAACCAAATATTTCTCTTGAACAGATCAAGATGAAACAGCAAGTTGACTTGGTAGAAAATAGTCTGTTCTTCAAAGGAACTGAAAGTGGGTGGCAGTGATAAGATTTAATCAGAGACTTTGGGTTAAGTTAGACAAAGCTGTTCTTTAAGGATGAAATTTGCCCTTGTGCAGAGAGCCAATGCAAGGCCTATGAACCACTTAATAATAATAATAATAACAACAATAATAATTAATAAATACTTCGCTCTTATATAGTACTTTTCAGCAGTGGGTCTCAGAGAGCTTTACAAAGCAGGAAACTACATTAGCTCCATTTTACAGATGGGGAAACTGAGGCACAGAGTAGCAAAATGACTTGCTAAGGGTTGCTCAGAAGGCCAGTACCAGAGCTGAGACTAGAACCCAGGACTCCTGAGTCCCAGTCCAGTGATTTATCAACTAGGCAACACTTAAGTCCCAGGGAAGCCTGCACAGGAGGGAATTTCACTCTGTCTGAGTTTTGGAGAGGCATATCTGTTTGGTTTTTTCTGAGTACATCTCTGCAAAACTTTCCATTTGTTTGGGTATTTTGACTGTAAATGAGCCCAGTGATGTAGCAGGGTACAATACAGAAGGTGACTCTTTTATCCTCTCCATTGGAGTCTGCCCATGTAAAGAGCTCACAGCTGTGGAAAGCAGTGAGGAGTTTAAAAAAAAGGCTTTTATTCAAATATTACAAATGGGAAGTTGATGTTTGAGTTAATCCTTTGGAAAACAAAAAGATCTGTGTTTTCGGACAGAAAGCAAACACAAACGTACCAGAGAGGAAGTATCTGATCTCTTTAAAATTTTTATTTACTTCGCTACATCTATGCTTTTCATCATTCTGGCTCACTTTATCATTTTAATACCTACAATATTGTTATCCACAGGTGTATTTAAACTCATAGAAACTTACATAGGGTGAAATTTGAGGCTTTCGTGGTATCGGGTCTTTGTGTTGGCCATGGATCACAGAGTGTCTAAAATTCTCTTTGACAGGGCATTGTTTATATTATTGTGATTATTTATTTTTAATCAAATTGTGTCTGTGGCCCCAGCCAAGATTGGGGCTCCATTGTGCTAGGTGCTGTACAAACAAAGAATAAGAGATCAGCCCTGCCCTGAAGTGTTTACAGGTAAATAGACAAAAGGTGGGAGGGGAAGCAGAGAGGTGAAGTGACTTGTAAAAGGTCACAAAGCAGGTCAGAGCTGGGAATAACACTCACATCTTCTGAGTCCCCCTAGCACAGCTGTCTTCCCGCTGACTGAGTCTGACTTATCCACGTATTGAGTCTTTCCATTGACTCCACTAGGTATTGATTCAGGGTCCCAGTGAATAGGCTTTTGTTATTTCTGCTATAAACCCCTATGATTAAGGATATTTTCTGCTGCATTGGTCTGAAGCACAAATTCTGAGCCTGGGCATAGTTATTTTATAAGCAAATTATTTCTAAAGTGTCTTAGTTGTAATAAAAATATGTTTGGGCTTCTAATCAAGAAGCTATGAAAACAAGGTTTGCTAAAAAAACAAACGAGCAAGCAAAATTTTACATGCGTGTCTGTGTGTATACATGTAAAATTGATTGCTTAGGAGTATTTTTAGGAAGTTTAAATATTTAATTATAAACTTTTGAGTTGTTTAACTTTAAAATAAAACAGCTAATGCATACGATGCATCCACATTACAGATCATATGCCAAGGCACTACATCAAAAGTGGACAATATATACATAACAGTACTTGCACTTAGAGTTTTCCACCTCTATACATATGCCTCTAAACGTTAAATTAACAATTCTGTATTAATAAAATAATTCTAATAGAAGTGCCCAAATAACATAGAATAGACACGTCTTGATATGTTTTGACAAGTAGAATAATTAACTCAAGTGCCTTCTGTTTGAGTCCAAATAAAGGATTCAGGCCCCGATTCAGCAAAGCCATGCCTAATTTTAAGCATGTGAGTCAACTCATTAACGTCACTGGGACTATTCACATGGTTAAAGTTAGGCATGAACTTTTTGAATTGGAACTTAAGGGAAAATATAGTCTTATATTTGATGATTGCCAAAATAGCAATAATTTTTTAAAACTGCCATCAAAAATTCCTAAAAGATGGTATAAAAAAACAGAATCACTACTGAAAATAATTGAGCAAACTAATATCTACAGTTGGGATTGAGGCCAGAGGAGTTATTCTTTACAACAGTTCAAATTACAGGTTTCTGTTTTAGAAAACTATTCACTTTCAGATTTATATACCGTTATCTTGGATTTACACTGGTATCACTGAGATCGGAATTTGGCCTACAATTAAGAACAACTTTCTAGCAGTGATATCAATTAGTTTGTTGAATAAGCTTAACAGGGAAATAGCAAAAAAGTCCTACTGCATTAGATATTGAAAAACAGACTTCAGAAAAAGCCCTAGCAGACGAAGGATGGATTAGATGCACTTTTCTGTAGGGTAGGCTAAAAAAATTCCATTGTAACGTTTTTCAATAAAAAATGGGGTCTTGACTAAACACTTTTTTTTGTGAAATATGTCTTCTTTCCTCAAATATTTTTTATTTTTTCATCAGAATTCAAGGAACTCCAAAATTGAATGGTTCTTGGCCAAAAATTCTTGTGGTTTTGTTTTTTTTTTTTTTACAAAAAGCTTAAATTTTCTACAGGATCCCTACCTCTCCTTCTCCCCCAATTTTCCAACCAGCTCTACTGTTCAGTCTGTTCCATGTCTAATTTCTACCATTCTTTAAAACATATAATATTGCATCTAGGATGTTAAATAAATGAGGCCAAAATACAACAGAAGACTTGGAACCTGATTCTCATTTACACTAAGTCCTCTTTACACCTCTCTGACAGTGTACCTTGTGCACTATCAGAGCTGTATAAATGGGCCTTAGGTAAATGGGACTCAGGCCCTACAGGATGTCAATCTCAGGCTCCAGGTACACCAAATGGATAAAGCTAGGTTGGACAGTATCAGAAAACTTGTTTAACAAGACAAAGCCAGCATGAAAAACTGATCCTCAAACTACAAATATACATAAATTGCAACAATGAGCTAATCTTGTGCCATTAGAGCAAATATGTATTGAAGCAGATCTTAAATCCAAGCAATTCTGTAAACAGATTTCTAAATACCTGTAAAGCAATTATCAATGTTCTAGAATTGAATGCAGGACCTAGTTGACTTCTGCAGTCAAATGATTTTTTCAACTGTATTATAATGCTACTTCTACTTTGCTCCTATTCACTACCGTCATCTCAGGATCTCAAAGTGGCTTGCAAAGATGGGGCATCATGAATCCCATTTTACCAGGGGGAACTGAGGCACGGGGAGGTGAAATGACTTGATCAAGGTCATACAGCATGTCAGTGGCAGAGTCGCCACCAGAATAGTCACTAGATCACACACTCTGACCGGATGGATCCGTCTTTCTATGTACTGACTAAACTTGACCTGTAAGAGGTCAAGAAGGCACATTACAAACTGTTGATGCAAAAGAAATTGGGTGAAAGATTCAATGGGAGGGGGGAAATGATCTGTGCTGCAGGGGCAATTGAATGGGAGTGTTGTGTGATATAGTGGGAGGTAGCATAGCCCCATGGCTGGGGCCCTGCTCTGGGATTCTGTAGGTTCTGTTCCTGGTTCAGACACTGACTAATCGTGTGACTGTAGGGAAATTACTTTACCTTTCTGCATTTTGGTTTTCCCCCATCGGTCAAATGGGGATAATGACACTGTCTCACCGTTGTGAAGTAAATATAATTATTAGTACCACTGGGGAGAGGCAGTGTTTCCTAGCATGTAGAGCATTGGATTGGGACTCAGGACACGTGGGTTCTATTCCTGGCTTAGCCACTGATCTGCTGGGTGACCTTGGGCAAGTCACTTCCCCTCTCTGTGTCTCTGTTACCACATCTGTAAGATGATGCTCACCTCCTTTGTAAAGCACATTGAGATCTACGGATAAAAGTAGCATATAAAAATTAATAACTATCTCTTATTATTATGAAGCTCTTTGAGAGCTATTGATGAAAAGCACTAGCTAGGTATCAGAGCTAGGTATCAGAAGAGCCCTGTGCGGATACAAAATTTGTATCTAAATCTGATCCACAAATATGGTCTGTGGCTATAAAGCGAATATCCCAGATTTGCAGGGCTCTAGGTATTCGGTTGCTATCTCTTCGTCATCACTGTGTGGCTACTTTTAGATGGCGTCTCTCATACAACAGTACGTTTACTTTAGAATGACCCATGTAAGCCAAGCTATATACTGTGAGCCCCTTTCCATAATACATTACCCCAATTCCACATCCTGAAAAAGAGACAACAATTATTACTTGCAGGCTCTATCGTCAAATATTCTAGAATCTCATTAACTGATTTGACTTGTATCATTAGTTCCTCTGGTCCATATATACATGTTTACATTTTTTCTTTACTATTGTCTTAACATAAACAATATCTCAGATGTGACAGGACTGATGTCACTGTATTTCAAGTAAAAATCAAAGGAATTATAGTCAGGGATGGATTAACTTCAGTTCAAAGAATAAGCCAATTTTCATACTGATTCTTATTTAAGTGAACCTGTTTACCCCACTCTAACCCTGAACCACTGAAGCAAAGCACATGAATGTTATAGTGAAAGCTTCTTTTAAATTAGTGATTCTATTTACAAAGTAAGACCTTGATCCTGCAAACACTTCTGCAAATGCTTAATTTTACTCAGATGAGTAGCAGTCCTATTTGAAATCAATTGGTCTTCTCACATATGTAAAGTTACACAAGTGCTTAAATCGTTGCAGGATCAGGGCCTATCTAATTTATCAATTACGAAATAAGGGCCCAGTGCTGCAACTTTTTCTCACCTAGATAGCCCTAATTCACATAATCAGTCCCATTGAGTTTAGTGAGCCAGTGTGCTAGATCTGACACTGAGATATTAAAAACCTGAAATAACTGGCAGCAGAGAGGAGAGAACCTAACTTTGATCAGAATTTATTATAATTTTCCAGTAAGTTCTGAAAAAGTGCATTATGAATTAAGTAAGCATCCTAAATTGTATTTAGTTAAAATATTAGTTAATATTGCTAAAATACTGAAATATTGAAAATACCAAACAGCGATTTAAAGGCATATTCCTTTCTTTGCCTTTCTACTTCAGTTCAGACAACAAGTAATGTGCCCATTCCCCTGTTTTCTTTTCTACTGTTGATATTTCAATTAACCATCGGTGAGATATACATTTTATATTTTGGAAAGTTTTGACAATGAAACTCACCAGTTTCCATTCTGAATGCTGCTGTGAATTTCCCCCTTTCAGACTCTGCAAGCTTTCTGAAAATGAACCGTCAGGAGCTTTCCAGTTGAGAAAGAAGTCAATGCTCATTCTCCACTAATAAAGTTCTCTTTGAGCTGGACGGAAATATATTTTTCACAATTTAATGATGTCTCTGAAATAGATTCTTTGGGATTTGTTTAAATGCAAATCTTCCGCTGTCTGTTTCACTGCAATTTGCATGGTCAGTGCTGATCATTCTCAAAGGTTTTTTCTCTTGATTAAAAAGACATTGCATGGGTGAAAACGGAATTTCGTGTGCTGATGGAGGAAAAGTTATTTACAATGAAAAACCTATAAGTCATGCAGTGATCAGTGGTCTCCATATAGAGAGGAAAAGGGACTTGGCCAGAGAAATTGTGCGCAGGAAAATGCCATATTACTTGTAACACAATACCCCAGCATAGGATCAGGGCATCATTTTGCTAGGCATTTTACACACAAGTAATAAAACAACAATCCCGGCCCTAGGGAGCTCACAATCAAGGTTAGATGTTAAAAAACGTAAACGAAATCTAAGGTAGACTCTCCATGCACTGCAGTGGGCACTGGATTGGGTCTGGTGGAGTGGACTGAGACCACTGACCAGCTTCACAAGGACAATCACACCTTTCAGTCAACAACAATCTGGACCAGAGATGACTAGCCATATGTCTTTACCAACCCATTTTCGGTCCTTCCTGCTAGATGCTCTTTTCATAGCTCCCCAGTAAATGACCTTGGCTTGTTCCCCATTAGCATGCAAGAAGCTTCCATTCTACTAATACATTGTTGTCACTGTGTCTAGGTGGATAGTATTAGACTCCTTGCAGATAGCAATGCACTCTGATGAATTCTGCATTTCTGCTCTTCCTGAATCAAGAGGCAGAAACTCTATTTACTGTTTCTTCTCCAAATGTTGTAGCTTATCCCTTGGTTCAGAAACTTGCCCTGATTATCAGTTGGGAAATCACTATTGTGTGACATTACTGGCCTCAACATGGAAATATGTCAGAGGAAAAGTGCAGTAAGAGGGACAAGGTCTGTAGTATTTGGTTACAAGAACAGCAGGTTGTTGCTCAATATACTATGTCCTGCATAAGTAGACACTACATTTATCTATGTGAAATATTGCCAGTACATTCGTCATAATCAAATAGTTCATTTTGTCTGGAATCTGTTGATGGCTCAAGGGTCTGCCAGTCCAAATCCATTCCTCTTTGTAACTCCATTGGCAGCATTACTGGAGAAGGGCTTTTAGTTTTCCATCCATCATTTGTTTTTTGGAGGGGTGGGGGGGAACAGCTGCTGGCAAAGGCTGCTCCTGCCAGGCATGTCAAGAGAAAGAAAAGCAGCTCATGGGGAGCTGAAATGACAGAAATATTGCAACTCCCTTCATGACATATTGAATCTACATCACTTGGCGTGTGTGTCTGGCCATATAATGCAAAAAGGCAGAAGTCCGACCAGAGAGGACTGGCGATAAAAACACAGCCAACATCACGAATGGAAAAGTCTGATACACGACCTATCCGTTGAATTTGTAATTTCTGACTGATCTCTTCTTCCTCCACCCCTATGGAAGATTCTTATTTCAACCACACCCTTCCTCCACATCCACAGGCTTCTTATGCTTGGAGCTTCTACTAAGAATATACTGCCTTCCTTTCCTTCTTCAAATTCACTTTTTCTGTGTAAGCCTCTGTTGTTTATATCACAGGGTTCAGAGGTTACAGTCAGGGATCAGAGCACCATTATGACAGGCACTGTGCAGCCATGTGACAAAGCAGACAGCCCTGCCCCAGAGAGTTCATAGGCTAGGAGTCAGACAGGATGTAACAGAACAGACCAACAGAGTGGAGAAGGGTGGGAGGACAAGATAGAAAAAAACAGAGTTTAGCAGGAAAGTACGTAGTACAAGCCAACACCTGCCTCAGAGAGCTTACAATCAAGGTTCATGTCAAGAATTAACAAGGAGCCCATAAAGCTTGGAAGGTGGGTATTAGGTCACAGTAAAAGGAATACGTTATTGCATACTAAGCAATAGTGTCACCTTTCTATCTGCTTACCTATTGTCAGAGCTCCTCACTAGCCCTGTCTGCTTCCATCTCTTTTGCCTGAATCTTATTTGCTTGATTTCTTTAGATCTAAAAGATATAGGTGAAATTCTGGCCATGAAGTCCATGGCAGTTTTGTTATTGACTTCAATGGATCCAAGATTGCTCCCTAGAGTTTCAAAAGTATCTATTGACTCTAGGTGTCTTTGCTATCAATTAAAAATAATTGCATTAAAAAAACATTTGAACCTGCAGCTGCTCCTCATGCCAAGCCAAGAAAATAATGAACCAAGGATGAAATCAAAACCCAACCAATATCCTTCTTACCACAGACCCCAGTTCTTATCGCACACCTGCCTTCCCAGAACATGGGACTGAGATTTTCAATGCAGTGTTGGGGTTTTAGGCACTCATCTTCCATTTATTTCGTTTTCAGGATCAGGATTCATAATAGGAAACAGATATACAGCCAATTGAGTATTGCCCTATAACCATAACAGAACCCACTGGGTCATATTATACACCTTATACCATCCCGTTGGATTTTTATATTCTATTTGCCTGCCCCAAAACAAACTTTGCTAATAATTTATTCCTATTTACTAAGACAAAGCAGTAGCCTAACAGATGTAATATTCAGTGTTTATTTCCCTAGTTCAAATTTTGATTTAAATTCATTGTTAAATGGAGAGCATTTTTGCTGTTTGTTGTTAAATAACATTATTTTGCAACATGCTGTGACACTGGCCAACCAGATCATGCTAGAGTGTTTTCAGGTCATTTCACTGATGGATTAGTATAGATCAAAGTGATTAGTGTTTTGGGTGTTTAAACGTTATAAAACTAAAGGGATGTTACATACATTGTTTTAACTTATCTGTTCCTGTTATAATGTAATAGCAAACATTTAAAGCATAAATACCCCAGTAACTAAATAACTCATCAGACATCAAAGAAGCCTGGTGGAATGCTAATGATGGACTTTATCAGAATGGCCATTGTGTGTGATGACCTGTAGTCAAAAGACTAAGTGCATTCCTCACTCATCGTCGTCAAAGGAAAAGTCCATGTTGGTAGAGAGACTGTCAGCTTGTCTTCTGTGAGAAGATATAAGAATGGATCCAAAGAAAGATCCTTCATCTCTGGACTGTTTGGATTCTAACAGGGCAGAATAGCTGAATAAGAAGACTGAGATCCCCAGAGTTATTCTGGGTAGCCCTGAAAGACTTTTGGGAAACTGGCCATTTATTACACCACTGCTACCATTTGAAGTTACAAATTGTGATTCACCTGTTATATTTTACCTGCTTTAATTTCTCAATAACTCATTCTTTTTTCTTAGTAAACTAACTAAAGATTTATTAGCTATAAATTTGGCTGCCATCATTGTCTTCGGTATAAAATGTGGAGTATCAATTGAGCTGGGGTAAGTGGCTGGTCTCCTAGAACTGGGAGAAACCAGATATGGTGTGATTTTAGATTTAAGTGCCCTTTTATCACAAAGTCCGGTTTGTCAGAGTGGCAAGATAGGCTGGAGAGTCAAAGGGTCTATGACTCCATGGCAAGACTGGTATAGTTCTCCAAAAGTTCACATTTGTTACTGACTTGGTGAAATCTAATTATAAAACATACCACCATCTGTCCTTGTTTTCTGACAATCTGAGGTAGGTACTCACAGTTGTGAGCCACTCCAGACAGAGTGACACATGCAGCATAAAGTTAATAGATAATAAAACAGTTAATTTACTATTTTTGACTGTGAACTCCAGCTGCCAGTAATTTGATTGATCCTTTTGGGATGAGAGGGGTTTACTTGTTTATACAACAAATGACAACGTTTGCCCTGTTTACCATGGTGACCAACTGTAAATTTCAGTTAACGTAATATATTGCAGGATTTCACACTTTGTCAAGTTACAGAGGAAAAAGAGTCACCACATGAAAGAAATCTCATGATATACTCAATGCTTGGGCCCCAAAGCAACTACTAAAGTGTGCCTAAAGTTAAGTATATGCATACACGTTTGCATGATTGGGCCCCTTGCATTACTTTTGATATCTTCAGAAGTGTTTTACATCTATTAATCAATCCATACAACAACCCTGAGAGGCAGGTATACTGATTATGAGATAATATGATATCAATAAGCCCTCAGTCCAGCAAAATACTTAAGAATATGCTTAGCTAAGAGCAGAGGGGTTGCCCTATTGAAATCAATAAGTTTTTAAGGGCTTTGCTGGATCAAGTCCTATATATAAGCAAACAAGTAACCACAATGTTAAGGTGGAAGCAAAACACTTTAAAAATACGAACGAAAACCTCTATAAGAGATGAAACCTACAATTTGTCCCCCATTCACACACCTCCCCCGCCAAAAAAAATTTTTAACAGTTTTCTTTAGAAAGTTTGCAACAGACATATTTCTTTAAATAATTTGTATCTTTCCATTATGGGTGTAGACACCTGTTTATTGGTACTCCAAAAAAAAAAAAAAGCTGGGGTACTGGCATTGATATTCTCTCTTAACAAAAATGACGCTGAACATTAAGATCTTGATCCTGAATTCCTTATTCAGTGGCAGATGGGGGTAGAGAACAGCAGTAGTTAGATGGACTTTGCAAAGAGAGAGAAAAGGGGGGAAAAGGTTGTTCAGATTATGGCCCACAAAAGTTTGCAATACCATTTAATCAATGATGCTGATAATAAATGTGATACACATTATAGAGTGCCAAAGAAACATGTTATAACCTTTTTTGCCTCATTGTTTATGATCCAGGTTACACACACGCACACACCACAGAAAGAATAGAAAGCATTGTTCTCAAATAAGATACTGCAGGATGGTTTCAAAGTTCCAGTGATGTGTATCTGTTTTCACAGCAGGATCGCTATTTATATTGACTGACTCAGAACTTCTGCCTCTTATTTGCCTAGTGTTATTTGCATGAATTTTCGCATTGGCCTTCATGATTTTCAACATTAAATAAAAGATGAACCCAATAAAAAATATTAACATTTTGGGGATAAAAATCATATTCAGTAAGTTTCAGAGGCTTATCTGCTGCCCTGCTCCTCTGGCCCAATGGTGCATTTATATCTGAATAATCATGATGGAAATAGGAGCAGTGACCATGAGGTTCACTAATGATAAATCATAAATCGGTCCCAGAGAATGAGAGTTCCTGAGGATGAGGACTAGGTAACATTATTTCTTAACCTGAAGGAAAGCCCTAACCTGGGCTTTAGGCCCAGATCTTCAAAGGTATTCAGGTGCCTAATTCCCATTGATTTCAATGGGAGCTAGATGCCTAAATATCTTTGAAGATTTGGGCTTTAGAATCATAGAAATGTAGGACTGGAAAGGACATTGAAAATGAGGTCATCTAGTCCATCCTCCTGCCCTGAAACAGGACCAAATATATCTAGAACATCCCTAACTGGTATTGGCCAACCTGTCCTAAAGAACCTCCAATGATGGGGGCTTCACAACCTCAATTGGTAACTTATTCCAGTGTTTAACTATCCTTATAGTGAGAAAATTTTTCCTAATATTTAACCTTAATCCCTCTTGCAGCAGATTAAGCCCATTACTTTTTGTCCTACCTTTAGTGGACATGAAGATCAATTGATCACCATCCTCTTTGTAACAACCCTTTACTTAGTTGAAGACTGCTATTTGATCCTCCCTCGGTCTTCTTTTCTCAAAACTCAACATGCCCAGACTTTTTAACTTTCCTCAGAGATCAGGTTTTCTAAACCTTTTGTCATTTTAGTTGTTCTGCTCTGGACTCTCTCCAGTTTTTCCACCTCTTTCTTCAAGTGTTTTCTCCCTAACTAGATATGCATGTTTCAGAATAGCAGCCGTGTTAGTCTATATCTGCAAATAGAACAGCAGTACTTGTAGCACCTTAGAGACTAATGGATTTATTAGAGCATAAGCTTTCGTGAGCTACAGCTCACTTCGTCGGATGTTTCATTAAGTGATGAGTTTTGTGTGTGTTTGTAGTGAGTGCAGGTTTGTGTTTTTAGCGTATGTATGTTAATGTGGTGTGCAGAGCGTTTTGCAGCAGTGACAGCCCTAGGACTATAGGCCTAGAATGGCTAAGGGGTCATTGGCACAGTGGGGTCACTGATGTGAGTTTATATTGGGGTCAGAGACAGATCCGGTGGGCAGTCCACGCAGGGGTTGCCCCTCGTGCCGGCAGGGGCGATGGGGCTTGGTGCTGTAGGAGAAATGGCAACTGGTGGTTGATTCTCACCCCCAGCCACTTGACAGGTTGGTGTCCTCTGCCTCTGGCGACTGCTCTTACAGCCCTGACCCCGGCTGCTGGGAAGGTCAAAGGGCCACTGAAGCCGGAGTTCAGAAGGTCAAAGGTCAAGAGGCCACAGAGATGCCTGACTCCACCTCCCCTGATGCGCATGGCCCAGGGGTCAAGCGGCAGGGCTCACGGACGGGTCCTGGCCCACAGGGGTCAGAAGGTCACGGACAGACTGTAGTGGGTCAGAGTTCAAAGGTCAAATGAGAAGTGGCCGGAGCCACTGAGTTTTCCGACCTCTGCCGGGGTCAAAGGTCAAAACGGAGACGCAAACGTTGTCAGCCGCTCCCCCTTCCCAAAAGGGCCTCCACTGCTTATTTCCGCTTCCGGTGCCAGTCTCGGGCACTTCCGTGTAGACAGGCAGCCGGAACCTTAGTGTCCCGGCCTGGCGGGGGCCGTTTCCGGCCGAGGCCTTTCCGCCCGACTCCCCGCGCGGCATCCCCTCGCTGGGATTGGCTGCCGGGCTGGGAGGAGGCGCTGCCATTGGCTGCGGAGGCGACCGGCCTTTCGCTGGCTGCGCCCGCCCCCTCCCCCCCCCCCCCCCCCCGGCGGGCCCGGAACGGGGAAGCCGGCAGCCGCCGGCGCGAGGAGCCGCGGGTAACGAGGGATCGGGTCCTTCCCCGCCCCCTCCCGCGGACAGGCCTGGCCGAACCGGGGCCCCGCCGTCCCCAGGCCCCCCTCTCCTGGGGCTGGGGGAGCCGGGCCCCCCTGGGTCCGACCCGGCCATTGCCCCCTGCAGCGGGGGCAGCCCCTGCGCTGTGACCCGGGCGGCGGCGCTGGACCCTAGGGTTTGCGTCCACACGGCGCTCCTGGCGGCCCGCTGGGGAGGAGGGTGTTGGTGGGGGACGCTGGTGTCTCCCGTCTCTGGATTTTCCTGGCGCTCCTGCTTGCATCTTATTCCAGATGTGGATTGTCACAACCCCCCCCCCCCCGTGACTCCCCGGGGCTGGATCTGCAAAATACAACGTTGTGCTGCGGTTATTTGCCCCTCTGAGCTGACAGCAGCTATAGTTCTGGCCCCATAGTGCCATGACCGACGCTGCGTCTAGGAACCCCCCTGGCTTTGTAGAGGGTATCTTTCTTGGTGGCGGTGTTTTTCTGGGTGACTGAATAGCATGACAAACATTTTGTGTCTTTGTAACACCATCTCTCAGTGCCTAAAGGTCAGACCATGCCTCCTGGGAAGGCCGGCAATAAGGAAAAGCTGGTGCTCCAGTGTGAGTGGGAGATGTGCGCCTATGTGGCTTCTAAGATGGAGGAGTTTTGTGATCATGTGTCGGAGCATTTGCAGCTGCATCTTCGTGGGGAACATAGGGATGAGATGAACCCTCTTGGTAAGGGACACTGAGTGCAATTAAAAACTATAACTAAAATTGGACTCTTGGGTTGGAAGAGCCATCAGGTGGGTCATCAAGCTCCCTTCATTATTCTGAACCACCCCGGTAGACATGGAGAAATTTCAATAGTGAATTTCCTAGTGAGGGTGATGCCATAGTGTCCACTGGAGATAACGTGTTCTGCGTTCTGGTAAGAAAATAAACTTTCCAGCGGATCTAGTGCACTCTGCTGTCAGTTAACCTATAAACCCTTAAATCGCAATCCTCTTCATTATGTGACTTCAGTTAAATCTATGCTGGACTTTTCAATGAGATGCTTAGCAGCATTAACTAATATATATTTTTAAAGGGTGATGCATAATCTAACATTCTGAGCACTGGACTGGGATCTGTGAACACCTGAGTATTAACAGAGCTAAGGAGATTTATTTTTATTTTTGTAAATAGTTGATGTTTATATTGACTGTCTTGAGTGCAAGGTCTTGGTCGCCTTTGTAGTGGATCATAAGTCAGAGGCTTAGCCTTCTAGAACAGGGTCCAGAACTGAACAAGTAGGAAGATGAGATTTCTTTTCTCACCATAAGTAGGTGGTCCCACCAGTTGCAGGGAGGGAAAGCTATGAAGAAAGCTTGCATCTTCTCTTGCTCATGGGGACTTAAGCTTTAGTAGGGAGACAGTTACTGACAAATCTGTAGAAAGTGAATGTGTTTCCTCTTTGTGTTGCAGAAGAATACACCTGTCTGTGGCAGGAATGTGGCTTCTGCTCCCCAGAGAGCTCTGCAGACCTGGTCCGCCATGTTTACTTCCACTGTTACCACACTAAGCTGAAGCAGTGGGGGCTGCAGGCCTTGCAGAGCCAGTCAGATGTGACCCACTGTCAGTTGGACTTCCAGAGCCGCAACATCATCCCTGAGATCCAGGAAAACTTCTTGTGTCTGTGGGAGTACTGTGAGGTGAGAGGAACAGGGAGGGGATCAGCCCTCCTAAATCCTGTCTATGGGTGTGCAGTCAGGTGGGAGCAGGAGAAAAGGGGGGCTTATTCTCACACACTGTCAGCAAATCTCCCAGTTCCCAAGCATTCAATCTGGTGTAACCCTTGAGAACTCAGCCCAGTTCAGGTGGGGGTACTGACAGGGCCTTACATGGTCCAAGCCAACAAAATCTTGATTCTAGGGTAGGGAGATGATCTCAGCATTACGAGCACTGCAACCATTTTGGATGCCCGGATTGTGCTTTTCTGTTTTTTTCCCCAAGGGAGAGGAGGGAAGAAGCTCTGTCAAAGTTGAGCTGTACCAGAACTGCTAGTATGCATGTGCTGACCAATATTCTTGTGTCTTTGTCTCCCCGCAACAGAGATCTTTTGATAACCCTGAATGGTTCTACCGGCATGTGGAGGATCACAGCTTCTGTTCAGAATACAAGGCAGCTGGGAAGGAGAACCATGTGGTCTTTTGTGGCTGGAAAGGTATTTGATTTTATTTATGTTACAGTAGCACTTAAGAACCCAGGTCATGGACCAGGACCTCGTTGTGCTTGGTGCTGTACAAACACGGAACAAAACACAGTCCCTGCACATGTGAGAACTTGAAAGCTCTCCTGGGGCGAGGCTGGGGAGCAGCTGACAAACGACAAGGCTTTGCACTTCGGTAGCTCCTTTCCACTTAGGCTCTCAAAGGGCTCTCCATTTCCCCACTGGATGGCTCCAGAAACCAAAATGCAGTGTCAGTTTGCTGGGGTGCCTATGGTATATCAATGTAAGAGTGAGGAATGTAACCTGGGACTCTTGCTTCTTAGTCCCCAGTCCTTTTGATTTAGACTGCTCTCCTCCCTTTGCTAAGGGGCTCTCGGTCCCTGGAGTGTAAAACTGCCCAAGAACTTCCCAACCCCAGTCAGGGAACTGACTGGAACCTGCCCACCATAGGTGGACTCAATACCCGGTGATTCCAGTTGAGGCATTTAATAGACGATATCAAGGTCTCTGAACTTTCCCTTGCCACTGAACAGAACAGCAAGGGGGAAGTGCTGGTTTAACTGTAACAATAACTGCTGTCTTTCGTGTGGACGCGATCATCTCAGCTGCTCATGTGTGCCGTGGAATGACGGATCTATGCTGTCTGTTGGCCTGTATCCAATCTTCTGCATATCTGCAGCATGCTTGGCCTCGCTCTCCGATGGGGGCAGCATTAACCTCCCACCCAGCAGAACAGCAAGTTCAAAGCTCCCCGTGGTTTGGGGCTGTGAAGTTCAAGGCGTTTTTCTGTGCTACTGAAAGTGTCTTGGAGCTGCCCGGTCCTTTGCCAAGGAGCTAACTGATATCTCTGCCTCTTACGCTCAGACTGTGACTGCACCTTCAAAGGGCGCTGTAAGCTGCGGGAACATCTGCGCAGCCACACACAGGAGAAGGTAGTGGCCTGTCCTACCTGTGGCGGGATGTTCTCCAACAACACCAAGTTCTTTGACCACATCCGCCGGCAGACCGCACTGGATCGTAAGTACCTGAATGGGGGTGGAGTTGTCCCTGATCTACCCTGTTGCTTCTAGCTGGGTCATTTGATTTGTCAGCAGCTATCTCTGTTCTAGGAGCAAGGCATTAGCAGGGCACGACCACTGTGAATGGTGGCACCGATTGGCTCTCAGGCTCACCAGAGAGACCAGTGGCTTGAATAGGCCATTGAGACTGAATTCCCCTCTCAGGGAAGGGTGGGGCAGCACGGGAGAGATTTGTCTTGCAGTATCCAGTGCCATTCTTGCTCTGTGGACATGGGACTAAAGTCTCGGGCTGGCAGTCAGGCCCTTCTGCCAGTGCTACATTCATTTAAAATCTCCTTGCGCTCCTTTGTGCCATACTGGGTGCTGGAGTCAGTACTGTGCTGTGCATTCTCCCCTTCAGGCTGGGCCTGTAGCTAAAAGAGAAAGGTGTTTCTGGTCTACCCATAGCTCCCTGCAGGGGCCCTGTCTACATTTCCAGCTCTCTCTGTATGTCCCCAGCTCCAATGCATCTCATAACTGGTTAGACTTGTTTTGTGACCGTCCTTTAAGGCAGTAGAATTTCTTCTGGGGTTGCTTCCTGAGTCATGCAGTGGTAGCACTGGGAGGACTGTGTTCATTGGAAGGCAAGATACTGGCTCTCTAGCCAGGGGCAGTGTCCACAGTGGCTGTGAATGAGGCGAAAGGGCTCCTGGCTCTGATATAACTAATTCTCTTCCTCCTGTGTGTTGCTATCTGTGCTATATTCTCTCTGCTTTGTTCTTTCTGTCCTTTCCCCTCCCCCTTTGTGCACTCTCTTCTCTCTCCCCCCATCTTTCCCCACTGTTACAGAGCAGAGGTTTCAGTGCTCCCACTGCTCCAAGAGGTTTGCTACCGAGAGGCTGCTGCGTGATCACATGAGGAACCATGGTGAGTAAAGGCCCTTCTCTCTCTTCCAGCCGTCGCTCTGGCAAGTGCGTTCCCTCTCCCCACTCCATGGTGATGGGCTTCCCTCTCGTTTCTCTCGAGCAGTAAACCACTACAAGTGCCCCTTGTGCGACATGACCTGCCCACTACCCTCCTCTCTGCGCAATCACATCCGCTTCCGGCACAGCGAGGAGCGGCCTTTCAAGTGTGACTACTGTGACTACAGGTGGGGTCCCTGTGATTGTACTTCCCTAGGGTGGAGTGGGTCTGGGGTTCAGAGGTGTGGCCTAGGTCTGTGTGGGGTGAAGGGAGGGCGGCTGGGCTGTCAGGGGCTGGGAGAGAAGCACTGATGGGCCGGGAAGGAGAATAGGGTAGGGGTCACTCACACATTTGGCTTCATTCCCACGTTCTTTCCTTTCAGCTGTAAAAATCTCATTGACTTGAGGAAGCACCTGGACACTCACAGCAAAGAGCCAGCCTATCGCTGCGAGTTCGAAGCCTGCAGCTTCACTGCGCGCTCCCTCTGCTCCATCAAGCTGCACTACAGGAAAGTCCACGAGGTGGGGAGGGAACCAGGGGATCTGCTGCTGTTCCCACTGTTTATATTGCAATAATGTTGAGAAGCTCCAAGCAAGGTCGCGGTCCAGTGTGCTAGGTGCTGCACATACATGTCATGAGAGATGAGCTCTACACTGAAGAGCTTGCAATCTAGATAATGATAAAAACTGAAAGGAAGGGAATGCTGTCCTCCCCGCTAGACAGTTGGGGGCAGTGAGTCACAGAGAGACCAGTTTACTTGTCCAAGGTCATACAGGGAGTTTGGCAGAGCTGGGATTTGAATCCACATCTCCTGACTTCCACCAGACCGTTCTTCCTCCCAAACCCGCCCTAGCCCTCTAAATAACCATAAAGCCCTAATGGAAATTTCAGCTTCATTTTCCTCACCCACCCATGAACAATCCATGGTCACGCTTGATATCCATCAGCTCTGGGAGGAATTGACTCTTCTGTCCTTCCTGTTCCTCTCTCCACCTGCTACAGTGCTAATGGCTAAATGGTTTGGATGAGACAACACAAGTTATCTGGGGAGGGTGGATCTCTCATGACTTTCCTCCTGGCTGTCTGGTCTCTTTTGATCTCTGCTCTCTGGCTGGGAACAGGGAGTTGCTCCCCCTTCCAATGCAGGGTTGAGGGCAGGAAGAGCAGCAGTTCTTAAGTAGCAAAGATGTACTGAACAGTAGGTGAGTCCTGGCAAGCTAGTAGCGGGTCCCTGCATTGAAGACACTAAAGACGCAGAGAACACTAACGCATATACACCCAGTAATTCGGGCTATGTGGCGTGGTAACATGTTTGCCTAGCATCTTACCTGCTTTTTCTTGTGGCTATAAATGGTGGCTCATGGGGTTTGAGTGGGAGTTCTCCATTCTTGGACACTATCCACTAACCTGACAATTATGCTAATTTTATGAGCCGTAAATTTGTATCTCCTTCTGGCTAATACCTTGGGAGCACTGGTTGGGGTCCGCCTGCCCCTGTTCGTCCCTGCATGGCTGACTGCGTGTGTTCTGCTGCTACTCTCTGGCATGGGGCAAGCATTTTAATACCTGTATTTCTACAGACATGGGTATGGCTCCAGTACTTAGCCCTGCCTCGGTGCAGGGGACAGGACTAAATGATCTACTGAGGTCCCTTCCCGTCTGACATTTCTGATTCTGTGGCTGCTTTGCAAAGCAGTCCCAAACAACTAGCAGCCGGGGCCCAGGACCTCATAGGTAATGAGATTCCCTCCATCCCGTGGATTGGAAATGCCAAGCCCATCAGAAGTGTTACCAGTCCTCCACTCCTTTGCCATAATGATGCTTGCTATAAAACTTGTAGGATGTTTGTTCCTCTTGGAAAGCCTGGCTTCCCCCAAGGCAGCTTGGGTTTGAATCCCATGACATTTACATCCTTCCTTCCTTCTCGCTCCCTCCCCAGGGTGACTCGGAACCCCGGTACAAGTGCCACATCTGTGACAAGTGCTTCACGCGTGGGAACAACCTCACCGTGCACCTAAGGAAGAAACACCAGTTCAAGTGGCCCTCGGGCCATCCTCGCTTCAGGTACTGGACCTCCAACCTCTCCTGTGTGCAAAGCTCACTACCTCTCTCAAGCCACAGGGGGCAGTAGGGGACAGTCATGCGGAGGTGGAGGGCCTTGCTCCTAGGTTCTCGGATACTATGGTGACGGGCGCCGTATCAGTACCTAGACAGCAGCCTCCAGTGGCAGATCAGAGACGAGGGCTGCTGGGCAGCAGCCACACTAATGCGGCTGGATCTACTGGGATGCTTGTGGAATTTGCAGGCTCAGGCTGCAGCCAGATCCAGCTCTCTTCAGCCTGAGAGAGTCACCCCAGTCTAAGCCCAATCAGGTTTTGAGGATGCCTTATCCGGTGTAATCTCCAGCAAGCCGCAGTCTCCCCCAGACGTTCCAGGGCTTAAAAGGGTGAGGAAGCAAAGGAGGGCTCTCAGATTTGCCCATGGAAACTGGAGAGGACAAAGAAACCAAACCTGGCCTGAGTGGAGATGTAAATCCTCTATCTGGCGTGTGGCTGCTGACTGTTAGGGGCTGGGGATGAAAGGATTTACCCTCCCTGACAACGCCTCCCCACTGCACTGCCTGTTAACATGCTGTGTGTTGGGATGTCTGCCCCATAGGAATATCAGTGCTGCAAAATAACCTCCTTGGGGTGGCAACTGCCACTGATCGCCACCTAGCCTGGCATTGGGTATGCTAATGTGCTGGGCAGCACTCCAAGCAGTCAGTCCTCCCTCGGTAACTGCACAAGGCATCTGCCTTCCAGCCCCGTTCTAACCCTCCCTCTCTCTGGCCTGCCCAGGTACAAGGAACACGAAGACGGCTACATGCGGCTGCAGCTAGTGCGCTACGAAAGCGTGGAGCTGACTGAGCAACTGCTGAAGGACCGGGAGAAGCAGGGCGAGTTGCTGGATGGCACGGCGGAGTGCGTGATGCTGACAGAGGGTGAGGGCAACTTGCAGGGGATCATCCTGGAGCCACCGGCAGAGGCCTCCCTGGAGGAGGCCAATGACATGGAATCACAGGTGGCCCCACTGCCACCACCGGCCTATGCTGCTGCCAACCCTGACCCAGCTCAGCAAAGCACCTTCCCGAGGGCTGAGGCCTCGCCAGACCGAGAGCCCAGTGCCCCGCTTGGCCCCATCATCCGTGTGGTGAACAGGACCAATGAACGTGGGGAGAACGAGACAGTGTACTACGTCATGGCCAACGCACCCTCAGAGGAGCAGGCAGCGGTGCCCGGCGGCCTGGCCGGGGAGCCGGAGGAGAACGTCATGGACCGCCTACAGAAGACAGCTGAGGAGCTGGGGATACAGATTATGTGAGGTGCCAGCGCTGCCTCCCTGCACTTTCGCTTCAAGAAATTCAGGTGTCTCTCCTGCTTGGGAGAGCAGGGATGGAATCACAAACACTCTCCATCACCCCGCTGGGGTCCCTCCTCGTCCTTGGTGCTGCCTGCGGGAATGTTCTGAACATGTCCCCACCCAGCCTCAGCTGTCTCCCTTTGCCCTCCTGTCACTGAGGAGCAACTTCGCTGTGCTGGGTGACCTGATGGAGGAAAACTCTGGTCAGCGCCCAGTGGGTGAGAGGGATCGAGCTCCCTTCCACCAGCCTAGGAAAGGAAGGTGGCAGTCGATGCTGGGAGCAGCCTTAGATATTCTCATGGCAGTAAAGGGGATTCGAGCTGGGAGGAAGATGGGAAATAGTCTCTCAGCACAAACGCTTAGTGACTTCAGTGCTCTCCATCCCATGGGGAGAGGTTTGGGCTGTGTCCCCCCCCCACACCCCAAAGGTCCCTGGCAGATGGGTCAGACTCCTGCTGCTAAGAGTCTCAGTCCCTGTGCTTGCTGAGAGCCCCGTGCTCAGCCAGAATGTCCACTCCTTTGGAGCTGCAGGTGGATTAGCTTACCTCCTGAGATGCTGTTTGGCCTTAAACAGGCTCTTTCTGTCCAGTTTCTCGTTGCCCTCGGATGAACAAGACACCCTGACCCTGTCTCAGACATGTCGGAGCGTCCACTTTCTAGCTTGCTCAAACAGATCACTTATCAGTATTTGCATTGACATTGCCCCGTCACCGCGTTGATCTGAGTGGGGGACAGCCGAAGGGTCCATTTGTTCCTTTGCAGGTTTCTGCTCCCCTATGCACTGGTGGGGAGCAGGTGTAAGCTGGGGGTGCCCTTCTCAACACTTGGGGATCTTTGTGCTGACTTCGTCCTCCCCTCGGGTTCTTGCTCAGGGCTTTCCCCACACTGGGGCCTGGGCTCCTGGCTGTGCAAAGTAAGTGCTTTTATAATAAAAATAAATAAAAGCCCTGTGTTCCAGGTCGGGTTGCAAGTGTGTGGTGTTTGCTGTGGCCCTGTCAATGTGGCTCTCACGTCCCCTAATGCAGGGATGAGACCAAGCAGTTAGCGATTTTCGTGACCGTATCCTTGTAATATCTAGGGTGCCGGTGACATTTGAGTCTTCCCACATCTCTGTGGCATGTCCAGTGATACAGAGCCATCTTCATGCGGCTGGAATCCCCAGCTTCGTCATAGGAGCGTCTACCTTTGCTCTGTGCCTCCCGTAGTTTTCCACACACACACACTGTCTCATCAGATTGGATATAGCACTCCCCCAACCTTCTTCCCTGCACATGGACTACTCCGCCATTCCCATTGACCCAGAAACCTTTCCTTGCTTTAACATAAGGATCACTGTCGACTTGCAAGCAAGTCTTTACCACGGGACCAAGCTGTGCTAGCTGGCCTCTTTTTCTCTCCTGGGATCCCAAGGGATCTCAGTTCTAAACTTTGGTTTGTAGATTTGGGACACAACTCTACAACCCTCCTGCCCTCCAAGTCATCATTAGATGTATTTGCAATACCCTCATCAATGATGTGTTGCCATACCATGCTTGTTAGGAGGTCTCTGTCTTGGCTAACCTCCAGCATGGGTAATTATGGTCTCCCGAGCCACTAATCCTCCTGGCCGTTTGAGCAGAGGACACAGTTCTCATCTTCCTTTTCTGAGCCATTATATCGCAGTGTTATGAGGAATCAAATACTGCTGCGTTTCCTCCCATAGCTGGGCGCATTTCAGGGGCGGATAAAGTGAGGCCCACTTGAAAAGTTTGTTGTCACTGGATGAAGGGCACGAGCCAAACATGTTGGGGGCAGTTTTTAGGAGGTCCATTGCAGATTGCTATTGTCTAGTTTGGGTTGGTTCTGGTTGCTTGACAGCCTGACCCCATCCTATGTGGGATGTGGCAGGAACATGGCTGTAAAGTGCAGGTAAATAGGAAGCCCTGTCCCACCCTCGGACCGGTAGACGGGCTCTGGTGGTGATCAGTTCCCTGGGAGGTGCTGTGCTCTTTCTAATTCAGGAATAACCTTCCCTGCTCCACGCTGAGCCCTCGAATGGGGGCACCTGCTGCTCTCCCAGGACACTTGTAATCGCCTTAACCAGCGTATTATGGAGCTTGTCTTACTGGGGAGCTGCCTCCTGTTACTGAGGGTGCAGCAAAGACGGCCTCTGCCAGCTGCATCTGGGGCCATGGAAGATTCTGGTTTGTGCTGAAACCTGCCTGCCTGGCAGACTGACAAGGAGCCTGGAAGAGCTGAGAGCCCAGCTCAGGGCTTCTTGGCAGCCCAGATCCCTGGCTCTGGGACAGCCAGCCCGGCATGCTGTCATGGAGCTTGGGCTCCCATTGAGCTAGGTGGAAAACGATCATTCTGGCTTGTGGAGGATTTTGAAATTTGGGGGTTTCGTTTTGGAATCTCAGGATCTTTCACGAAGCAGGATTACCATTCTCTGCCCAGCTCTGACTCGCCTTCCCAGGCTGAGGGGCTGTCAGTGTGCACATCAGCACCACTTCAGTTAAAGCAGGGCAAACCCCTGTGTGGGGAGATCTTATTTCAGTGTAAGGGGGGCATTTTGGTTTTGTTTAAACATGGTTTGAATTGACTTCAGCTAAACTGCAGGAATCCTGGTTTAAACCCTAATAAGTGTCCACGTGGCCTTTGGCACTGGCTTAACTAGATGGTTTAAAATCGCAACTTAAGTTAAACTGGTGAAACTCTGCCCTTCTGCTCCGGGCCAGCCTGACTCAGGGCTTGGATGGGAGACCTCTAGGAAACCAATGTGATTTGGATACTCCTCCCACAAAGCAAGTGCCACACCTGGAGTCTCCGTCTTTTGGATAATGCACTTGTGCTCATTAAAACATCCCATGGTGCCATTGTACCTCCCTGCAGTTTCTACTGGATACAGAATTTTTCTTCACTTCCTGTCCTAAACTGAGTAAGGTGTTGCAGTGCCCTGCTGAGCCTGTAGTTCTGGCATGTTTGGTGGGGGATTTTCCAAGTAGTTCTTCCATTGGTTGCCATTAGGGATTTGCCAGTGGCAATAATGAGCCCTGAATGGAGGGACCCTGAAGGGAGTCGATTTTGTGCAGCAGGTGCACGGAAGTCGGGTATCTTGTTCTGCTTATGACTCCGGGAAACAATTACTGTGTGTAGGCTCAATGGACCATCTTCCAACAATGCAGTGGGGTTGTGGCCTCAGCAGCCACTGTGGTGTGGTGGCCGCTGCATTTCCCGTTCCCTGCTTGCGTAGTTCAGTAGAGCAAAAGCTACTGGAGCTCCAGGTTATTTCAATGGAGAAATCACTTTATGTTAAACCCTCAGCCATCTGCTCACTTTCTAATTACAAACCCACTAAGAGCATAATTCACAGTTGTGTCCTGAAAGCAGGAGGGGGTGGAGGGAAGCATCCAAAGGGATGTTCTCTCTTCAGAATGTAGAAGCTCACATTGGTTTCTCGTCCTTCAGATACTAAAGGTATGCCCATGCTATGGAGATTATACCAGCATCGCCCTATAACATAGACGCAGCCTATGTCACTGGAAGGAGTTTGCTTGTGTATGAACACCAGCTCTCTGAACGGCTAGCTGTGTCAATGGAAGCATACTTCCGTCCACATACCTGTGTCTACACTGGGGTTTTGTCGGCCTAGCTATGCTGGTCAGGCTTGGTTTCTTCACACGCCTGCCTGACGTACTTATGCTAATGTAACTTTTGAGTGCAGACCAGGCCTGAGTGAAAGTGGGGAGGTGGGAAGGAGAGTGAGTGTCTGTTGGACAAAGCGTTCCCAGTCAGAGGTGGGCAGGGAACACAACCCCTCTGGAAATAGTTCAGACAGTCGTGATCAAAATCCTCTAGTGCTTTGGAGGCCTGTGTCAAATGGGTTTCTCAGTCCGATTCCCCACAGACAGAGATCAACACTGTGTGCATGCACGCCCCTTCACAACTGACACCTAGCCTCTGCAGAGGGGACAAAGGCGTGAAGGGTCCCTGGACACTGTGTCCCACCCCAGAGGTGGAGTTCCAAGACTGGGGTGAAGCACGCTGTCAGGAGGAGTGGGGTAAGCTTGCCCCGCCCATGCTGTAATTGTGGTGTGGATGGTCGGAGGATTTCAGGGTTGCTCAGCTGGCTCTAAATTCCCTTGAGTGCTCATGCAGCGAGCTGCTCCTCATGGCCATCAAGAGCAGAACAGCACCTCCATAGAGGTTCAGCTCTCACATCCAGGCTGAGAGGGGACTGGACAGGGAGGCACCTGTGCATGTCCCAGAGGTCAAAGGCTAGTTTCCACCTTTCAGCTAGGTGAGTCCCATCTTGTATGCTTGGCATAACCTGGTTCTCATCAGTTGTACCAAGGATGCCTTCGCAGCAAGAGCATTCCAGGCAACAGAGCCTAGCTGGCACATTGTAGAACCAAATCTTTGCCAAAAGCTGCATTGAATTGGGATGTCTCTCGCCCATTTCCATGGCACTACTCTGGTCAAGGAGCTTGGGGCTCCACAGGTGAATATATGGGCAATGCTGCTGTCCGTGGAATGGACCAATAGAACCTAAGGTCAGGAAATACCGTAGGGCCCAGTCTGAAACTTCACTGGTGCTCCTCTGTGGGATTGTGGCCTCTGGGGTCTTTAATTGCTGCAGCCACAGCGTAGGCTAATCACTTTGTCAGAGGATTATCTGCAGGGAAGAGAGAATGGGGATTAAATGGAAGCCTCCTCCCCTAGCCACCCGACCTGTAAGGTGTCTCTGTCCTGAGCACATGGAAGCGAAGTTCCCCTCCGCCATGGGAAGGCTGGGTCGGGACAGAGCCAGATCCTGCTGGCAGCCAGCTCAGCCCGGCCAGCATCCCTAGGGTGAGGAGGAGATGAAAAAGCAAATACTATGTGTCTTTTGAAAGCTGGAGTCCAAGGCCAGTGGGAGAAGGACTGGAAACTTCAGAACAACTAAGGAGGGCAGTGTGTGGAGAGGGCACCAGAGTGGGCCTGCGATGAGCACCATGGAGCTGGGACTCCTCGTCTTAGTCACGCTGGCTGGGTTTGGCTCTGGCGAGGAGGAGGAAGGTAAGTAACGGGGCAGGAGGCATTGGCTACACACGGTATGGTGCCTGAGAGCCACTAGGGAGGGAGCTAGCCGTGTTGGGATCCAGCCAGCTCTGGTCAGTGTCCTTGCGGAGAAGAGCATCTTTGCTGTGGTCACAGGGCAGCAGCTCTGTGGTCCGTGAGGAGTGCCCAGCCCAGAGGCTGAGCTAGTCCTGCTGGGATCCACCAAGGAAAGGGGGGGTGGGGTGGCTGCTTGTGCTTTCTCAGATGCCCTCTTGGTGCTACAGGGCCATGGGCTGGCAATGCTCTAAGCAGACCCCACTCTTTGTGTCACAGCCTGTGCAGCAGGGCACAGTGGGAGGTCACCCTTTCTCCCATGCCACAAAGCTGATGGTGGCATCACACTGGGAAAGATCCTCCATTCATGCCCTGCCGGTTCTCCTCGTCAATCCCAAACTCCCCAGCATAGGTTCCGTCTGGCACCGAGTCACCCCTGCCTCTCGGGGGCAGAGGAGCTCCGTGCTCCTTTCTGTTTTGCTTCCCCGTCAAAGGAGAGGGCAGGAGTCACTTCTCCAAACGGCGTCTCATGCCAAGGTCCATCTTGTCTCCCTGGCATGCCCCGGGCTGGGTGGGAGGCTCTGGTGCTGATCTGGACCTGCTGGTGTTGGCCCTCTCGGCCAGGCCCCAATATCCCCGCCACTCACTGCTTCCAGACTCTTGCAGCGTTCTCAGGGTGCAACTTCACCAGCCCCACTTTGGTCCCATGTGCAGACAGGAAATGCGTGTGCCACCTGCAGAGAGTCCCTTGTTGGCAGCATCAGAAAAAAGCCGTTGGGAACGCCATGGCAGGGCTGAGACCTGTTGGCAGGATCAGTTTGAACTGCTATTGCCTGGGCTGCACCTCTCCAGAGGATAAAGAGGGGATGCCTGATCTCAGGCCTGTCACTCAGACATGCCATAAATGCCATGGGAGCCAGGACTCCTGGGTTCTATCCCAGCTCTGCCAATGAGTCTTCGTGGCTTTGGGCAAATCAATCCCTTTTTCTATGCCTCAGTGTCTCTCTCCCCACCCCCATACCTGCTTGCTCCTGGGGTGGTCCCCAAGAGGCTCCTCTGCATCCGTAAAGGTCCGTGAGACTGTGAAGGGCCACGGTAATACAGAACGCTACTTGGGGCCCTTAGAAAGACCTGTTGCAGAGTGACAGCTAGCAGGGCCCTGCTTGATCTCCCAGCTGGCTTGCCTGGGGCTGGGGGATGTCACGGCTCTGTCTGGAGCTCGGGTGCTGGACCCTAGCCCGGTTGGGTGAGCTTGAGCCATAACGGTCTCACTAAAAAAGAAAAGGAGTACTTGTGGCACCTTAGAGACTAACAAATTTATTTGAGCATAAGCTTTTGTGAGCTACAGCTCACTTCATCGGATGCATTCCTGCATCCTGTCACAGTGGCATTCTTAGTGTGCTCGCTTGAGCCTGGCTAATGTGAGCCTGTCTACTTGGCTGGGAGGCTCGCGCCAGCTGCAGTGTAGACACACCCTGGCAGGTTCAGTGCTGCTGCTGAGCCCTGGGGGAGTCTGGCCCAGCTGGGAAAGAGAATTTTGGGAGGTGAGGGTGGGAAACAGAATCGTGGGGGTGTCCTGGGACCTGGGAGAAGAGAGAGGTCCCAGCCCATCTCTCCCTGTTGTTCTGCCTTGATCGGTCCCCTCCAGGAAGCTTGGACACATACTGGTCCGGCACGGCCCCCATCTGCATGGGGGGCTGCAAAGGGAAACACAAGGAGCTGAAGAGGAGCCAGTGTGGGAATGGCAGCTGCTGCTGGCTGGGATACAAATCCTTCTGTCGAGGTACAGGGGTGCTGTGGGGAGAGCAAAGGAGAGGCTGAGCTTGATGTGCGAGGAACTGTGCAGGAACCTCACTGATCTCACCCCCAAATGCACTCGGACACTGGGGAAACAAGTCTGAATTCGGGGTGGGGGTGGGAGGCTGTCTCCAGTAGCAGCCCGGTGAATTTGTTTTGACAAATAGAAATTTGGCCGAAAACATGATTTTTTTTTTTGATGTGTCTGAAACTATTTGCAAATTTCGGTCGAACTCAATGAATAGCTACCATGGGGAAAAGCCCAGATTTGTTTTAAGTTGAAATGCTTTGATAAGAAGCGTTGTTTGTTTGTTTCAACGTGGCATTTGGTTCTCAAATACAGCCAATTTAAAAAAAAATTTAAAGGGGGGTAGGTGAAAATGTTAAAGGGTGAATTGAAATGAAATAATGCCATCAAATCAACCCAAAACATTTTGGTTGATTTGAAATTAATTGTTTTATTATTTGATGAGATATTTAAAAACAACAACAATGGTTTTGGTTCAATTCAAACCTGTTTGTTTTTTGTGTGTATGTGTATATATATTTGTGTGTGTGTGTGTGTGTGTGTGTGTACGGTTTTTATATACACACAACATATACATTCATCTCTCTATGTGTGACCCCAAAGGCCCTTTTTATCTCCATCAAAAACTGTCTTTGGCTTGGAGGATTTTGGGGGCATCTGGGGAGCGAGAATTATGGGGCATTTCCTGAGGGTCCCCTTGGCAAGGAATTACAGCAGCTTGGCATCACAAGGTGTTGCGGTTAATGCAACAAGTCTGTGTCCTGGTGCAGGCTTGGTGGTTGAAAGGGTATGGGCTGGGGGCTGATGCAACATCTTTGCATCCTCAGTTTCCCGGCATCCAGGAGATGGGCCAATGGATCCTCTCTGGGATCTGGAGCATTTACCTCCAGCCCCTGGCATCCTAGCATCCATTTAGGCTCCATGTCACATACCCAGAGCAGTTTACCGGCACTGCTATCATGCATCCAGGCTGTGGCAGATACACTGGCCATCACGGGTCCCAGGAGCTATATACCCTTGTCATCCATAGTATATGCTGTTGCCATCTCTTTGGGATCCAGACCCGCATGCCCCCCCCAAGGATCTGGTACTTACCCTTGGTATCTTTCTGGGGCAGTGGAATTATGCCAGCAGCCCTTGGCACCCCAATGATGCCAAGCATGTATCTCTCCGGTGCCCCTTTGGTCTCTGTGGGGGTGGTGATACCTTCAGACTTCCAACCTGCACCATCCACCGGGATCTTTCTCTTCCTAGTGAACTGCGGGCGGCCAGAGGCAGACTTCAATTCCATGGTCTATGGCAACGACTGGTGGGTGGGCTCTGTGGTACGCTACGGCTGCCGGCCCGGCTTCCTGCTGGTGGGGGACCCGGCCAGTGCTTGCCAGTCCAATGGCCATTGGACACCTAAACCCACCTGCCTCCGTGAGTACTACGCCGTGCAGCACCAATGGGCAGTAAAATCGGTAGGATTGGGAGGAGCTAATGTTCCACCCTAGAGGTGGCTGCAACACAGTGGTGGCTGGAGTGTCCCTTATTTGCCAGTTTTCCACATGGGAGTCAGCATAGTCTGCAGGTCTGGCTGCACTGGGTGAGCTCCATTCAGACATCTCTGATGTGTGGCGGGGAGGGGGCCAATGGAGGAAACACCTCTGTCCCCCACCCCTCTGCAGTCAGGAGCAGGGGGAGAGTGGGGTGTTGCTCTCCTATCCCAGCCTGGGGCTGCACCATCAGCTTCATCTTTCTCCCTTGGGGGTGTTCCAAGCTCTGAAGAATGTGCTGGGTCTGCCCGGCTTGGGGACCTGCGCGCTAAAAGGCTGCAGGGCTGGTTATTGGAACCTGGGGTGCTGGTGCCGTCGGCAGCCTGATGCCTCATCAGCCCTGAGAGACCAGCCCCACTGCTCTGATAACCATGGCCCAGCCTCATGCTAATAACTCCCGCGCTCTGTTCTCAGTGCCTCCCCCCAGCCCCTGGGTAACAGGGCTGCTGTCTCTCCCCAGCAGGGATATGCCTGCGGGGCCGGATTGAGATTAACGAGCGGGACATTGATGGCAGCTGCTCCTCCACCTGCATGGACAAGGCTCACCTCGGGGCCTTCCTCAACCAAGGCTGCATCAAGATCTCCAACTGCGTCACCAAGCAGTGGGGCTGGACCCGCTGGTTCGCGCGATGCGACTTCTGCGAGTGCGACTGCTACGTCCCCTGCTGTAAGTGACCCCACCCCGTCCAGAGGGAGCCGCCTCCCCAGCCAACCTGATGGGACTTCCCTGCTGCTCCCATCCTATTGCAACACAATCGCTGCCCTGTGCTGGGTGGAATGTATTGGACCTGCTCTCCTGTCGTGTGTGGTCATGTCACCCCCCTAGTGGCTACTCCCCATAGAGTAAAAGCCCTAAAGTGCTGCTGCTGATGGAGATTCTCCTTTCGCTGTAGTAGTCAACCCTGGTGTTCTTTGGTCCTAAAGGTCCTGGGTTTTTTGCCGGACACTGCACGTGTGTGGTTTGGCTGGTCTGCTTGTGATCACAGGATTAGTCAAGTTTCTTTCTTCGCTCTTGTCCTAAACTCTGGTGCATTGTTGGTGCAGGCTGCTATCAGTTGCCAGGTTCCACCCCAGAGAGGCATGCCTTTTCCAGAGCGCCCCTGACGGCAATATCTAGGTAATCTGATCCCAGTATGGAAAGGGCTACTGTCTGCCCATTTTGTGCCTTGCATCATGCAGAATGACTCTGCTGGCTGCGCTGGGGTTACTCCCCGAATGGCGCTAGCTGAGCCAAGAGCGAGGAAACTGGCAACTTTGTTTTGCAGTTGGCTCCATGATCAGAGCAGGAAAGTGAGTTTCGCTCTGCTACTCTTCACTGGCCCATGGAGCCGAGGGGAAGCAAGTAGCAGAAGCTAGTTGCATGCCAGTCCAAATGCGCTCGCATGGCACCCTTGACTTGGCGTGGGGCACGTGGGAGGGGGAGGGTCAGGATAATCTAACCTCAAACAGATGCCCATTGTCTGAACGTGTTCTCATTACAGCTTCCTCTGGGTAGAGATCTGGGGCGGATGAATTCGTGGGGACCTGTTCTGCTGTGAAGGGGAGCTCCGTCCCAGGAGGGGCAGCAGCCAGCCTGATGCTCCCTGCACAGTAGGCTACTGTATGTGCCTCTCCCCGTCGGGCCAAACTCCTCCATCCATCTGTTCCCATCGCGGCCTTGGCACGATGCTGGCAGTGTGCTCGCGGAAGTGCATGGTTGTGTGTGTCTCCTGGGCTGGAACCGTTATGCCAGTCTGCCTTGTTGGGGTGCAGCATCTACAGAGGAAAGGACTGCCTCCCCCATAACTTAACCCTTTGCACCCTGCTTTGTTCCAAACAAGCACATGGGGGATGGGTATATACAGTCATCTTCCTGTTCTGCAGGGGGTTACGCTGGAGCCAGGGACCAGTGTTCCAAAGAACAGGAATGGGAGCCAAGGACTCCAGACTTGCCCTCTTCTGCGACCTTGGGCAAAGGACAACACCAATCTCTGCCTCAGTTTTCCTATGCTTAATGGGGATGAATAATACCCACCGCTGGGTGTGGGGGCATGCGGGGATTCGCTGTCCCTAACACCTTTTGAATGAGGAACATCATTATCTCAGTGCTGCAGATTGCTACAGCCTCCCCCGTTGCCTCTTGCTCAGAGCTGGAGTCTGCATGGACAGATTCCATTGGCAGCAGGTGCAGTGAACCAAATGAGCTGGTCAAAAGGGACTGCCCCTCCCTCCCACCTGCGTGCCTGCCCTGGTGAGTCCCAATCCCTATCAAGGCAGAGGGGCACGAGCAGAGAGGAGCGGGGAGCAGAGGCCTTCAGCCTAAAGGAGCTTTAGTCGGGGCAAACTGTGAAGAACTGAATAGTTCTGCAAGTACCATCTTTAGCAGGGGACATGCACCACCCACAGCAAGAGGAGAGAGGGAGCAGCTGTTCTACGTGGGGGGAGAGGGTTGCTCCTGCCCTAATGTGGGATTAGGCACCAGTTTCCTCTTCTGATGCAGGGGGATGGACGGCAGTTGAAGGGAATCCCCTTCCTTGCCTGCTTTTCTGTGATGCCATGCTACTCCCTGGCACTCAGCAGCCTCTGTCAAATGCTCTCCCTCACCTAGCAGGTGGGGAGGGTCTGTGGGACACAAAGGCCTCAGCCAGTGGTGGTCTCCCTCCTGGCCAGGTATGGGGTAGGCATGGGGAAGGTGAGGATTAAACGCTGGGTATGGTGAATACCGCTCCTGCCCTAGGGGCGTTGTCTCTGCTCCTGGCTCCAAGCCTGTGACCATCACTCCAATAAATCTGTCTAGAGGTGACTGGTGTTTCAGTGTTATTGTAGGAGGCGTCTCCTCACCCTGTAGCTCCCGTCCACGCTCCACCCAGTTAAGTCCCTGTGTTCAGAAGCCCCATCTCTCCTCCAGTGCTGGGGGCAGAGCTGGTTGGGAAGTGGGGTTTTGTTCCCGTGAAACAGTCCCATGAAAAAAATGATAGTTTTCAACAAAAACTATCCAAGAAAAAAGGGTCAGTTTTAACTGAAAAACTAGCACTCCCCAATTGTTTGGGTTTTGACAAGTGCCAGTCCCAAAAAAATGGAGACAATTTTTTTTAGGTTGTGGCCAAAATTTTTTGGGTGCCAAAAAGTGAATGAGGTTTTGTTAAGTGAACAACTGAAAAAGATCATTGGAAAGCAATGTTTCTCCTGGAAATGATGCTTTTCTAACACTGTGTTCATTTTTATGAAAAAGTTTCCACTGAAAAAGTTTGACCAGTTCTAAGTGTGAGCTGTGCTGGCTTGGGAGCAGTTTGCATTCAGACCGAGGTGGCAGTTCTTAGTTTGGCCAGCAGCGTGCAGCACCAAATGAGGATAACCAGCATCCTCTCCCCTGCCTGCTGTTAGTCCAGGTATTTCCAGAGCATTGTGGTCACTGTGAATTTAATTTATAAATCTAACAGGACCAAAGCCCGGAGCTTGAGTTCAGGGCTAGTGAATTGGGTGCAGGTTCACAGGCTTCCAGGGAGCAGTAGCTCCTAGCACTCCGGAGGTGACATACACAGACAGTGCAATTCCTTCTTAGGCATTGATACTCACCAGCTGCCTCTCCAGGGTATTCCTAGCCCCCCACCCCCGCTCATGTGTTCACCCCTCTCCTGTAGGTTCTGGAGCCCAAGCGCCTCATTGCTACAGCTCGTGGAGGCATGAGGCTGATTGACGGAGATGGTTAATGTTCTGTGCCCACACTCCTAGCTCAGCTGATTTCAGCTTTGGGCAGGCTTATGGGTGAACTCAGCCAGTAAAGGCAGCTAAGGCAGTTGCTATGGCCAAAGGGTCACTGAGGGTGCCAGCAGGAGAGAAACCCAGCTGGTTATTGGGCTTGCACACAGAACATGTCCCACATACTGTGTAAGGCTGTGCCCGTAGATCCCAGTGCTGTCCCCTTGTCAATTCCCCTCCTCTGCTCCTCCACAGATGAGGCTGGAGGCTGTTCTTCACCCAGATTGTCCTGAGCTTGCTACTCTACCTCCTTCCATCTCCAGTGAATCCACAGGCTGCACCTCTTTGGGGTCAGCACCTTGAGGGCCTGTCCCAGCTACTGTTCCATCCTTAGTCTCCAGCCGGCTGGGGCTGCTCCCAGGCAGTGGATGGATGGTTTGCATCTCAGGGAGGCAGCAGCAGGGGGTTATGCTGAACCCAGTTTCCCCTCTCCAAAGGTCAGTGCTTTCTCCCATGGAAGTTGATGGCTGCAATGGACAGCATGGGATTTAGCTATAAAGGCAGGTTTCCTTTTACATCCCTCTCTGCAGCAGCATTGCAAAGAGGGAAATTGGCCTCTCTTTAAGGAGATGAAGGCGACAGACCTTCCCCCGACTCTCCATAGCCACAAGTGCCTGTTATATACAGCTACCACCCACCATGCCTGGGTACTCCCTTGCACGCAGGCCTCCTGTGCACCAACTCTACCATCTAAACAAAGCTGCACATTTTGCTCATCCCCATGCCCGGTGCACCCCAATTATACCTGGGCTGCTGCCTGCATAAAAGAAACATACTGGTTCCATCTGTGACCTTGGACCGGTCACTCCCTGTCTGCGCTGGAGATCCCCCAGCTGTACAGCAGAGATGATCTTCTCGCTCATCTGCATAAAGCAGTGTGAGGTCCTCAGCGGAAAAGAGGGCTTAGATGGGCAAAAATATTCTCCTTGCAGCACCTTTGATTACAAACCCAGCCCCTGTGAAATGCAGCCAGCTCTGGGGGAGCCAATACCCTCCCCAAGAGTGTGGGGGAGGGAGAAGCTAGGCCACTAGGGCAGGGATCTTTAATGCCCTTGCAAAGGGAAGAGTTCGTAGCCTGCAGTAACTGCACAGACCTCAGTGTATCCAGTGGGGAAGGGCAAAGGATGGATGCTGCTGGATTTGACCCTGTGGGTTCCAGGGGTTTTCAGACCTGTCGACCATCCTCTCCAGACAGAAAGCAGGAGACCTGTGGTTCATTTAGCCCCCTATCCCAGCTCCAACCAAAGCCAGCCACTGGCACTTTAGAGGCAGGTGCAAGAAAGCCCCAGGTAGACAGATGTGTGATAACCTGCAAGGTCTCATCCCAATCCCTAATAGTTAGAGCGTGACTTGTCCTGTGGAGTGTGAGGTGGGGGCTCCCTACTAGAATATGTTAACATTGAGTAGCCCTATTTAACTGGGAGGAAGGCTGGACAGTGGCTAACACCCTAGCCTGGGAAAAATTAGACATGGGTTCAATTCCCTACTCTACTCCAGTCTATGTGATCTTGGGCAAGACTCTTAATCCCTTTGTGCCTCAGTTTCCCATCTGTAAAATGCGGATAGCAACAACTAGCTCTTGTAAAGTCCTTTATGTTTATTGATCTCAAAGAGTGCTGCCCTATCTCGTGACAGGCAGGCTGAGGGGATCAATACGGTGAAGAGCGTGAGGTGCTCAGATACTAGTCGGCTGGAGGCAGGTATGGACCAATAGAGAGCTAGAACTCAGGCTGGGCATCTTGTGAGCAACAATCAGCAGCTCAGCCGCTGGCTATTGGGCTCCATGCAGGGGGCACTGGGGGAAGTTCTCAGGCCTGGGCAATGCTGCTCAGACCAGCCCCTTATTATCTCTGTTGGAATGGCTGAGGAGTCCAACAGCAGCGCCCCAGTGGAGCAGGTTGGCCAACCCCAGCTACCTAGAAGCCACCACCACCACGGGGGCCTTAAGAACCAGCAACTCTGTTCTTATTCTGGTTTGTCATGTGCAAACATTGGGGGGCGAGGGCGGGAGGGAACCAGGGTGATTCTGAAAATAGCTGTGACATGGAGAGTCATTTCCAGTATCTCCTCCCCGTGCTGCCCCCCCTGCCCCATCCTCTGCAGGAACGGGAGGGTGCTGGGAAGGATGGCAGGTTTTTCCAAGGCAATGGAGCTGAGCAGCAGTGGCTGGAGTTTGACTGTGAGTAACCTCACTGCAGCAGCAGCATCCCCTCCTCCCTGCCAGGGAAGGAGACTGTGAGCAGGCACAAGTGACAGGTAGAGAATTTAAAGCTACAGGCGCACACACAGAGCTTGTCCTCCAGCTGCCTAACCTAGTTATTTCCAAGGCACTTTAGTATGTGCTCCCAGGGCAGCCGACGCTGGGACAGATCTGCTCTGTGGCTAGAGCTCTGAACAGAGGAGCAGCTTGGGTAAGTGACCTGTGCTGGGGTATGGTGGGGATGGGGAGCTAGTCACCAGGAGGGAAAAGAAGCTAACTGAGCAGGGGGAACTGATCCAGCTGGGCTGGCAAAGGAGGGTTCAGTCCTTGGGTTCTATTCTTACAGCAAGTCACCTGAGAAATGACTACATTGGAGAGGCCGAGGTGGGGGTAAAACATAACTGCATGGGTCTGTGACTGCAGCATGGGGGCAGGGAGTATGCTGTGCTGGAGCTGAGCAAACCCCAGGCCTTCTGAGAATACAGCCCTCAGGGCTCAGGTGGTCCAGAGAACACAGCGTTGTGTCTGGACAGCATCCCAAGGAGCCAAGGCCAGAGATGAGGCAGTGCTGGGTCTTGGGCTCTGTGGCTAGTAGGAGTTAGAGCAGCAGGGAGGGAGGGTGGGAGAGAGGACTTGACAATGACTCTGTCTGCCTGTGGGAATTGTTTAAGCTGGACTGGTCAAAGCCCAGATGTGTGTGCTGTCCTGTGAACAGTCATGGCCTGGCTCCCCGGGGGGTGGGAGTTGATGGGCCTCATCCGTCTGTAACCTAGCATGAAACCTGTGCAGCGCCAGGGTGGGGGAAGAGTCAGACTGTGGCAAGGGGCATCCTGCCACGAAAGAAAGGGTGAGAGAAAGGGAACCCCCGGGGGCCCCTAGATCTCTGTCTAGGGCTCAGCAGGAGAGAAATGAACCAATCCCTCCCCCCAAATCGCACCAGCACCTTCTTCCTCAGCTCAGGGTATGGAGAGATGCCCATCTGCCAACGCAATCCGTGCTTTGAGGATCCACTGAACCTGATACAGGGCCAGCCCTGCAGCCTATGGACCCAAGCCAGAGCAGAGAGCTTCTTCCCCTCTGGTCCCATTGCTGGAGGGAGAGACCAGATCAGCTCAGGAGCCATGTAGTCAGTGGCAGAGCTGTGGTTGTGCTGGTTGTGCCCTCAGTCCAGGGCATAGACCTTATGCCAATCCCCCATCCCCAACGGACTAGCGATAAGCTGGGTTTAGCTGGCAGGCGCTGGGGCCCTCACTGCTGCCCCTAGGTGAGCTATGGCCAGCTAAGCAGTGGGTTGGGTTGACGGACAGGCCACTATTGCCTAAGCCCTTTGTATAACATTCATCATCTGACCAGATGAGCTATTTTATGGACTGCAGGCAGCACAAACACAACCCCCTGCCGCAGGCGCTTCTCATCTGGGTAGAGATTCACTCTGAGCTGCCTAGATTTCTTCTCTCCTTTCATTTCCAGTAGGAATAAATATTCAACAGCTCCAGTGGGCGGCGAAGGCTTTTAGCCACACAGGTTCCTCTCCATTCGCATTATGCTGGCTCCAGCAGGAAGCAGCCTCTTGCTCCCCCAGGGAATCTTCCTGGAGCTCAGTGTAACCCCATCTCCATTCCAGCCCTGGAAATGCACAAAGGAAGAGGCAATGGATTATTCTCTCCAGCAGAGAGAGAGAGAGAGAGAGAGAGAGTGTGTGTGTGGAGAGCAAGAGAGGCAGAGGGAATTGGAGGCACATGTGCTGTAAGGATAATTAAAATATGTTTACAGCAAGATCACAGTGATTTTCCAGCACTACCACTGATTTAAAAACCTCTTAGGGGAGCTTCCGCATTCTGTCCCAGTTTTCAGAGCCCTGGTGGGGATAGTACAGACTATAGAAGGTCTCCTGTGTTCTGCATCTGTGCAGTGGGTCCCTGATCCAGGACCGGACGTTGAGGTGCTACTGCAGTACAGCTAATAATTCTTAAACACTATTATTTTATTATATAGGTTCAATGAATCACGTGCTGCAATTGAATAGCACTAAACTGAGAGCCACTGAAAGGAAATACCATTCCATTCTTCCATTCCCACTAGGTATTCTTATATTTCTGTATGATTATACTCAAACTGTGGAACCTCCTGCTGCAGGAGGTCACAGAGGATGAGGTTTTCAAAAGCACCTTAATGACCTAGGAGCACTAGTCCCAGTGAACGTCCACAGGACTTGTGCTCCTGAGTCATTTAGATGCTTCCAAAAATCCAATCCTGAGTGAAATGCTGCACGTAGGATTTAATCAGGGCTTGGCAAATTTTAATCATCATTTCAATAAAATATTGTAAGTGCCATAAGCCAAGCTAAACCGGGCGGACAGATCTTTTGCTTCAGGGCCAAACCTAAGTACACAAGGGTCAGAAGAAAGGCACAGATTCACGCCTATGGCACCAAACCATTGGTAGGGTGCAGCATGCAGTTTTGTGCCATTCTCTATTGCACCTGCTATTAACCATGGCTAGAGGCAAGTGCCAGATTAGGTACACAGCTAACAGACCAGTGAATGTAGTCCCTGACCCAGGATACAGTCTAATCCTATGATAGGTCCATGGGTCACCCACAACTCCAGCCCAACACCCACCAGGACAGGTTATCCCTCAGCCAGGATGGGGGAGAGAGTGCCTATTGTCATACCCTTCTGGGTACAGCCACCGAGATAGCCTCACACCTCTATGAACAGCCATGTCCCCCTACCTCCCATATGGCTGTACCAAAGGCACAGTGGCCAATGCAAAGCTAGGCGCAAAGCCCAGCTTAGAGAGCTTGTTTCTTAAAGCCAAGCCAGCAGGCAGGACCCAAACTAGGAGTCATGGCCCTACTTCCCCAACACAGAGAACAGACTGTCAGCATTTCAGGGCAGGGGCTGTCTAGACCCGCTGTCTGTACAGTGCCTAACACAAGGAGGCCCCTGATCTCAGCGGGGGCCTCTAGGCCCTACTGTGATGCAAATTAATAACAGAGCTAGCATTATGACTCCTGACTCGCTCCGTTCACATAAGCCGCAGCAAGTAACAGATCTAAGGTGGGCTGAGTTTTGTGGGGTGGTGTCAGAATTTGTGTTAGTTCAGTGCTGGGGGTGTTCCATCCAGGAGAAGAGCAGTGGGGACCCTCTTGTGAAATAGCCACAGCCAAAGGGACTGAATCCTCTGCTTGTCCACACCACATGGGCAGCTAGGCAAGCTGCTCTGCCACTGACTCACCTGTGCGTTTCAGTCCTGCCTCAGGAGTATTATTTGTATTGTGGTAGCAAGCAAAGGCTCCAGCCAAGATCAGAGCCCATTCCTCCTGAAGCTGCCAGAAAGGGGGCTAATTCATGCCAATCGTGGTGGTTTCTGAACTGTAGACACTTATGTCCTAGGGATTGGACTGAGACCCACCAAGCTCATCTCACACATGGGAATGCCCAAGAGAGGGGATCCCCTTTCCAGCGCTACTGACCTGGCAGGAGTGAAGCCAAGTGATGGACAAGACGGGCAGCGGTTTCTGAAAAAGGCAAATCCAGAATTGTTGTACTCCTGCTATGAAAGAAAAATGACCCAAACAATATAGAGCATAGAATCGGCTTATGAGCTTATATGGAACATTAAATGGCACTAATACATAAACCCAGGAATGTCTTAGGCTGGGTATAGCGCAAGGTACCTAAGAGAGTTAGGCACCCAGGATAGGATTTGCCTAAGGCCCAGCTCAAAGGGATTTAGGCTCCTAACATCCATTTATTTCAGTGGAAGTTAGGAGCCTAAATACCTTTGTGAATCTGGGCCTAAGTGACTTGGGAGCCCAAGTCAGAGTAAAAGTCAGCAGCATTCAAGTTATTTAGGAGTTTTTGGAAACTTCTCTCCCCCCACCCCCCAGCTCCCACTGATTTTCAATGGGATATGAGCCACTTAACTCCCTTATGGTGCTTGTGTAAACTCACAAGATACCTTGATTATTTTGGTGCCTTAAATGAACCAAGAATTCACTACACTGAGCCTTGTTCTGTGTATAAATAAGTCCCTTCACTGTCCCCTGCCTGGGGTATTCGCAGCTCCCTGGCCTTTCTAATGTCCGACCTGGAGACCTCTGTACTCCTTTAACCACCTCTCACTACTGCCCCTGGCAGCAGGTGGCTCCCCTGCCATTATGCATGGCTTGCGCCTGACTCCTAGTTTAACTGATTCCCAGGCTGAGTTTGGTCCAACCATCGGCACATAGTCACTGTCTCCAGCTGTCTCCCACCCTCCCGGTGACTGGTGGTGGCAGCGGGAAAGCTCTCCACAGCTCAGCAGATGGTTTTCTAATTAATACCCTCATTAATGTCGTTCATTTCCATATGTCTTCCATGCTTTAAGAAATGTTGTGGGTGATATGTGTGATTAGTAGTGATGGCACGAGCCATGCAGAGAGGTGCCGGGGCTGCGTGAGCTCTGGTGAGGAACGCCAGGGCTCTGACATCATGTTGATTTAGGCCTGAACAGAGAGTGAGATTCCTCCTCCCAGACACCCCACCACAGCCTGGCTGATGCACCTCAGTCCTGACCTGCAGCCCCCATCCCCCAGCACCTCTACCCCCCATCACTTCCCCACAGCCCTGCTGATACGTATTCCTGGCCTGCAGACCGCAGGTATTCCAGTCCTAGGACACCCCCCCACACACCTTGCTGGTGCACCAATCTGCAGTATCCCTGCTACTCTCCCTGCACAGCTCAGCTGACACGCTTCATTCCCCAAGGGCTCACCCTAATTTATTTTAGGGTTCCCACACAATCCTCCTACAGCGCTCCCTGCTGTTCCAACCTTTGGGCTCTCCTGTCTGGAAGGTTGGGGGTTGGACTAGATGACCTTCTGGGGTCCCTTCCAACCCTGATATTCTATGATATTCTATGATTCTATGAAACAGAGCCATTTGCCAAAGGGGTGTGTGACTGTGCGCACATCCATATAGGGCAGGGAGTTTGTGATGAATCAACCTCAGGATCTGTTTGAATGTTTCCCCTTTTGTTGCACTTCTCTCAATAATTACACCCAGTAACTCTGGGAGGCTTTGGGTGATGGTCAGGCTACCTGATCTTAGCTGCCTATCACAGCCAAGCTGGTAGCTACCCTCTGTCTGCAGCCAAATTTCAGTTGCCAGAGCTGTGGGTGCAGCACTCCATGTCCTCCAGCCTCCGGAGAACTGGACCCCTCTTTCTTGGCTGGGCTGGGTATAAGAGCTGCTGTCTAGCTGCCATGGTGCAATGCTACTGAGTTCTGTCAGTAACACAGACCATGGCCACTGCAGCAGGGCCAGCCATGCCATTCGGAGCCGGAGGGGGGATTGTTTGGGGTGGGCCAGAAGGGATGAACAGCACGCCCAGGCCTGCAGGATTAGGTGCTCTGGCCTGCCCTTACCTTTAGGGTCCTGGACAAGCCAGCGCTTGGGTTACTGCCCCTTTAAGAAAGGCTGTTGTGGTGGCTGGGGAAGTAAGACCTGCCTGGAAAGCCCAGCCTCCTGGTTCTGACATTCAGCAGAAGCTGGGACCCTCCTGGAAAGGACCCAAGGGATGGATGGAGGCAGCTCTGCCCAGCTACAGGAGAGGGCTTCCTAGCCGGCTGCTTGGCTGAGAAGGCATTTTCCAGCGGGGGGAGACGGCAGCCGACCCAGCCCCACCTGCTAGGCAATGGAGAAGCCAGCGCCAGCTGGGGCACATCCCCGGGAAGCTGCCTGGTGCCTGCAGTAACCTGGCAGCCTCTTCATTGCGCCGGGGTCTCTGGGTGCAAGCTCAGCCCGGCGTCGGCGTCGAGCGCTTCCTCCCCGAGCCTCGGCCACCGCAGGCAGGAGACCTCGGCTCTTTGTCTGCGAAGACGAAGGCGAAGCGAAGGCGAAGGTGAGGGCGTTTACACGGAGACACGCCGCCACATGCCGGCGGCTCGGGGACTCCAGGCAGCCGGCGGCGGCGCGGCGCGGTAGATCCGGCGCCCCTCCAAGGACGGGGAGCAGGGCCGAGCCCCGTAACGCGCTAAGGTGAGCGTTGCAAAGGTCCCCCCCTTTTATACCACGGCTGTCAGCTTGCAGAGCCCCCTTCCCGGCCCCCTCGCAGGCGGCTGAGCTGCCCAGAGGCACGAGGGGGTGCGTGGGGGGAGCAGGGGGCCGATCAGTTTTGCTGCAGTTTGGAGGGGGGGCAGAGTATGAAAGAGATGGGGGGGCGCTGAGGACTATTCCTGGCACATCTGCCCCCGAGGGGGGGGGCTGAAGTCGGACCGATGCGGGGGGGGGTGTCTCGGTGCTTGCGAGGAGCCGCGGGAGGCGTCAAGGTGACCCCCGAGGGCTTCGCCTGGCTCAAACTTTGCCTTGGACCCCCTAGCTCCGGGGGGGGGCTGCGGCCGCCGGGGCGCCTGGCGCAGCGAGGGCCGAGGGGGGGCACCTGGGATGTCGGGGCGCTGGGGCCAGGGAGCCAAGAGCCCTTCGCTGGGGATGGGGGCGGGCGCTTTGCCAGCCCTGCAAGGGCTCTGCCTGCAGCGGGGAGCGGCCCAGCCAAGGATGCTCTGCCCGGATTCCCTGGCCGGGCCCGCAGCCCCAGGGAGGCATTAGTACCCCGCGCATGGAGGGGGCGGGGGGGAGCAAGGGGCCCCGGCTGCTCGCCTGCAGGCTCAGCTCCCCTTCCTCCAGCAGCAGGGCCCCCGCAGGCCTGCCCCATTTGGGGCTCTCCTGAGGCCAGGTGCAGTGCAGGGGGCCTGGGCAGCACTAACAGCGTCCCCCACTTCCCTGTGAACCCCGGTGCCGTGCAGCCCGCTCTGGGGTGGAGCCCGCCGCCTACTGCCCAGCGCCGGCAACACGGCACTGCAGTGTCGGGTGGGGAGCAAAGGAGGCTCGTGTCCCCATTACTGCTGGGGTGACACCAGTTAGACTTTGGCGAGGGCACCTGCTGCTCATCTGAAAAGGGCCAGGGGAGCGTGAACAAAGCCAGGTTCCCCTGGGCACCCTCCGCAGTCCAGCACCATGCAGCGGCCGATTGGCTCATAGGGAAGAGCACCTCCTGTGCCAGCTCTTCCTTGCAGGTCTGCTACCCCAGCACTGGCCTAGTGCCCTGCCTGTCACCACAGCCTGAGCTGCTCCGACTGCTGAGAGCAACCCAGGATCCTGTGGGACCTACTGGAGTGAGGCAGGTGATCAGATGTGGTCGGGCTGGTTTAACACGGGAAGGATTGGATGGGGGGAGAGCCTTTTGACCCAAGAATTGCAATGCATTGCAATGCCATGGCTTTGTCTGTCATCCCAACCTCCTGCCCCCTTACCAGACAGGAGGGGATTTTTCCCTTGGGCATCAGCAACTCCTCGCTAATGGCAGGAGCAGATTGGAAGCCTGGGGGGCTCCCTGAGTAAGTATCCTAGTTGGATTTACAGGGGGTACCCCTGAATCCCTCCATCTTTCTCTCTGGTCTCTCCCTGCCCCTGCCCAGTGAGGATGCAGCGGGATGGGGGATGGATCTTGCTCCCTGCTCCCCACTTGGTGTGGAAGAGGGAGAAAGAGGAACAGGAAGGATGGGGTGGGGCCCACAGGGCAACATGCTGCCTCAGCCTGAGAACTAGGCCCAGCTGACAGAGCCAGCCGTGGCCAGAGCTCCATGAATTATTGACATCCCAACTGATGAGTGGCTGCCTACCCCCAGCTCTCCAAAACCTGGCTGAGGTACATCAGCCCTGGGGTGCGGGGGCAGGGGAGTGGAGGGGAGGGGTTCCCCTCCAGACTAGCTAAGGCCCCTTGAGGGGGCAGCATCCTGGATAGCGGGATCAGCCACTGAATTCTTCTCTGCCTTGGAAGGGGTTGGCACCTCCAGGTTAGGCATGAAGGGGCTATTATCTGTGTCAAGCACATGGGGCAATCTCTCTCTCTCAGTGCACATCTGCACCTAAGGGGTTAATACTCAGCAGCACCAAGCAGCTCCCTTGGGAATCTCCCACTGGTCCAGGGATGCTAATAGCTGCTGCAACATTTAATGGGGAGGCAGAGGCCACATGGCAGCTGGTCAAAACCAAGCCAAGCTGCCCTGTTCTAGCAGGAGTAGGGTGGGCGCTGGCTGCAGGGGAGCTCCCAGCTGCTCCAGCCCCTGCATCCCAACAGGAGGTGCCATAGCAATAACCCCAGGGCAGTCCCAGCTTTCTCCCAGCAGGGGCGCCTCGGGGCAGGGGCAGGAGTTTCTGGCTGCTCCGCGTAGAACAAGCTCCGATGAACTGGTTACTGTCTGTCTCCACTGTGCATGTGTGTGGTGTCCCCCTCCAGAGCGGCGCTATGGCTGAGAAGGGAATTGACCCGACCTGCGTCTCCATCGCCTTGGAGGACTCTGTGTGCAATGCTGGCTCTCAGGACGCGCCTCTCTTGACCACCCACCTGAAGAAGGTGGAGAATCACATCACAGAGGCACAGAGGTTCTCGCACCTGCCCAAGCGTTCGGCCGTGGACATCGAGTTTGTTGACCTGTCCTACTCCGTCCGTGAGGGCTCCTGGTGGAGAAAGAGAGGTAAGATGTGGCAGTGCCTGGTGAAGGTGCAATGGTCCTGTGGGTGTAGCATCTTTCATGGCAGTTGTGTTCCTGTGGCCAGGGAATGGAGAGATCTAGCCAGGAGGGGAGAGATTTGAAAAGAAATCACATGAGTCAGCGTCTTGAGGGGACACAGGTGGCAGGAGTTGCAGAGGAGAAGGCTCTTGAGCCTGCAATGGCAAAGGGACTGTTAGGATATGCTGTTTGGAGGAATTTGCCTCCAAGGTCTTGGCTGCAGCCTCTTTCTGATATGGTGACTTTCATCCTCAGTCTCAAAGCACTTTGCAGGGGTTATTTACCCACCACTGAAATGCAGCCACCTCTGAGGTGGGATGCAGCAGCTGTTAAAATAAAAAAATAAATAAAACAATGTTTTATTTTAATCTGGTATCTGAAGGGTTAACTGTTGTGGCATGTATGCGCTAGCATAGGGGCCTCCTGTGAGTTGCTTGTATTCCTATTGGGTAGATCATGTGAGGGAAAGAAAAAAATACCCAATGCTTTGTTGCAAGTAATGTTCTATGCTGCATCGGTGGCTGAGGCATGGGACAGCCCTGTCTGCAGAAGCCAAGGGCTCTGGCTCTAAGCTGGTTAGATGGTGGTTTAGGTCTCTTATTCTCTGGAAACTCTTTTCTCTGTTTAATGCAAGTGCAGTGCTTGGTTAAGGCTTGGTTAAGCCCCTGGAAGGGTGTTTAAAATAGGAGTGGTGATTTTGAGTTGGCTCCTACAGGGGATGGGCAGCCAGGGGAGGTGTGTGGGGTCACGGTACTCCCTGGGTTCTGCAGCCTTTGCGGGGCTGATGAGATGGGGCTAGCGGGTCAGAGATGAGGGATTGGAATAGGAAGAGGAGAGGAGATGGGAGCTGGTTACCGATCCTAGCACCCGTTACCCAAGATGGCCAGAAGTCAAGATCGAACCACCCTTCAGTGCTCCAACTGACACGTTTGTCCCCCCCCCAGCCGAAGGCAGTGAGGAGGGGAGCAAGGGCCCATCAGAGATGGCTGAGTTTGTAATCCTGTGGTGTTTGCCATGTCCTGGGGGGCGGGGGGCTGTTGAAAGCATCAGTTCCCTGCTCTCACCGGTGATACTTTTCCACCTTGGTGGTTCTTGGTGTCAGAAATCAATGTTCCAGACGTCTCTGCCCCTGGCACTGCTTACGGGAGAGTGTGCGGAGTCTCTTCCTAGGCTGCTGAGGTGGTGCTAGCGTGTTTCCCTTCTGGGATGTGCTTGTGGCCAGGAGAAGGGGGAGATGCAGGTAAATTACAAGCGCTGAGAGCAGCAAGATCATGTTGCCACAGCCAGGTGTCACACTTCCCGCCCATGTGCAGTAGGATCCATGCACAGCGGGTGAATGTTGCTGAATTTGACTCTCCAGCTGTGATATCAAAATATATATTTAAATTAACCCCTGGGGGCATATTTCCAAAGGGTCGGATGAGGTTCCAGTCACATGGCTCTTGTGGAAGTCTCTGCTAAACCTCTAGGACTGTGGAGATTCCCCCACCTTGGGCAGGGACCCTCTTTTAGTTCTGTGTTTGTACAGTGCCTAGCACAATGGGGTCCTGGGCTGGGGCTGGGGCTGGGACAATACAAACAATGAAAAACAGTGTTTCTGTGCTCCAACCCAGCACGTCTGTGGGGAGTGGAGTGAAAGGCCCTTCCCCGCTGCTCCTATTTTGATCATCCATGTGGGGCTGTGGTTTGATAGAGAGTGTAGTGCAAACCACTAGACAGGAGCTTGAAGGGGAGGAAGTTTTGTCGCTTCCTGTGGCTGTATAAACTGCAATAACCTCTTCACAGTACCTACCTTCCCTGACCATGGCAGAAGTTTGTGCTCAAGCCATGGAATCTGGCTGTTTGGAGGAGTTTGCCTCCAAGGTCTTGGCTCCAGCCTCTTTCTGATATGGTGACTTTCATCCTCAGTCCCAAAGAACTTTGCAGGGGTTATTTACTCACCACTGAAATGCAGCCATCTCTGAGGTGAGATGCAGCAGCTGCTAAAAAGCACCCAGTAACACCACACAATTGAGGAGAGGAGTCAAAGAGAATCCAGTGAAACCGCTGGGCAGGATTTAGGGAGGCAGAATGGAATTGTCCACACTGGACATCTCCTGTGTAATGACCCAAGATGGCCAGAACGTCAGGGACAACAGAGCACTCAGAGCTTCAAATCCCCTCAAAGAGACCGGTTCTGTAGGAAGCTGCTGCAGACTGTCATCCTGGTGGGTGGGTTGAATGGCACTTGAAAGACCCTGATTGATGTGTCGGATCAGAGCATGAGCAGGCTGAGTGGGGAGTAGGTGTGTGTGTGTGGGGGGGGTTAGTTTCCTGCTCTCCCCACCGTCCCACTCCTCAGGCCCTTTGAGGATGGCTCCTACCAAACCATGCGTCGGTGGCATCCCCGTTTCATGTGTGTAACTCGGGGGCCCCCAGAGAGCCGGGGGAGGCTGATGGCAGCTGGTAGGTGGTAGTCTCCTTTAATTAGCTCCCTTCATTGATGGGATGCCAATCAAATGGCCCCAGGAGGCAGAAGAGAAGCTGATCCTGGAGGGGTGAAGAAAGACACTTTTAGAGCCCGGAGCGGCAGGAGAGAGCGGAACATCGCAGCAGCTGCAGAAAAAGCAGGGCTGGGTGGAATGCCTTAGGGCAGCTGCACAGGTGCCAGAGATGACTGGATGTGCTTTTGGGGGTGACGTTACGAGCGGGTCTCAAGTTTTATAGGATGCTGACTGCAGCTGGGGAAGGACCAGGATTTGGTAGGGCAGAGGTCAGGGCGGGGTCCCCCACCAAAGGCTGGATTTGGGTGTGGGTGCAACCCTTCCATCTGAAGGGAGACTTGAACTGCTACCTTGGTGGGGCTCATTGGTATCACCTCTACCTGGTGAGACAAAGAGAGCGTCCCCCGGCCAGACCGGAAGCAGCCTGGCTAGTCTTAGCTGGCTAGGGTTCTATGCAGCTCTTACAGCCAGTAACACACCCATCTGGGCAGAAGCTCAGGGTGCCTGGATCCTCAGCTGTAAATGATCCCCATTCCAGCCTGTGCAGGCAAACTGGGGAGTCCTTCATCTCCCCAAGACAGACCCTCCCACCCTGGCCTCTAGGAAGTTCTAGAATTTGGCTTTTCAGGTACAGAGTTTGCCCAGGGCTGTGGACAGGTGTCCACATGGTTGTGTGTGTGTCTATTTACCAAGTATCCTTATTCCCCCTTTTACAGTTGGAGAAACTGAGGCACAAAGTGGGCAAGTGACTTGCCCTGGGCCTCCCAGTGAGTCAATGGCAGAGCTAGGACTAAGGCCCGGGTCTTGTGACTCACACCGCGCTGCCCAAAATGTTCGTCTTGAATAACGTAGCCTGTGCCCTGAGTTACGGACAGAACCCCCTCTCTCCTCCGGAGCCGCTGGCGCTGGCACACTTGGGGGCTGTAAGCACAGTCTATAAACTGTTTCATTGCATCAGGACTTTTCCCCATCTCCTGTCTGTTCCCTTTTCCGACTGTGTCTCCTTAGCAGAATCTATTCTGAACCCAGATGGCCTGAGTCAAACATCCATGCCCAGCGCCTTCCGGCGGGTTCAGAATTAGGTGGAACGAATTCATCCAGCCCTGCCAGAAACAATGAGCTGAGCTTTGTCATCCACCTTTTAGCAATGGGATGTCACCCTAACCCCCTGCTATACTGATGCTGTCACCCTGCATATCCCGTAATGGTGATGTCACCCTAAATGTCCCACACATTACGATGAGGTCACTCTGCATCTCCCCAGTCCAGGCTGGGTATCTCTGGGATCAGACCCTTGTCTGCTGTTTGCATCGACTCCCCCAGAGCCCACTCCACCCTGCCCGTTGTTCTCAGCCTGCCGGGGCAGGAAGGAACTGGCATCCGCTGGGAGCTCCTCCCATCACCCAGAGATGGGGGGATAGCAGGCAACAATCTGAGGCCTTTCTCAGGGACTGATCCTTGCTCCTGTGAGCAACTTTTACTAAGGCAAGTAGTGCCTCTGGCTCCAATGGGTGGCGGGCTCAGTTCCTAGCTCTTTATTCAGGCAAAACTCTGCTCGAGTCAATGAAGCTCTCACCAGATGGAGGGGCTCCAGGGTGTATCCCTGTCACAGTAAATATTGTACCTGCTCCCTTTCAAAAAGGGGCACTGAGGATCCTTCTCCCTATTGAATTACTCAAGCTCTTTGGGGCAGGGACTGTCTTTGTTCTGTGTTCGTAGAGCACATAGCACAACGGGGTCCTGCTCCGTGCCTGGAGCTCCTGGCACTGCAGTCATACAAACACCATGCCCATGGCTGAGGACGGGTGCCCATGTGGCTTCCTACATGTGTCTGTTTACCAAGCATCATTATTGCCCTTCTACAGCTGGGGAAATTGAGGCACAGAGACTTGCCCAAAGTCACCCAGCAGACCAGTGGCAGAGCCGGGTACAGAATCCAGGAGTCCTGACACCTCGCTCCCCATCACGGGGCCATGCTGCCTGCTAAGGTGGAGTCTTGGGGTTCCCAAGCGGAGCCAAGACAGCTCTTTGCCAAACTGAGCGTGAAATTCAGGGGTGATGGGGGTGCGAGCCTCACTCCCAGCTCAAGGGGGTTTAAAGCACATGGGCTGTTGGGAGTCCAGCTGGGGGTCCTGGTGAAGCTTTCTCTCGGAGGTGGTCTCCCTCACCCCCCCACCTCACATTAGCCTCTGTCCCCTCCCTACAAGCCTCCAGATCTCCCCTCCCTGCCTCAGATGTTTGTGGGGGACAGGGGCAGGGACTGAGAGGGATCTGGCCCTGGGGGCCAGCTGATGAGGCAGAGATGGCTCTAGTGGGCGAAGGAGGGGGGCTAATTTGGGACTGACCCCATTAGCGAGCACAGCCCTGCTGGGCTCACGGTGACACCAGAGGGCGGGGAGGGGAGCCAACCCACGGGAAAGGCGGCTGGGGAGCAGGCCCCAGCACAATCCCCATCTTCACATGCCGGAGCTGACAGGCAAACGGCAAAGCCCCTGCAGAGCCTGCTGTCCTTCCCCAGCAGCACGCAGGGGTGGGCTGAGTGAGGGCTCAGCTGCTGTCGGGGGTTACTGGCTGTCAATGAACTTGAGTAACCGTGCTGCAAGCTGCGGCCCTTTGGAGTCTGGAGTGCGTGCTGTGGTTTGTGCAAGCCGCCAGTAGTGCAGGGCTGGGGAAGGGGGTGCAGCTTAGCACCTGGGTTTGCCTTCTGCATGTAAGGAGCAATGTGTGCGAACCTAGTGCTGCTTCTCCCGGCTCTGTGTAGTTTGTCACATGCCACCCCATCCCCAGCTTCAGCATCTCACACGAGCCTGGCCAGGACTCTGAAAACCTGCTGCAAAGCCACTGACCAGGGCAGTGAGGAGGAGGATTATACGCTGTATTACCATTGTGCTTGGGAGCCCTTGCCAGGGGCCCGGCAACTGCTGCAGGGCCATAAAGCTGCCCCCAGATTGCTTGCTGGCCCCACCAGCCCCCTCCCTGGGCCAGCTGCTTCCCTGCTCCCGTGCAGACCGTGCCATTAATTTCCTACAGTGCCCTTGGATGGCAGCAGTGAAGGTTCTGGGGTGCACTTCCCCACTGGAGGAGAGGAAGGGGGCAGGTTAACACTGCCCAGACGAAGAGAGCAATCCCTGGGCCCTGAAACAAGATACACATCTTCCCAGCTGATTAGGGAGGGGTGATGGAAATGCTACTCCCGCGGCACCTGATCCAGGGACACTCAGGGGCTTTACAGTAGCAGCAGGGATAGATCGCAGACCCTTCCTTCATGGAGCAAGAGGAGAATCCCCATTAGCTGCTAGCAGTATTGGGTCCAGGATACACAGTGAGCAGTTCTGATTCCTTCCAGCAAACGGAAGCAGTGCCCCATAAACCCTAGAGTTTGGTACCCAGGAACCTAGCCAGGCTGATCTGCAAAAGCTCCCATGATGCTCTGGACTGAAGCCCAGCCTTTCCTTTGCCCTGCTGCATTGCCTGGTGAGGAGAAGTTGGGAGGGACAATGTGGCTGGGCATGTCCCGGAGAGTGACCCCAGAGTGATGGGTGCAGACGCTAGGGGTTAACCCCTTCAGAACCACAGTGCTTTGCTGAAGCTACTGAGCTTGCTGGAAGGATGGATGTGTGGTGCACGCAGTTATTGGTAGCTTGGTTCTTGCCAGGTCTGGCGCTGCCAAAGTGCAGAGAGTCGTGAGCCAACCCCACAATGCCTGTGTCCCTAAGGCGGTGATTGCTGGGGGCAGGAGCCTCATGCAGAGGGACTAATGGGAAATTGGTTCCTTATTTTTACCATGGAGAAAGCATGACGGAGGGGGCATCTGCACCCGATCTATAGGAGAACCGAGGGCTTGTCCTGCAAGACCTTCAAACCCTTATTGTTTGTTTATTTGTGTTGGGGTAACTCCTATAGGCCTTAATTGGGGTGCGGGGCCCCGCTGCACTAGGCACTATCCAGCCATGATGAAAAGACTGGCCCTGCCCCAAGAGCTGACAAGCGACAGCTGGTGGGCAGCAGACAGATACAGTCTAGGTCATTAGATTAGAAGGATATAAACCTGGCATCCTCCTAATCTAATCCCTCTCTCTGTTCTCTGTGCTCTTGCACTTATTCTGTCTATCCTCGCTCTCTCTGATCTGCCCCTAACTGTGGTAGGGAGGTGCTGCCCTCAATATCTGAAGTTGGAAAGAAAGGTCCTAACCTTCTGCTGTACTGATCACTTGTTGCCTTGATGCATGGGAGTTTGATTGCCCTTGTTTGAGCCTGTGGCTATGGGTCAGGGAGTTATCCAGCTCCAGCTCCACCGTCTAGCTCCACTCCTCGGCCCTTGGGTCCCTCCTGCTGCGCTCTTTGACGCCTCCACCGGAGAAGCCCCGAAACTGGCTTCGGAAGGTAATAGCTGCTCAGAGACACAAGGCAGTGCCTGTCGCACTCTCCTGAGACATCTTGTTCCCAGCGCTGCAAAATGCTAATCAGCTCCTTCAAGTCCCTGGTAATTCTGGGGTTGATTAGCGGCTGCTGCCAGGTGTCACAGTAAAGTAGGTCGGCGGGCCATCGATCCGGCAGGCACAGGGCCTGCAGGCTGGGGACTGGTATTGCTGGGGGCTGCTTCCCAGAAAGTCCCTCCTGGGCAGAGCTCACCCAGTCAGTATGCTGCTGGGTGCCCCAGGGCAGCAGTGATGACTCAAACACCAGTAAAGAAAAATCCCTCTGTGAATCTCAGCCCCCCAGGGCACTGCAATAAGGACCACTTGTTAGCCCTCGTTACTGGTCAGGGGCGGGCAATGAGGCGGTTATTGCATGGAGGCAATGGGAGAGGAGTTCTTTAGCCCATGGCGAGCTCTCCCCATTCACACACATTGCTCCTTACACACAGAACAATCTCCTGCTTCCTGTCCAGCAAGCCCCCCCCACTTACTCCCCACCTTCCCAGAACTTCTCCCTACCTCCCCTAAACTCCCCCTCTAGTTTCTCATCTTGTGCTTGCTTGTCTTTATTTTGAGCCCCAGTCTTGTGAGGTGCTGGACACCTGCTGGAGGGGAGGGCCAGAGTGCTCAGCACCATGCGGCATCGGGCTGGTAGACTCAGGAAGCTCCCCAGGCCATGAAGGCATCCCTGTTGCGCAGAGCAGGCTCTGCTCTTGGTTTCCCCAAGGCCAGTGTACAGCAGCAGCCCCCGCATCACTGGAGCTAGTGCAGTTGCTGTGGGTTTGCAGTGAGCAGGGTAACAGAGCAGAGCCCAGCCCAGGGTTTCTAACACACCCGGCCCATTCATGGTGCCAGAGAATGAGTAACAGTGACTGTCCAGGGGGCAGATCTTGAGAGGTTGGGGAGAGAAAAGTGGGGTCCCCTGGGATTCCACATTTTGGTTTCCTATCCCAGCTTCTTTGGTTTCCACCATCCCAGTAGGATCCTCTCTCTGTCCATCCTCCTGCCATACTCTGTCCTAGTAAAATCTGTCCCATTAGGATCCGCGCTCCATTCCAGTATGACCTATACGTGTCTATCCCTGTGCGCTCTGCCCCACCCTTGACTAGTCCTGTCATGCGTCCTTTGCCTTCTCATTTCTGGATGGTCGCAGAGGCCCCGGGCACACAACTTATCGGCTGCAAATCAGACAGACTCCACAGGAGGCTGGAGGGAATGGGGTGGAGGGAGCCGGCTGCTAACCTTGGCTTCCTGGAATTTACAACCGAAATCGACGTGCGGCTCTGTTGCTGGAGCCAATCTGGGCTGAGCCTGGGGCAGAGTAGCCAGGCCTTTGGCAGACAGATGCCTGTTAGCTAAGGTAGGGGAGGGACCCTGCATGCAGAAACAGGTGCCCTGACCCAGGCCTGGTCCCCTGCAGAGGTAGGAGATGGGAGGAGGCTTTGCTGCTAGGAATGGGCCCTGTGTGTTTGGATCTGAGCTGCCCCGTGGCTCTGGGGCTTGGGCCGCATTTCCTATCCCAACGAGTGCTGTGCAAAAGACTGGTGGGCTGCTGTCAAGTCACTGAGCAGCAGCTACACAAAGACCTGCAACCCCCTAGTCCCCCTGCTCAGAGTGAACCCCCACCCAGCTGCCTTTCTTGGGAGAGTCCATCTCCCCGCTGGCTCTGAGGCTGCCCCAGCATCCGGCAACCTGCCTTCTGTAGGGACCCTTGGCACATTCTGGCTTGCCTTGCTGCTAAGGTCCATAGCCCCAGGCAGATCCAGGGCCCCCAAGAGGCTGGGCCTCCCCCACTGGGGGCAGGAAAATCAGCAGGGCGCATCTGTCTGCAAAGTCAGTGCAATGAATAGGGATGGGGTTTCACTGTTCAGGGCAACTGCACCTGTTTTCCCCCTCTGGGCCCCAGCATGGGCACCCACTCTTACGCTTCTGGCTCTTGGGTGGAGACCCACGTCTCTCTCCCTCCTGACCAGGGTATTTCCAGGCTGCACAGTTACCTGCCTGTGCTGTGAATTCCCCAGCAAAGGCAAACAATCTAAGCAGGCTTTGCTTTGCTTTCTTGGCAAAGGCTTTGAACTGTGTAATGGCCAACAATTATGTCACTACACAGCTAGATTCAGAGTCAAAGAGGGAGGAGGGACACTAAATGATCTAGCCTGACCTTCTGAACGCAGCCCTTTCTAAGCAAACACATTTATTCTTAAGGTAACAGCATTACAGAGAAAATGTATTAAGAACCTACAAGCATGCTAAGAAGCTTGCCAGAGTGCACCCCAGCTCCCGCAAGGGCTCTGGCTGGTGAAAACATCCTTCAGACCCCACCAAGGAGGTTTTCTGTGGTCACAAGTTCATAACAGCTGTTACCTCAGAACAAATACCCCATGAATCTGAGAGTCACTCTTTTATCCAGTTTGGGCCTCTTAACTTTCTCCTCCTGTAACAGACAATGGGATTTTCCTTCAAAGGGATGGGTCTGGAGGTGGGCAATTTGCATTCCCCTCCTCCCAATATTTCCTAGAAAACCCACCCAACTAAAAGGTCAGTCTTGTCTGCCCCATTGTTTGAAAAGAGTCCTTTGACACTCATAACACTTCCCAGGGTTTACATTAGTCCTGCCTCCCCGCTAAAGAAGTCCCATGCAATCCCACAGTAACACACACACATATGCATTTGTAATACAATGAACTCCTAAAATACTTAAACTTAGTTCAATAAGGTTTGCCCAGGAGATGGCAGGAGATTGCCTGATCTGGCACGGGGGCCTGTTGGGGACTGGGGGTCCCAGGTAGTACAGGAACTTTCACCTCCAGGTCACCATTTAGGAGGGAGACCTGCCGGCGCAGGAGATCTATTCCTAACGGTTGCCACACCAGAGCTGACTGCCTGCTTGCAAAACAAAGGTTGATGTTACAGCGTCTGCAGGCTTGTAATGTGGCATTGGGCTCAGAGAGCGGGAGAGGTTGTGGGGTGGCCCCCCGATGTGTCTCTGGATGGGTGGACAGGCTGGGAGTCAGGACTCCTGAGCTCTCTTCCTGACCCGTTGTGTGGATGACTCCATTCTGTAACTCACTTTCCCCATCTGCAACATGGGGAGAATGATCCTGCCAAGCAATTGTAAAGGGCTTTTGACTGATAGAGTTTAAGGCCAGAAGGGATTAGATCATCTCATCTGATCTCCTGTATAACACTGGCCATGATATTTCATCCAGTTACCCCCCTACTGAGCCTGGTAATTTATATTTGACTAAACCAGGTCTCCCAGAGAGGCCTCCAGTCTGGATGTGAGGCCAACAAGAGATGGAGAATCCACTCTTCCACCTTGTGGAAGGTGCCAGAGAAGGGCCCAGGGCTGGGGTGGTTTTACTGTAGTGGGGGATGGGGTAAACTCCTCCACCCAAGAGGAGTTACCGATGTGGGGCTGACCCTTCGCATCATGGCCACTGGTTCCCCAGCCCTCGCACACCACCAGACAGTTCTCTGGGCTCTGCCAGAGAGGAGCTCATCTTGCTTTCTTCCCCTCTTCCAGGGTACAAGACTCTCCTGAAATGCCTGTCCGGGAAATTCTGCCGGCGCGAGCTCATTGGGATAATGGGCCCCTCGGGTGCTGGGAAATCCACGCTCATGAACATCCTAGCTGGTTACAGGTGAGACAGCTCCCTGGTAGGGAGAGGGCGCAGGGTTTCCTGCTGCGTGATTGACCTCTGCGCATGGGACCGACAGCCTGGTGTTCCCCTCTCTCCGGCCAGCCCGGTAGGGATGGTAGCATGGTGTACTGTGATGGAGGCTCCTGGGGGTGGGTTATCTGTGTGGGAGGTGGGGATCTGCACTCACTCTGCCTCACCAGCACCGCACTCTGCATCTCGGCTTGTTGCCCACAGGGAGACGGGGATGAAGGGCCAGATCCTGGTGAATGGCCGGCCGCGGGACCTGCGCACCTTCCGCAAGATGTCCTGCTACATCATGCAGGATGACATGCTGCTGCCGCACCTGACTGTGCTGGAGGCCATGATGGTGTGTGAGTGGGGCTGGGGGTGGGGGGAATGGCATGGCCCGGGGGGCAGCAGGACTCGAGGGCTGCTCCGAAAGGGTGGAACAGCAGTGTGGGATTGCTTGCTTGGGAGCTGTGTTTTGGCCCTGCAGTTGGCACAAGACCTGGCACGGATTAACCCAGTGTGGGCTTGCCACTGAGCCCATGGCCATACGGAGATGTGATGGCATGGGGCCACCTTCCTCCCTGGAGTGATCCCACCAGCCTGGGTGCAGTGAGCATCATTATATGGCTATGGATGCTAGTCGATATGGGGATAGGAACAGAATAAATCGAGAACATAGAACCCAGTTAGGCTTGGGTTTTATAAAACAGCCGGGGTCCTCAGCTGCTATTACTGGGGGAGTTTGGTGCTCATGAAAGCTGGGGGAGCTGAGCCAGACTCTGCAGGCAGCTGGGGGCTCCTCTCACATGCCTCTGCAGCCGTGTCCTGTAGTGTGCCCTGTTATCCCAGTTCTGGGGTCCCCCTGCACACACAGCTCTGCCGATACCCCTCAATCCTGACCCACAGCCCCCCCGGGCTTCCCCGTGCCCACAGCTCTGCCAATAACCCTCAATCCCAGCCCACAGACCCCTGTTATTCCAGCCGTGGGCTCCCCCATGCCCACAGCTCTACCAGTGCCCCTCAGTCCTGACCCACAGCCCCCCTGCTGTTCCATCCCCTGGATTCTGCCGAGCAGAGCTGAGGGCAGAGTGCCTGGCTTACCATGGCATTCTGTGCGGAGGCCGGGAGACCCCTGGTCGTTCTGTTTGGGAGCTGGGCAGGCCCCAGTGTGGCTGCCTGCAGGCTCTGACTGGCCCCTGTGTCTGTTCCCTGCCCCGCAGGTCTCTGCTAACCTGAAGCTAAATGAGAAGCAGGAGGTGAAGAAGGAGCTGGTGAGTTGGGGGTCTCTGCTTAGTAGCTGAAGGGTTTCAAGGGAGGGCAGCACTCTCTGGGCAGCACTGTCATGCCCAGAAGGGCCCATCCTGTCCCTCAGCCCACAGGGTAAAAAGGCTCCCAGGCCATACCCTTAATGGCTCAGCACACCAGCACAGGGGTGGGACCCCTGGGAGGGCTGGGGAATGTGGAGACACAGGCTTGGCACAGTGGGGGCAGGGGAGGTGGGGACACAGGCTGGGCACTGGGGAGGTGGGGACTCAGGCTGGGCCCGGGGGGGGGCAGGGGGAGATGGGAGCACGGGGGGGCTGGGTGAGGTGGGGACACAGGCTGGGCACAGTGGGGGCAGGGGGAGCAGCAGGGGGTAGGAAGAGTGTTGGGGGCCACCAGTGCCTTTCAAACCCTGGCCCCAGGGAGGCCGCACATCCCTCAAGGTGGGGCTGTGATGGGGGCAGTGAGGTGCCCATGTGGGGCAGGGAGGCTGGCACAGCGACCCCGGGGCCCCATCAGGGAGTGACTCTTTCTGCTCTGTGCTGGCCCAGGTGCAGGAGATCCTGACGGCGCTGGGGCTGCTGGAGTGCTCCTACACTCGCACCATGTCGCTGTCCGGGGGGCAGCGCAAGCGCCTCGCCATCGCCCTGGAGCTGGTCAACAACCCCCCGGTCATGTTCTTCGACGAGCCAACCAGGTGAGCATGGGGTGGCCCTGCCCTAGGCTGAGCCTGCCCCGTCGCTCCCCGCAGGCCCGCCCTTCACATGGGGAGCCTCCCTCCTCCACCATTCTAGGCCAGCATGGGGCTCCCCCTCCCCGGGAGCCTGCAGCTGTCGCTGGCCCCTGGAGCTGCCCAGGGGGAGCCAAGCATGAGCAGCGGGTTCATGTCTCTTTGCTGCAGCTGAGAAATTGGGGGGGGGTCACAGCCAGGGATGAACTTGGATTGACCAGGACAGGGGGCTCTCCCTGCACCAGCTGGAGCGGGGAGCTGTGAGACACACTGTGTAGCCAAGCTGGGGGAGTGGGAAGCCCTGCTTTGTTTTAGCAGCCGGGGAGCCTGCCCTGCTAACAGCTCAAGGTCACAGCTGCCCCCACCCTGAGTTGGCTCAGGGGCTGCCCCAGGTGTCCCTGTATCTGGGGTGTTCATTCTCTCCCCATCCCCATTCCTATCCTACCTCATTCTGGCTCCACTCCTCTTCCTCTCTGCATTCATCCTTTCCCCCACTCCCTTTCTCTTTTCCACCTCTTCTATCCATCCCCCTCACACCTCCATCTCCCCCTTTTCTCACTCCCCCTGCCCCCCACAAACCCCATTCCCTTCCCTCTCCCCCCCCCTTTTCCTGGCTGCAGTGGCCTGGACAGCGCCTCCTGCTTCCAAGTCGTCTCTTTGATGAGATCCCTGGCCCAGGGAGGCCGCACTATCATCTGCACCATTCACCAGCCCAGCGCCAAGCTCTTCGAAATGTTCGACAAGGTGGGTGAGTCCCCTGCCCGCCCCTGTGCTTTGGGGAGCATCACCTGCTAATCAGAGCTCTGCCTCCAGTGGGCAAAGGGGGTATCTGCAGCTGGCAGGGCCTGTCTGCTCTCAGTTGCTGAGTCGGGTGTATAGGGCTCAGCCATGTAGGCACCCTGACCAAGAGCTAGTGCGGCAGGCAATAGAAACCTGGGACCGAGTCCCAGTACCCTGCAGCAGCATCTCTTGGCTGGTGGGCCCCCCCACTGGCTCCCCCTTCCCTGCGAGGCAGAGAGCTCCCTGGCTTGCAGGAGCCCTAGGAGCGGGAGGTCTCGGGGTCTGGACCATGGTGTTTCGTGGGGGACTTGCTGCCATTTCCTGCCCAGGCAGCTTTGTTCTCTCTTCCAGCTGTACATCCTGAGCCAGGGCCAGTGCATCTTCAAAGGGGTGGTGACCAACCTCATCCCCTACCTGAAAGGGCTGGGGCTGCACTGCCCCACCTACCACAACCCGGCTGACTTCAGTAAGTGCCCATGCAAAGCCAGGCTTCCCATGCCTTTCCCTTGACCTGCAGCCGGCCCCGCCTCTCGCTGGCTGAGCAGGGCCAGGACGGCATGGGAGAGCTCCCAGGAGCGGGAGGGCAGAGCCTAGGGGTTGGTGAGTCAGTACGTGTCTCCTGGTGTCCTGGTGTGTTTTTTCTGGGAGTTGGAGAAGTTTGTGCTGCTCTCCCAGCTGGTGTGGTTCCGTCCTCCCCTGGGGCTCTCGCCGGATGTGAGATACTTCTTCACTTCCTGCCCTAAGCACTTGTGCTGTGTTACTACTAAACAGCTGCTGCCTTCCACCCCAGAGGTGGCTGCATTTCCTCAGGGATGAGCCCCCTCTAGACCCCTCACTGGGCGAATGAACATTGCAAGGTGCTACAGGAGCCTTTGAGGGCCTGGGAGGGCAATGCACTGACCATTCTCCATGCAGAGTGGCTCCAGGCACTCAGGAGTGAGGTGGGGTCTCCCTCCCCACACCTGCCCAAGGTCTGGGGGGGTTATACCTAGAGTACTGTCCCCCACCCCAACTGGCGTGGGTCAAGAGGTTCTGCCTGGCTACTCCAGCCTTAACACCTGGCCATGGGGAGGTGGCTGCTCCCCTGCCGTTTCCAGATCATGCTGCCTCTGTCATAGCTCCCCATCCCATCTGGGGGATGTTTCCAGGAGCAGACAAGCCTAACTCCCACTCAGCCCTGAGATGGAGGTTAGTACATCCCCCCCCCGTAATGCGCTGGGGCCAGGGCAGAGGGGGCAGGGTGCCCAGCTGCCCCTGATTGTCAGCCGTGGCTGCGAAGAGCGGGGCAGGGTGGCTAGGCCCGAGGGGTCTCAGTGCTTGCTGTTTGGGTTCCCCCCAGTTATCGAAGTGGCCTCGGGCGAGTATGGAGACCTCAACCCATTGCTGTTCCGTGCTGTCCAGAATGGGCTGTGCACCATGGCCGAGAAGAAGAGCAGCCCGGAGAAGACGGACTCGTCCTGCCCAGTCCCCTGCATGACGGTCAGTATGGCAGCCCCGACGCAGGCAGGCCCCGGGGCATCTTTGCCCCCGATGCCCAGAACCCTGTGGTGCTGGGCTCTGTCCCTCCAGGTGGGGCTGGGCTGTGGGTCAGTTATGGGGAAAGGTCCTGGTGTATCTAGGGAATATCCCTGGGACAGCAGCATCCCAGCCCTCATCACACTGTCCCAGACCCTGGTCGGCTTCAGAGGGGGTGGGTACAGAGCAGCTGAGAATTGGGAGCAGCCCCTGCCTTGTTCCCTCACCCCGAGGGAGTAATGTCTGTCTGTACACCTGTGGAGTTTGGGGTGCCAATCGCTGTGTTATCTGAGCACCAGAGCCACCCTCCCCGCCAGGTAGTGCCTCTTGTTCTCTGGGAATCTCCCCGCACACCAGAGCACTTGTGCTGTGTCTGCCCTGCTGCCCCATAGAGCCATTCCCCAGTGTGTGTACAGCAGCCCCGCTGTGGCCCAGGGGCAGCCAGGGTGCTATAGGGAGTGAGACGGTGTCTGGGGCGAAGGGTGTGGCAGCTGCTGGCCAGGCCTGGGCCCATTGTCCCTGAGGTGCTGGGGGTAACAAGGCTCCCCTGGGTGGGGCTGGTGCCCGCACTCCCAGCAGGTGCCCATGTGGGGTGGAGGGGTCTGCATGTCAAGGCTGGGAGCCCCTGGGTCCCTGACTCTCCGTGTCTTCGTCTTGGTCCCCCCCGCACAGGACGTGGATCATATCGAGAGCCACACGTTTGCCACCAGCACCATGACCCAGTTCTGCATCCTCTTCAAGAGAACGTTCCTGTCCATCATGAGAGACACAGTAAGGGAAGGGTGCTGCGGGGATGGGCCAGCGCCGGGGAGGGGGCAGAGACCAAGGCTGGGGCAGAGGGGACAGGGAGCAGAGGGTGGGAAGGTTGGAGGCAGGACTAAGGCACATGCAGAGGGGATGGGGTGAAGGGAGCAGGGACCGGGGCTTGATGGCTGGAGAAGGGAAGGGAGAGGCTGCATCGTGGGAATCCCTTTACTGCTGGAGCCAGCAGGTGGAGGGGGCCCATTGCTGCCCTCGCTGTTGGGGGTGAACGCTCAGCAAGTGGCCTGGCGCGCCCAGGGCTCATGGTGGTCCTGCTCTGAGTGCAGAACCCATCTTGCCCCTGCAGGTCCTGACCCACCTGCGGTTCATGTCTCACATCTGCATCGGGGTGCTCATCGGGCTGCTGTACCTGCACATCGGCAATGACGCTGGCAAGGTCTTCAACAACACCGGCTTCCTCTTCTTCTCCATGCTCTTCCTCATGTTCGCCGCCCTGATGCCCACTGTCCTCACATGTACGGCACTCACCTGCCCCCATCTCCCCTAGAGCACTGGTGTCTGTCCAGGGGGCTTGCGGGAAGATCCCAGGAGTGAGGGTGGGGCAGGCCTGTCTGGCGGCTGGGGGCTTTCTGTGCTGCACTGAAACACCCGAGCCAGTAACTCCTTCTGCCCAGGCCTGGGGCTTAGCTGGGGTCGCTGCAGGGCAGGTGGGGCGAGCCCTGGGTACACTCAGTGCTGACGTTATGGGCAGGAGCTGATGGAGCACAGGGACTGCTTTGGGGACTCAGTGGAAGAGCCCTGAGCAGGCTAAGAGGTCAGCCCCGTTCCCTGTGATGTGCAGGTCGGGGTGTCAGGCCCCTGGACCACTGGGGATCCCCGAGCTCTGGCAGCTGATTTCCTCCATGGGATCCAGCTGGGTTTACCCCTGGGCGGCTCCAGCCAGGCCTGGGAGAGGCTGAGGTTGGGAGTGAAGGGCAGGGGGTGGAGTGTGGGTAGTTCTGGGCCCAGTTCGGTTCTTGAGTGTAGACCCCGGTGCCCCTCGCTCCTGGAGGCGCTGGCATCATGGATCAGAACCAGCCACAGCCAGGGAATCCTGGGGAGCTGCTCGGCAGCACTACTGGGCTTCAAGGGTTAGCATCTGTCAGCCCTCCCTCGGCTTCTATTTGAGCCAGGAGCCGGCGGGCCCGAGAATGGGGCCGGCACAGGGCACCGCTTGCTGCTAACCTGTGGTGTCCCTCTGTGCCCGCAGTCCCTCTGGAGATGTCTGTGTTCCTGAGAGAGCACCTGAACTACTGGTACAGCCTAAAGGCCTATTACCTGGCCAAGACCATGGCAGATGTGCCCTTCCAGGTGAGGATTCAGCATGGGTGGGTGGGGGGATGAAATAGACTCTCATAGGTTAGGCCCCTGGGCTGCTCTGCCTACAGGGAGATCCAGGGCTGGCTTCTCCCGGGTTCCTGCCGCTCGTGGCACATCCTGGGCCCTGACTCCATTGGAGAGGTGCAGAGAGGGGGGTTCATAGAGCTCCGGAGGTCCCAGATCCCTGCCCTGTGGAGCTCACAGTATAACTTGGACCACTGTGATGCTTGGGGCCACAGAGCAGGGTGCAGAGACCCCGTCATTGCAGGGCATAGAATGGAGCCTTAGTGGAGGTGGGTCCTGCTGAACCATCTCACTTCCACCCCCTGCAGGTGATCTGCCCCATAGCCTACTGCAGCATCGTGTACTGGATGACAGGCCAGCCCCCGGAGGCCACACGCTTCCTCCTCTTCTCCGCCCTCGCCACTTCCACCGCCCTGGTGGCACAGTCCCTGGGGCTTCTGATCGGAGCAGCTTCCACCTCCTTGCAGGTCAGAGGGGGCGCAGGTTTTGGTGGGGACACTGGGTTACACGACGGGGACAGCCTCTGGCAGTTTGCACCTGTCTGCTCTATCAGAGTCAGTAATCGAGTGAGTGATGTGCCAGGGTGTGTGGATTGCAGGTGTGCGAGGGGGTGTCAGCCCTGCAAGGGCGTGGCACTGAAAGCGTGAGCGTGCATGTGCGTGGAAGTGTGCATGCACACCAGGACATGTGTGTGGGCATGGGTTCGCATGACACTGGCTACGTGCTGTGCCCCCCCCCCCCATTGCCGTGCCTGACTCCGGCCTGCCTCTGCCTTGCAGGTGGCCACATTCGTGGGACCAGTCACTGCTATCCCCGTCCTGCTCTTCTCAGGCTTCTTCGTCAGCTTCAAGACCATCCCCACGTACCTGCAATGGACCTCGTATGTCTCCTATGTCAGGTGGGGGCTCGCAGCAGCAGTGAGAACAGGGCACTGGCAACACTCACGCATGGATGGTGACTACCCTGCATCCCTGCTAATGCTCCCCACAGACGTCCCTCTGGGAAGGATTTGCAGGGGATTCAGGCCTGGCCCTAGGGCTTGAGGGGACATCCAGCTACCAGGGACCCCTCTCAAGCCGTGGCACCTTGCTCCAGGGATGCTCTGGCTGGGGGATGGTAGGATGCAGGAGAGGCAAGGACCCTGGAGGGATGGTGCCTCCTTGTGGCTGCAGATGGGTTGCACGGACCTGCTGCTTCTTTGAGAACGGAGATAGCCAGCTTTAGGGGAGATGGTTTTACGTGCATCTGTCTGGCCCCCGGATACACAGCAGTGCCAGTTCTGCAGCTGGCCAGCCTGATACCCCCAAGTGCTACAGGCACCACTGCTGTCTAGCTCCGTGGTGCACAGCTGTGCTGGGGCCTCTCCCAGACAGCTCCCTGATGTGCAGTGATGCTGATGCCAGTCTTGGCAGGTGCAGCAGAATCGGTATCACCTGTGGCTGGTTCTCTGCTGCAGAGCAGTCCAGAGGCTCACCCAGTCCGGTGCCAGGTGAGCAGAAGCCACCCAGTGTGTGTGCAAATCCAGGGTGCAGCTGGCACTAATGTTGCTTGTGCTCCGGCACAGGTATGGCTTCGAGGGTGTCATCCTCACCATCTACGCCATGGAGCGTGAGGACCTGGAGTGCCGGGAGACTCCCTGCCCCTTCCAGAATCCCAGCAGGATCCTCCAGGAGCTGGACGTGGAAGAGGCCAAACTCTACCTGGACTTCATCATCCTGGGCATCTTCTTTCTCATTCTGCGGCTCCTGGCCTACCTGGTCCTCAGGTACAAGGTGAAGTCTGAGAGATAAGGGGGCCATTGGAGCCCGATGCCTTTCCCAGACCTGATCTGCCACAGCATGGACATTCCCAAAGGGACTCTCAGTTTCTGTGGATGTGGGACCACAGGGGAGGCATCGGGGAGGTGGCGGCCAGTCCTGGCTCAGTCGAGAAGGTTTTTTGGGACATCTCGGAACTGTTTTAACCTTTCCACACTCTTCATCGCAAATGTTTTGTACTGTCCTGGAATGCCTCATTCTCTCCCATGGAGCCGCATCATCAGATGGATCTTGGATTCCTTCCTCCACCCTATGCCCCAAACCACCACCTCAGGATACCCACAGAGGCAGCTGTCTTCCAAGCCAGACAAAGAGAGAGCAGCCCGCCAAGAGGCTTTGGGGGAGGGGGTTGTGCTGGTCTGAACCCCGTTTACCTCCCGCAAAGCACAGTTTTGTAGCGCAGTGTGTAGTGCAGTTTTTTAACTTGACTGCGAGTCGATGTCCAGTAGCATGCGTATCCATATTAAGAAGAAATCAGAAGACAACAATAGGCTAAGTGGCAGAAGGCTTTCTTGTTTACCTTTAGCCATAGAGACAGCCAATGCCATAGCCCTGGTCTTTTTCTGTAGACTTGGTTTTTCCTTAAGAAAAAGGGAAAAGACAACCCGGCAGCACTTAGTACAGGAACAAGTACTGTAACTCTGCAGGGATGCGGGTAGATCAGGCCTCTGCATTTAGGATTTGTCAGGGTGTAATATTGGTAGAAACATTTCAATGAAATTTTTTTTAAATGTTTTTTCGGGAGGTGGGAGATTTCCCGCCCCTGCTGGGTTTGCCACCCGGGCCATGCCATGTTGGGCTACTGCATGAGACCCAGGGAATGATGGAGCAAACCTGTCTGGCCATGTTGAAACTGACCAGTTTCTTTGGGAGCTGAGTAAATTGTGAAAAGATAAGGGGCGGATTCTCCATTCTCTTATGCTGGTGTGAATGGGAGGCAGCTGCCCTGAAGCCAGCAGAGTTAGGTTGGGTTAGGGTGACCAGACAGCGAGTGTGAAAAATCGGGATGGGTGGGGCATAATAGGAGCCTATATAAGAAAAAGACCCAAAAATTGGGACTGTCCCTATACAATTGGGACATCTGGTCACCCTAGGCTGGGTTGAGAGGAGGATCTGGCACAGTGATTGACCTCAGTGGAGTTTCTGCTCCCCTGTGAAATCAGAATCAATCCCCAGGGGCCCAATGCTGCAGACCACTTGGGTCTGATTCTCCCAGTTCACCTGCACTTTGCATCATCACTTACACCTGCACAAAAATCCTGCCGAATCAGAGCGGAGGTGTTTTACCCTTGCTTTGCACAAGAGTAAAATGATGACACAAGGTGTGGGGCATTGACGAACCAGCCCCATTGAGATTAGCAGGATGTGGCCCTGAGCAGCACGAAAGGTGCAAAGTAAAGGAGCTCTCCTTTGTGTTTAATAACCCCCAGTCTTGTTACAATGAAGGGAATGACATTTTCATTTGTGGCTGATAATGGGACAATGCCCCTTTTACAGTTTGGCCTTGCAGCTGAAGCCATGAATAGCTGTAGACAAACAAATTTCAAAACCTCCCTGAGCTCCCTAATCAGTAACAGAAAAAGCAGGCCCAGAATTAAAAATCCCCAGTGCGTTTGTGTTCAGCCCAAAACAGTGTTTACCGTGTGTAGCATGTTGTGTACAGAGCATTTTGCAGGGAGACATTTAGCTGGCATCAATCCAGTCACATCAGCTGAAGGTCTCCCCTTGTATGAGCTAATTTATTTCAGTGTACACCTGAAGTGGCAGCTCTGTAAAGCTCTTGGTACTTAAAACATCATCCGTAGCTATAACTGGCAAATAACTTGTAGCAGGGGGAATTTCAGGGGGAGGGGAGAAGAGAAGATGATTTCAGCTGAGATTTGGGAAGAACTGGGAGGCAGAGAGCTGAGCTATTTGAAAACGATTCCTCTCGTCTTTGACATGCCAAGGCTTGAGCTCAATATTCCATGTTTCCCCTGCAGTAGCTGACAAGCCAGTGTCCAAAGCAGAGGGTTTTGCTGTGCTGCTCAAAGCATTTGCAATGCCTGCAATCAAAGCACCTTGCTCTGCTGGGAGCAGGTCAGGTCTTGCATGCTAATCAGAGTCAGGCTTGGTCAGTGTTTGGATGCGAGTGGTGTTGGAGAGTCAATAGGAGCAGTTCTTCCCTTTACAGGCCATACTGAACCTATGGTGCCATTAGGGGGAGCTTGTAGTCAAAGAGGTGTCCTTCAGATGAGCCTTGAAGTCCAGGCCCTACAAACTTTAATCTTGTAGTTTGTTTGTCAATCAGGGGTTAGCCTTGGAGTCCTGGCCAAATTCCAGCTCAGGTTTCCCTTCCCTAAAGTCCTTAGCAGCTGCAATCAGAGACGGGATCCTCCTTTGTTTCTTGCCCTGCGGTGCCATGCAGCATTGCTGCGCTGTGTCAAAGAGCTGCTGTGTTCCACCCCAGAGTGGGCTGCATGTGTGTAGTTTGTCGAGTGCTTTAGGATCATCCCAGGGGAACGGGTGCTCTAGAAATGGAGGCCCCAGAGCCCTGAACTCGGGTGTTTGTAGGGCAGGGAAGGAGGAGCTCAGTTAAGCTCCACATCTGCTCTGTCACTGGTTTGGGGCTTAAACAAGCCACTGCCACTCCCGTGTTTCAGTTCTCATGGAGGAGATGGGGAGGGAGGGGATTAATGCTGTGGGGCTGCCTAGAGCAGGGGTGGGCAAACTGCCTTGGCCCTGCACCGCTTCCAGAAGCAGCCGGCACCACATCCCTATGGCTCTTCCTCCCCACCATCCCCTTGCCCCTCCAGGGAGCCTGCCTTAGCCCCGCTGTGGGGCTCTGCCACCCCGGAGTCACTCAAGGTAAGTGGCACCAGGCCAGAGCCTACACCCCAAACTCCTCCTGAACCCCTCCTGAGTCCCCTGCCACACCCACTCCAGCACCCCAACCCCTTGCCCTGTGACCTCAATGCCTTGCCCTGAGACCCCTCCCAACCCCCTGCCCCAGCCCTACATTCACGGCCCTGCATGCAATTTCCCCACCCAGATGTGGCCCTCGGGCCAAAAAGTTTGCCCACCACTAGCCTAGAGCCCTGATCCTGATAAGGGGCAGTATGTAGAAGTCAGGGGACCCAGGTGTTGGAGGGTGAGACAGTGAGATTACCCAGAGCAATGCGATTCAAGCAGCCTGGGGGCTAACAAGGACCCTCCATCACCACTCGCTCCTCTTTCCTCCTTGCTTTCACTCCTTCCCCTCTCTCTTTCTCATTCCCCTTTTCTCTGTCCCTCACTCCATGGGCACAGGCAGGGAAGGTCCTTGCGTCCGGCCCCTGCTGTCGCTGGGAACCCCATCCTACAGACCCATCCAGAAATATACCAAGCTCCACCTTCAAACTAGTTAGGCTGTTTGTCCTCACAGTTCCTCATGGGAGGCTTGGCTGGTGGTTAGAAACTGTGACACTTTCCCCTTCTCTGCCCTCATCTCTCTTTCCTCCCTTGCTTTCCCTTAGGGCTGGGTTCTAAACTATCCCATCTAACTGTGTCGGCGCTGGGGGCTGCCCTCGTTAACTCTATTAGTACCAAAGCTGTGCGTGGCCCAGCCATGAAGATACACTGCATCCCTAAGATAACCCCCGGGTCGGTCTGTCCCCTCTTGGTGTAGGGAGACCCCCGTGATGGGGTCTGAACTCAGGGTAGGGTCCTGCTCTGCAATAGATTCTCCTCCCGCTCAGCCCTGCAGGAAGCAAGTATGGAGGGACAGAGATGCTGCGAGCCCTCCAGGCCAATGCCCGGTGTAGCAACGTGCTACCTGCACTGTCTCAAGGACGGAACCCATGCCACTTACGCTCAAAACATCCTCCAGTGATCTAAACCCCTCTCCAGCATCATCTTTGCTCAGTAGCGGCCCGAGCTGCTGCCCCTCCCAGAAGAACTAGGGCTGTTTGTGTGGTGTTTATTGGGTCTATCTTGCTGGATGGACTGGACCTGAGTTTCTCACTGCACTGCCTCTGGTGGGGGCAGGTGGTGTGCTGTGGAGACCGGGGGCCATGCAGGAACAAGTAGCTGCTCACCATGGATCTCCAACCCCCTGGAGGATTTTGAGTCCCTGTTCTCCCAGGCTGGAACTTCTCCCCTCCCTTCACCTACACAGGAACGAATGGGGTCCCCGGCCTGAACTGGACCTGGATCTTAGCTGGGGCAGCGGGATCAATGGATGTGGCCTCCATTGCCTGATACAGTTCTTCCCTCCCCACCTGTCTCCGAAAGCTGCGTCCCTCCTGCATCTTGTCTGGTAGTGGGGCCGGGCCATGCTGCAGGAGCACAGCTCAGAGACGGGACCAGTTTGGAGCGTCAGATGGTTCGCAAGGTCTGTTATGGCTTGTGAGCCTCGGTGTGGAACCCTGGCTGCCGAGGTTTGGATTGTGTCTGCCCGGGCTTGATAACCTCTGACCTGCTGGGTGGGGACAAGCATTGCTTACTGACTCCCGAATACAGAGCACAAGGGGTCCCCAGACAGAGCCAGCCAGACTTGCTGAGTGAGCTGTGGGTCAAGGCTGATTGCTGGGCAGAGACTCCTAGGCCCTAATTCCCTGGTAACTAGATAATCCATGACCCCAGGGTGAATATGGAAAGGGAGATGAGAGCAAACCAGCCCCACTGACAAGTCCTGTGTTTGGCCATCAGGGTGGCATGGCCAGGCTGGGTAGCAGAGTCATTGGCTGACCCTGAGGGGACTGAAGAAAGCCGGGGTGTGCTGGCAGGAGAGGGGCTGCTGCCTTGTGCTACCTACAGGGCTCTGGAGCTGTCCAGCCAGCACTTTTCCTCGATTTGTACAGGCTGTCAGCCTCCCGTCCCAGCCGCCCTCCTGTGCACTGTGCCTCACTCAGCCTGCTCTAGCTGGCTTCATTCTCCAGATGGTCAGGTACTGTCCCAAGTTTTACAGATGGGGTGCGGGACCAACCCCTGGCTTGCGGGGTCGGGGGAGAATGGCTGGCTGGGGTGCCCCCTTTCCCATGCCCATGATGGCAGCTGTTCCGAACGGCACTGAACGCACAATGCTGTTGATTGTATGGACTGTGAAAGGGGCACCGGCACGTCAAACCTACCCTATGCCGGATCAATGCAAGGTGGAGAGCTCGTCTCTGGGAGGCCACCTGCCCTCAAGCCCTTTGGTATCGCAGCTGCTGTCAACCAGGGATGGAGGGAGACTGGGCAAGCACCTCCCAGCTGGCTGCTTTAGTGACTGCGCGCCTTTACCCGCACGTCCCAGGGCGTGTGCGAGAGACGGGGCCCATGGTCCAGTATGCGAGATTGTTAATGCTGCTAATGTTCGGAGGTGAGGAAATGCTCTGCCTGTCTGAGTCGGATTAGCAGGGTACTGCTTCATAGGCAGGAGGGATTGCCCCCTCCTCCTGGTGTTAATGGGGGGGGTCACACAGGGATGGCACTGGCAGCAGTCCAGGCAGCGAGCCGCCATGGCCATGCAGCTGGAGGAAGGCCGGTCTGCTCCAACCTGCTTGGAAGTGGAGTCTTCTCTGTGACTTGCTGCCCGAGGCAGCTGTAGACTCCAGCTAAGCTGCTGCTTCAGGTCAGGGACAGCCGTGTCGCCCAGAGGATGCCATCTCCTTCCTTCTCTGCCTGCCTGCCTCCCCATTGCCTACCTCTCCTTGCCCTGGGAAGATGAGGCAGGGGGGCTTTCCCTCCTGTCTCCCCTAGCATCACAGCATGCCAGCCGCACAGGGTGCGGGCTGTGACTTGTGTTTCTCTCGGCAGGATGGGGAGAGGTCAGGCAGTTGTGACCCGCCACTCGCAGTAATAATGCTGACTGTTTATAGATACGTGGCGTGGTGCAATCCTGTCTCTTCCTTCTCCTTCCTTAAATGGGATCAGAAAAAGCAACCAATGGGCCTCCTCCCATGCCGTGGAGTTTGACATGAAATTCCCGTCCGCGTGGGTGTCGGTGGCAGGGCGTGCTCCAAAGAGGGCAGCTGGGCGTGCCAGAGCTTTGTCTGTCACACCATGTTCTTTCACATGGCCCGCTGCTCCTAGGATTGTAACAAGTGACTAAGATGCACTTTAATAGAGCATACTCCTTGGGGCGCTTTGACATTGCCAGTCACTTTGGGGGGCACTAGGTTGCTTCTGGATGCCAATTTGTTTGGCACCAGGACTTGGCACCCCCTCTCTGGGTAGGGAAGTCCTTCCTGCATGTTTCTTTGGGATAATCAGGAGGTGAGTGTTACGGGCGAGGGATGGTTCTCTGCCCCCTCCCTCTCCATTTTCCAGTCCTGTCGCTTCCTGTAATGTTCCCAAATACTGGGTCCCAATGCACCAGTGGGTCACGGGAAGATTTTAGATGGGTCGCCACATCCAGGGCTGGATTAAACCATCACTGGGCCCTAGGTGAACATAACCTTCTCCCTGCCCGGTGCAGAGGGGAGGCCCAGCGGAGGGGGTGGGTGTCGCAGACAAACCTGCCCTGCGCTCACCCCACAAAGGCAGCTCCTGTCGCACAGGTCTGGGCCTGGCTTCCTGCTCTGGGCGTTGTGACTGGTGCACAGGGTCACAGTCGTTGTGACTGGTGCACCAGCTCACAACGCTCGGAATGAGGAGCAGGACCCAGTCCTGTGGGACAGGAGTCACCACTGAGGGAGGGAGTACAGGGCAGACTTGGTCTCCAGCCCCTCCCCCAGGACCTCCCAGCACACAGGGCTGGGATTCGGGTTGTGGTGCCGGGACAGAGGGTGCATAAATGTAATGGTACGTCACCAAAAAAAGAAATTGCATTTGGTGGATCACCCCAGTAAAAAGTCTGGGAACCACTGCTGTAATGCACTTTTAATGGACAGCAAGTCCTTGTTCAGGCTGCTGATTAGGGTTGCGTCCTTTGCAACAAAACCTGAATGACATTATGTGTTTAGCTTCTCTTTAAAACTGCTCCACCCACTGGGAGAGCTACTCCCATCCAAAGGCATGAATTCAACACTTGCAGCTTCTGTCTCCGGGCACTCATGTAAGCACACACACACATACTCTCTGATACAGTCTGGCACACTTGCATGCCCTGATACTCTTATTCACACGTACAAGCGAAGCAGATTCACAATCAAACCACTGGTGCTAAGGCTTGCAAAGGGAAGAGGCTGGGCCATGGGTGGGGTGGGGGCGCATTTCCAGGTCTCCACCTTCCCCTCGAATCAGGCAATAAACGTGTTTTGTTTCGTTCCGTGTGGACAAAGTTTGTGTCATCCAGCCACCAAGTGAGCTCCAGGGCCAGAGAGCGTCACGTGGCTATCTCAACTGTTCCACGTTTCCCATCGATATCTCAACATTGCTGGTGTGTGTGTGTGTTCGTAAGTCTCTTTTCCAGTGTTCTTCATGTTTGTATAACCAGATGGGTTTGTATAGGGAGTGCGTGTGTGTGTGTGTACGTGTGTAGCATAGACAGGTCTGGCCAATAGAATCTGTCATGGGCCACCTAATCATAAGAGGTGTGTCTGTGTAACTGGGACAGCGTCCCACAACCAATGCATTTCAAACCATGGCTAACAGTCACAGTGAGTCTGTTTAAATGGCTTCATGTGCAAACCCTTTGCTACAGCTGCCAGGTGTGACATGCTGTCTGCCAGCATTCAGGACACATTCTGCGATCTCTTTGTTCACTGAAGGTGGCTACGTGGATCCAAATGACCTTGCTATCATTTCCCCAAGCCTGGCCCTCTGCGTATCTTTTCAAAACAAGTGGTGAAAGGGAAGCACATCTCTTCCCAGCCTGAGAGCTCCCCTTGGGAAGCTGGCATGTCTCTTTCCCGATGAGGGTCAGTTCCAGTGAAGAGAATTCTGCTGTCTGCACACACGCACATGCAGGTATAGTCTGCCTGTAGCTCCTGACTTCATGAGGGTGTCTTTGCAGAGACGTTACTAGTTTAATCTCGACCACCATCCAGATTCACAGGGTGACAGGAGTCAGCAGCTAGGCAGACATTTTGCAGTTTAATTCAGTGTTCCTGAGATGCCAGCTGTACTAGTTGGATTTCACACCCTTAATAAAACCTATATTTATACTGTACATGTCAGAATGCCTCTTCCATCTCTGGGGGCCGGAAGGGCATGTGCGCATGCGTGTAGGGGGTCTAGGCAATGAATTTGTTTACCAGTGTGTACATGCTGCTCTGGGAATGTGTGTTTATGTGGGATGGGTGTGGACACGTGGTTTTGAGTGGCTAGGGAAGCAGGCGTGTTTTGCTTTGGGGGTGCAGTTGTGACCTCATGTGTATTGTGTGTAGGGTCAGGGGTATGAGTGTGTGTGTGTGCCCGTGTGGAGTGTGTTGCTTTGTGTGCTGCGGTGCAGGTGCACATGCACTGAGTAGAGCTGTAAGCGTGTGCAGGGGTGCGCGCATGTGAAGGGAGTGAGTGTGGTGGTGAATGTTTAGGGGCGAGAATGCGTGGGGGTCATCTCGGCACTGTGCCTACCCAGGAGTGTGGCTGACGGAGGAGAAACCTCACATGAGCCAGACCCAGCATACGGCTGGGGGTTAACCCTGCTCTGGGGGGTCCAGGTCAGATGCTGTTTAATGACCCATCTTTGTCTTCATTGTGGGGAGTGGGGAGGATGATTACTACAGGCACTTCCCAGGGCAGGATGCAGGAGGTTCTCTCCTGTCCCTGGTAAGACCCAGGGGCTTCTCTCGTCAAGTTGACAAGCAGGTCTCCCGGTTATTTGTTGCCAGTGTAAGTCATTTAGGACTGGAATTCTGCCCTTGCCCAGTGAAAACAGGCACATGAGAGAATGCATACGACACAGGGCTGACACGGCTCCTGTTGGAAGACACTGGGATGGGCATGTCTGCGAGCTCCCCCAGTCAATGCCCCTGCCTCTTTTCCCCATAGCACTTCACCTGGGCCTTGGAGAGCAGGGCCCTGTCCCTAGGCCGCTTCCTTCTGGGAAAGGTTGGGACTGGAGCACCTGGGAGCTTCCCCCATCAAGTGCTCCTTAGTGTTGCTGCAGTAACCATCATCTCTGCAAAGCTCGAGGCACTGGCAGGGATGGCTGTTGCATTTTTACCCTTCTCATTCAGTGCCTGGGCTGACAGGAAAAGCCAGAAAAACTCTGAGTCACCTCCCAGGGCGAATCCTTCCCTAGAAACGGATGGGTGCTTGGGTGCCAAACCCCAAAAGACAGTTGTGCCTGTAATATCAAGGAAGGAAGTGGAGAATGACTCCATCCCACCCATGTTCCTGCCTGCTGGGAGCTGCTCCCTGCAGCTGCAAGAGTGGAACCATGGACTGTAACAGGCGAGTTGCAAAATCCCTCTTAGGACCTTGTCCCCTGACCATATTAACAGTGATGGTCATTGTTATTTATGAATGATGTTATCTTAGCCCCTAGCAGCTATCGTCAGGGATCAGGGCCTCGCTCTGCGCGGTGCTGGATGTACACGACAAAAAGATGGTCCCTGCTTCAAATAGGACTCACCAGTCCTTCCAAACACAGCTAAAATAAAGATTGCCGAGGAGCCATATTTCCTCTCCCTTGTCCTGTCCCCCCACCCCCTGAATCCACCACTTTCAGTTGTCATTGCTCTTTGCGTTAAGCATCTTAACAATTCACCAGCTCCTTGCCTATGTAGGTCTGTAAAACCCAATGCACCTCCTTATGGTGCTGAAGCCATACCAATGATCGCTATGGCCATAGGGAAATAGCAGGAGGGCCTTGCACAGAGCTTGCACTACTGATTAGTGTGGACTTTCGAATTTATACTTAATGACGCCACATAATTTTGTGATGTACCATCAGCCTGCACAGCGCACAGCACAGGTGTGTTAGTAAAGTTGTTTCAGCAAGGACCTGAGCCTGATTCTGCCCTCATTTCTACAGGTGTAAATCTGGAGTGATGCTCCTGAAGCCAATGGCATGAAACTGGCATGCAATCAGAATTGGCCTCTTTGGCCCAGATCCTCCAAGGTGTTTAGGTTCCTAACAGCCATAGATTTCCATTGACTTTGAGGCTCTGGGCCTTTTTGCACCGGAATAACTTTTGCAGTGCTAATGGAGGAGCTGTCTCTTGCTCTCCTCTCCCTCTCCTTCTCTGTGGTTTCACCACCCCAGCTTATTTTTGGCAGCTTTCCCAGCTGTAGGGGCGGTGGGATGGGCCAGAACTGCAGGAAGTTACAGCTGCAAGGAAGCAGCCAGAGAGAAGCTGTCAGAGAGTGAACTAAAGCCACAGAAAGCAAAGGGAGGGACGCTCTCTGGCACGGGGCAATGTTTAACAGCAGCCAGGGATGGCAGAGATACAACTGCATGCAGTGACGGGTGGGGAAGAGCGATTCCAAATGGACCAAGGCTGTGGGACTAACACACGGCAGCTGACTGAGAAAACACTCTAGGTAACTTTTGATCTTCCAGAGTCTCATTTTTCCTCAGTTCCCATTTTCTGAGCCGGCTGAGTCCCTGCTCCCCCTAGTCCCAGCACAGAGCGGCTCAGAAGCCAGAGCCCTGATTTCCTTCATCTCTGGCTTTCTCTGGTGGGCTGGGTTCTGAGCAAGGGGCTGGTTTTTAACGGAAATGACTGCTGTATTTCTGCTCTGGTGGCGGGGACCATGCAAGACAGAATGAGCAGGAAACGGGCTCATCTCTCCTAGGCAATGGCAATGGGGTCTGTGGGGTTCATGGCAGCACGGACCTCTGTGCTGATTCTAGTAGGGCTGCCCTGAGCAGAGGCTGCAGGAGAAAGTCCCCAAGCTGGTGGCTCTGGGACACTGTGATCCAGTTTGGGTTTCACCCCAAACATGCCCCTCCCAGAGAAGCATCCCTGCCCAGCTATTGATAGAAGTAGAACAGCCGGGACCCCAGGCAGTGGGCTTCACAGCACCCTGCCTTTCAAATCCGCTGAGTTACAGGAGCATGGGGACAGCAAAATGTGCCCGTGAAGTAGGGTGGGCATGAAGCACTGGACTCGAAGTCAGGACTCCTGGGTTCTAGTCCCAGCTTTGCTAACAAGTGTCTAGTGGTTACCACAAGGGACTCCAAAGCCAGACCTTCTTGGGTTCTATTTCAGCTCTGTTATGGGCCTGCTCTGTACCTCAGTTTCCCCAGCAGTAAAATGGGGATAATCAATGAGACAGACCCTCCTGCAGAGATGGGTAGATGAAAAGCATCCGAAAGGGCTCGGTGGGTCGTCGCAGCTCTGGCCCTGGTCAAGGGGGCGGCACAGGAGAGCCCAGAGCCCAGGTAGCTTCCCTGGGACCAGAGGTTTCCTGTTGTGTGGTTTGGAAATTCTCAGAGTGCCTGAAGCACCAGCCAGATGAGATGCGAGGCTGAGCAGCTTTGCTTTGTGGGGATTCCAGCCCAGGTAATGACAGGTTGGGGAGGGAAAGACACCCTGCTAGCATGTCACCTGTTAACCCTTCAGTGCCCTCCCTACATCTACCAGTGATCTAATGCCCCCAGACCCAGCCACAACCACAGCACCACTGCTAAACCCGGATGCAACGACTGACTCCCTTTCTCACACGGGGCAGGAGTCTCTGAGCCTTACAGCGCAGATGGAGAAGGACAGGGGCTGGCACCCCTCTCCCAGAACTGACAAGCCTCAGAGGAGGCAATGCCCACAACCTGCTGCCCTGGAGACAGTCAGACATGGCCTGGACCAGAGACTGGTACTAGTCAGTTGAGAGAGGATGAACCAGGTGTTCCCTGGAAAAATATGTTCTTCTGTTCCAGCTGCTCACAAAGATCATGGATTCAGCAATTGGCAGCAGCTGTCTGGGCTGGAAACAAGCTTGTTCCACTTTAAATGTGACTCTTGCTCCAGTTTACTCTTGCCTTAGAGACATTAAACTCCGGCTGCATTCAACAGGTGTGCAGAGCAAGGGGGCCCCACACCTGCTCGGTGGGGATCCATTCAGCCCTGACAAATGTGGATGGCAGCGGCAACCCCACTCCCTAATGTTTTTGGCCCAGACTCTCCAAGGCAACCCCTGGTAGGGCGCTCCCGAGCACTACTCTCTGCAAGGCCTGAAAGCAGCAGGCCAGATTTCAGCTTGACAGCTGGAGTCTCTCTCCCCTGCTGCTTTAAGGGGAGGAGGCTACGGGTTTGCCCTGAGCATGTATCTCATTTCTCCAGCAGAGCAACCAGCATAGGCTGCCAGGCTCAGGATAGAGGGCTCTGTGCCGGCTGCTACTGCCGCACTGGAGAGAGACATGAATGCAGCAGGCGACAGTCTCCTCAGTGAGCCCCTGGGATCTATCCGGTAGAGAAGGTCACCGGCCTGTCCTTCCCCTGACTGCCACTGACAGGCCAAGGGGAAAAGCCTGTAACCACTCAGGTATTTGGAGGGCGGAGGGCATAAGGGAGAGAGGATGGATCTTTCTCTCCTCTAACACTACAGAGCTACCAATAGGGTGACCAGATGTCCTGATTTTATAGGGACAGTCCCAATTTTTGGGTCTTTTTCTTTTACAGGCTCCTATTACCCTCCACCCCCTGTCCCGATTTTTCACATTTGCTGTCTGGTCACCCTCGCTGCCAACACTCCCCATGTCAGCGGGACTCTCACCTTTGATCTCTTTCTTAAAGACCCTGCCTCTGGAGTCACCTGGTTGTGGGAGACTCTCTAAACAGCACCAGCCAAAGTAAATGTGAAGCCTCTCATCAGGGGAGAGAAGTCTGGATCCCCAAGAAGGTAAAGAAAGACTCAAATATCATTATTGAATAAGTAGTGCGATCTTTAGGTGGGGAGGGCCTGACTCACAATTTTGAAAGGAGGGGGTGACACTGCTCCTTCACCTCCTGCTCTGTCGCTTTCTTCCCCTTTCTCTAAATTAACTGAATGAGAACAGCTGCAGCTCTGCGCTCAGGTGATTGGTTAAGACCCTAATGTGCTTAGAACTATTGTTTTGCCTGACCCGAGACCCTCCTTTGCCTGTACTCAGGTGGCGAAAGATTCCCACCAGTACAATGGGCTTGATTCTTCCCTTGCTCACATCAGTTCCCTGTGATAATCCATTTAAACTGGTGTGAGAAGAGACTGAGGCCCCAAAAGTGCAGAAAAGCTGCAGGGCACCAGCTAATCACTACAGAGGTCGGGAAGGGGATCTCGCCAGTGCTGCAGACAGGGTAGAAGACTGAGCGGATGGCCTGATACTATGGGTTTGCATAGGGGAGAGCTGTCTTGAGCTGTCTCCTTCCCCTCTCTGCTCCAAGATCTCTAATCTCTCTGCTTGGTGGGGAGAGCACTGTTTACGCTTGCCCCTTGGTGTGAGAGCCCAAGGAGGAAGGGTGCATGAAGCAAGCTTTGGGCTTCTGCTCATGCAAGATAATGCTGGTTCCTTAGCCCTCAGGTGTGTCCTGGAGTAGGCTGGGCTTTGTTAACCTGGCCCTCACAGCACACAGCTCAGTGATGGGACTGAGGACCCCAGTCTGTCCAGCTGGGGCACCGCAGTGGGGTGGTCCACCTCCCCAAGTGATCGCTCTCTGCATTTCAGCTGAAGCAAGTCCCCTGCCATGCAGTGCCCAAGATGTCTGCCCCAGGCTGGGACCCGCTGGAGCAGGATCCAGGGACCCAAGCTCGGAGGCCGAGAGATTATGCACATGCTGCTGTCCCCCAGCTCTGCACCAGGTAAGCAGCCGTTGGAACTGGCTGAGGTGAGAAGCCTCTTTCCTGGCTTTCCCCAGAGTCTAATCCCTTTGGAGTGAAATTTGCAGCTCCCTGTTATGGCTGCAGGTGGAATCACTGGATTCTACCTTCTGGGGCAGCATGATCTTATGATGGGCAGGGGAGTCAGGATGCCTGGGTTCTGTTCCTGGCTCTGAGAGGGTGCGAGGGTCTAGAGACTACAGCAAGGGGCTGGGAGCCCAGTTCTACTCCTGGCGCTGCCCCGACTCACCTGGTGACCACGGCCATATCACAGCCATGTCCTGTGTGTGAATTCCCCACTGATGAAATTGCATTAAGACAAAAGCACCGTGGGTCTAAGGTTGGGTGCTGGGTTCTGGGGGCTTGGGATGGCACCAGTTCTGCCTGGGCCCAGATCACACTGCAGCCAGTCTGTGCTGCTTTATCAGAGGAGACTTGCTGGCCTAGTTATGTCACTTCTAATTGCATCGTTACTGGCGGGAAGGTGGTGTTCGTGTGAAGTGTTTCCTTCTAGTTTACATAGAGGCAGTGCAGGGCAGGGGTCTGAGAGACAGACCTCCTGGGTTCTATTCCCAGCTGTGCCACTGACTCACTGGGTGACTTTGAGCAAGTCACTTGACTACTTTGTGCCTCAGTTTCTCCATCTGTAAAATGGAGTTAATGGTACTGACCTCCTTAGTGAAGTGCTTTGAGTGGATGGATAGTGCTAGAGAAGGGAAAAACATTGGGGCAATAAGTGGAAAATCCAGTCCTGAGTGGATGACTTGGGGGAGATATTCCCACATGCCCTGGCACCAGGAGGCAGAGATCTCAGTGCAGAATTCTGTGGGAGGTTATTTGCAGGTCAGGCTGTGCCACTGCTGGGAAGAATTTCCTGGCTCATGTGATGGGGTGCCCTTGATGCTTGCTCATAACTTAGCACTTATAAAGAGCCTGCTTTTTACAGGTGCTGAGCACCTACAGCTACCACTGGAATCAGCAGGATCTGCACCAAAGCAGGCCCAGGGTCTGCAAAGCATCGCATCCTGTATTAACAAGAGTGTCCTAAGTAAGATACGGGATGTCATTGTCCCACTTTGCTTGGCTCTGGTGAGGCCCCAGCTGGAGTACCCGCGGCCAGTTCTGGGGCCACGCTTTAGGAAAGATGTGGAGAAATAGGAGAGAGTCCAGAGAAGAGCAACAAAAATGCTCAAAGTTTGGAAAATCTGATCTCTGAGAAAAAATTGAAAGACTTGGGTATGTTTAGTGAAGAGAAGGCTGAGGGGGCACCAGATAAGTCTGCCAATACTTAAAAGGTTGTTATAAAGAGGAGGGCGATCAGTTGTTCTCCTTGTCCATCGAGCGCAGGACAACAAGGACTCAGTTAAGTTTGCAACAAGGGAGAGTTAGGTTGGATATTGGGAAAAACTTTCTGTCTCTCTAAGGATAGTTGAGTACTGGCACAGGTTACCTCGGGAGGTTGGGGAGTCCCTGTCATTGGACGGTTTTAAGTGCAGGGTAGACAAACACCTTTTAGGGATGGTCTAGGTTTACTTGGTCCTGCCTTAGCACAGGTGGTTGGACTAGCTGACCTCTCGAGGTCACTTCCAGCCTGACATTTCTATGATTTCTGTGATATTAGCTAATTGATCCCCACAACCCCCTGGGAGGGGGGGAGAGGGGTATTGTCCCTCACAGGGAGGCACAGACAGGGGAAACACCAAGGCCAGAGAGTAAGATAGTGGCAGAGACAGGATTTGAATAGTGGAGCTCCCCTGTCTCCCAAGCCTGTGCTCTGAACATGAGCCCATGACTCTGCAGGCAGAGGTCTCCCAGGGGCTCGAATCTGGCATCACTGCCTTAGCATCCTGTTCCCTGGCCGTGCACAGATGCACACTACGTGGAGCATGGTCCGGTCCGGGCCGCATGGATCCAGAGCCCTGGGGAAGGTGCACAGAACATCCTGGCTGTCTGAGCCTCCACTGCTGCTGGAGCAAGGCTCCTTCCTTCACTTTCTCAGAATGCAGAGGAGGAAGGGCGCTGAGGGGGAGCCGGTACCCTGGGGAGTGGGTGGCAGCCGACGGGCACCATCCTATATCTTTCTCAATCCTGCTCTCTCTGACCTCCGGCATTCCTTCCTTCCAGGTGCCAGGAGCAGCTTCATCCTCGGAAGGATACTTCACCCAGCTGGCAGGCTGTGCTCCAAAATGCCCCCCCGCAGGTAGGGCCTGGAGCGCCTGCGGAAGCTGGCAGGGGCATGAAGTAAAGGGGACCTGAGTGCAAGGGGTGGGTGGCTAAGGTAGCTCCCCTCACACAAAGCAATTGGTCTAATTTGTCAGCGTGGGTGTTAAAGTTAATTGTGATCCTACCCTAGGATGCATGGCTTTGGTGGGGGGAGGCTGCTGAGGCCCTCTCAGCTGGGCTCTTCCTGATCTTTCAGAGGGACTAGCTCACTTGGGAGGCTGGGAACAGGCTAAGGAGCCTGTCACCCCTAGGCCACCCATTCAAACCCACCCCAGCTGATGACAGAAAGTTATGTGTGGGGAGCTGTTCAGCTTAGAAAAGAGACAACTGAGGGGGGAGATGATCAAGGTCTAGGAAATCATGACTGGTGTGGAGAAAGTGCATAAGGAAGTGTTATTTACTCCTTCACATGACACAAGCAGAGGTCACCCAATGCACTTAATAGGCAGCAGGTTTAAAACAACAATAGGAAGGACTATTTCACGCAACGCAGTTAGCCTGTGGAATTCATTGCCAGGGGATGTTGTGCAGGTCAGTAGTATAACTGGGTTCAAAAAAGAACTAGATAAGTTCATGGAGGGTAGGTCCATCAATGGCTATTAGTCAAGATTGTCAGGGATGCAACCCCATGCTCTGGGTGTCCCTACACCTCTGACGGCCAGAAGTTGGGAGTGGACGACAGGGGATGGCTCACTCGATAATTGCCCTTTTCTGTTCATCTCCTCTCAAGCATCTGGCCCCAGCTACTGTTGGTGACAGGACACTGGGCCATTCTTATATAAGGTGGCTTGTTGCTATTTGATGGCCCTTATGAAATGAGTTTGGCCTCCGCCCAGTTCCCAGTGGGCAAGTATTCACATAACAAACAGCCCCTGGCACTAACAGGCCCCCTTGTTCTCTGGCTCAGAGGAGAGATCAAAGCCTGAGTGCAGACTGAACTCTTGAATGGGTCCCTCAACGGCAGGCCTGAGACAGATGGGTTGGGGGGAGCTTGCCTGGCTCCTGCTGGAGCCAGACCTGGTCTCAGGATAAAGTGGGCACATTTTGCAGCTCAGAGTTCAAACAAGGGGAGGTTCTCTTTGGGCTGAGTTGGAAGAAGCAGGTCCTGGTTTGTTGTCCTCAGGTTCCCCATTTCCCACAATGCTCCTGGAGCTGATATGGGTCCTACTGCAGTTGTGCTTTCCCCAGTTTGTCTTGCACCACTGTGTTTGCACACAAGCTGCTCCCCTCCTTCGTTTCGGAAGCGTTTTGTCAATGGCAGGGAGGCAGTTTCCCTGTGGCCGGGGCTGAGGGGTTGGCTGGTGAGCTAACCATGTCTTTGGCTGTGATGTCCAGGTTCACTCAAGCTGCAGCCTGCCCCAGCTCTGGGCCATTGGGACAGACTCTGCTGTCCCACTCTGGGCTTTGCTCTCTCAACAATTCCCTGCCTGCTTCCTTGCAGGAGCTTTGCTCGCTACCAAGGAGGATTCCAGGAGAGTGCGTCTCAGCCAAGCTCCGCCCGGCCTGGCCAGATGGCCCTGAGGAACGTGGTCTCTTCTGGTAAGGCCCCGTGCTTCTGCCATACTCTAGGAGCCCATCACAGAGGGGCAGTGCTGAGGTGGTAGCGTGTGTTCAGGACGGGGAGTCAGGTGAGCAGGCTGGGATGCAGTCACTGACCCGGGTGAGATGCCGTGGTTAAAAAAAGAGACAGAGTGACAGGACTCCTGGGTTCTATTCCCTATTCTGTCGCTGACTCGCTGCGGGGCCCTGGAGCCAGTGGGATCCTCACCCTGTGTGAAATAGGGAGTGTTACCCTGCCCCTCCAACCCTTCGTAGTGTGCTGGGGGGTCTTTAGATGAGGAAATGTTACCTCTGTACAAAGCAATGTTAACGGCACCTTCTTGGCAGGTCAGGTTGGGCTGTGGACAGCCCCAGCACTGGAGCGCTGGGTGGGAGAGCACAGTGCTATGGCACCCTGCTGGTGCATGAGCGCTGCTCCAATACAGGAATGAAGGGGGTAGCTAGCTGGATCTGGGGGTTCCTGGGCTTCGTTAGTGCTTGGAGTAGCTGGTGCCTGGGACTGCACTGAGGGACCCTAGTGCTGGGGGTACTGGAGGGGCTCCTGCAATTGGGAAACTTGAGACAACCTCCCCTCCCGTATTTGTGAGCTTCTCTCTACTCCCCCCTACTCCTCAGAATCCATTCAGAAGCACCGAAAGAGCCTGTCTGACTGGTTCAGCCACCAGCCCAATGAGGAGAGACAGTTTGGCCCATCCTTCTCACTGGACACCATCCACGTGGACCCGGTCATCAGGGAGAGCTCCCTGGAGGAGATCTTGAAGCCCTCGCCTGACCTGACCATCCTGAACCAGTTCCAGTCCCCTTGTAGCCGGACCATCGGCCTCCAGAACCTGTTCGACGCGGACGCCTGCGGGCAGCAGGTGAAGAATGTGGTGTTGTATGGCACAGTAGGCACTGGGAAGAGCACCCTCATCAAAAAGATGGTGGTGGACTGGTGCCATGGGCGCCTGCCCCGCTTCGAGTTGGTCGTCCCCTTCTCCTGCGAGGACCTGTCCCAGAGCAACGTGCCTGTCTCGCTACGGCGCCTCATCACCAAAAAGTACCTGCACCTCAAGGAGGTGGTGCCGCTGCTGGGTTCCATCAACCTCAAGGTGCTCGTTATCCTCAATGGCCTGGAGCGGCTTAACTTGGACTTCCGGCTGTCTGGCACCGAGCTCTGCTGTGACCCTAATGAGGCCATGCCTCCCTCCGCCATTGTGGTCAATCTGCTGAGGAAGTACCTGCTGCCGGAGGTTGGTATTCCTCCCCACCAGGTGCTGTGAGCCTGTGGGGGACTGCAGGTAGAAACGGGGATCCCTGGAGCATTACCCAAAACCCACTCCTTGGTGAGGCCTCTACTGGCCCTGACTGGCTGGTAAAAGGCACAGCAAGGAGCTTCCTCACACCCCCTGTGCTGGAAGGACACCCCCGCCCCTCATGGCCCTTAGGAGGGAGAGGGGAGTCCAGTCTTCATGGCTCATTCAGTCTTTGGCCTCCCTGCACAGGCTGGGAATAAAGAGGCCCATCCGTGCCAGCTGGGAGGGTGATTTCTTGACAACCTGCAGTTATCGGTGTAATAGCAAATGCAACCCCTAGGTGGTTCCTGACCCGAAGAACGGACAGCCTAAATTGAAGGTGGCAAATCCAGAAGGCAAGGGGGAATGGCTGCCGGCGGAGGGGTGAGGTGAATGAATGGAGGGGGTTGCTAAGGTGGCACGACATGCCTCATCTTAGTACCAACGGTTCTGACCTGTTGTGCCATCAGTACAGGCTGTGGCGTGAGGGATTTGTAGGAAAAGGCAACGTATGGGAGTCCATCAACCAGACTGAGATCCCCCAAGCTCCCCTCACACCCAGCCTCAGATAGTGATGATGTTAAATCACTGCTGTCCTGGGCTGGATGTGAACTGGCAGCCTTGAGGTAATCATCACCTTAATCCCATCCAGTCCTTGCCCTTCCTCCTCAAGTCATTTCGTCATATAGGGCCTGACCGAAGGCACTCTGACACCGGTGAGAGGTTTCTCATTGAGGTCAGTGAGCTCTGGATCAGGCCAGTAATAGTTTGACAGAGAAAGAGAGGGACTGCATTAAATCCCAGCTTTGTGCATCTCTGCTCTGGTTGCAGGCCAGCATCATTGTCACCACGCGCCCATCTGCCCTGCGCCGGATCCCCAGCAAGTACGTGGGCCGCTACGCCGAGATCTGTGGCTTCTCTGACACCAATCTCCAGAAGCAGTACTTCCAGATGCGCCTGAGCCAGCCTGGCTGCAACGGCAGCGGGAGCAGCAGCAACTCGGACGAGTGGGACAACCTGGTGGAGATGCTTTCAAGGAATCTGGAGCACCACAACCAGATCGCGGCTGCTTGCTTCCTGCCCTCTTACTGCTGGCTGGTCTGCACCACCCTGCACTTCCTCTACTTCACCAAGTCGGTGCCTCCCAGCCAGACCTTGACGGGTATCTACACCAGCTTCCTGTGGCTCAACTTCAGCGGGGAGATCCTGGACAGCATCGACCCCACCAACGTCTCCATGATGAAATACGTAGCCAAGACGGTGGGCAAGCTGGCCCATGAAGGGGTGATTTCCCGCCGGACCTGCTTCTCGGATGAAGACCTGCAGAAATGCTTCGAGGTGGAGATGAAGACGGAGGGTGAGCTTAACCTCCTCAATGTCTTCCGCACTGACGTCTTCCGCTTCTTCCTCACGCCCTGCGTCCAGCCGGGCAAGGAGCACACCTTCGTCTTCACCATCCCTGCCATGCAGGAGTACCTGGCAGCCCTCTACGTGATGCTGGGCGAGAAGAAGACCCTGGCACAGCGGGTGGGGAAGGAGGTGTCCGAGGTCATTGGCAAGGTAAGCGAGGACGTGACTCTGGTGCTAAGCATCATCTCCAAGGTCCTCCCCCTGCGCATCCTGCCACTGCTCTTCAGCCTACTCAAGATGTTCCCCCGCTTCTTCAACCGGCTCAGTGGCAAGGACCGCGACACCATTGCCCACACCATGGCAGTGGAGATGTTCAAGGAAGAGGACTACTTCAACGATGATGTGCTAGACCAGATCAACTCCAGCATCTTGGGGGTGGAGGGCCCCCGGCACCACCCTGACGAGGCACTGGATGACGAAGTCTTTGAGCTCTTCCCCATCTTTATGGGCGGGCTCCTGTCACGCCGCAACCGGGCCCTCCTGGAGCAGCTTGGCTGCTCCATCAAGAACCTGGCAGCCTTTGAGATTGCCAACGCTATGAAGAAGACCATGATCAGGAACAGCCGTAAGTGGCTGCCCCCGTCCGAACTGATGGACTACCTCATCTTCCTGCATGAGTTCCAGAATGAGCGCTTCACGGCTGAGGCTATCCGCTCCCTCAGGGCGATCAACCTCTCCTCCATCAAGATGACCCCACTCAAGTGCTCCATCTTGGCATCTGTCATGGGCACCACCAGCCATGAGGTGGAGGAGCTTAACCTGAGCTCATGCCATCTTGATGTCAACAGCCTGAGAACTCTTTTCCCTGTCCTGCTACGGTGCCAGAAGCTCCAGTGAGTGCCTCTTTCTCTGATTCTGCCTGGGGTCTAGGTCATCCATTTATATCTGGGGATGCCTTGATTGTACTCCCATCAGCAGCTTGCCTGGAGCCTGAGAGCTGCGTACAATGGTGTAAACCAGCGGTTCTCAAAACTGTGGGTCAGGACCCCAAAATTGGTCATGACTCTGTTTTAATGGGGTTGCCAGGGCTGGCATTAGACTTGCTGGGGCCTAGGGCTGAAGCCAAAAGTCCGAGCCCCAGGGATTAAGCTCTCAAGCTTCAGCTTCACATTCCCCCAGGGGGGCAGGGCTCGGACTGCAGCTTTGGGCCCCCTTGCCTAGGGCGGAAGGGCTTGGGTTTCTGTTCCCCTTCCCGGGGTCATGGAGTAATTTTTGTTGTCAGAAAGGGGTCGCGGTGCAATGAAGTTTGAGAAATCTGGTGTAAAGAGTTGCTGCCTTTGTCTGTTTTAAATACAAAGATACAGACCATGGAGACTATAAATCAGTGTACAATGCTCCTTGATCTAAGCAGCCATGCTAGATTATTGCATGCTGGGACTAGTAGTCTCAATGGATAGCAACTCTTTATAGATGATGGGTCCTGTATAGAACTCTGTGGGCTGCTGTTCGGCTGTTCTTTGAACCGTGCTTGGCATCAAGGCTCTTCTAGTGGTTTTCATCTCCGTATTTCAGCTGTCAGTTCCCAAATCCCTGTTGCTTTTCAGGGCCCTTGCTTTTGTGGAATTCTATCTAAAGGCACCACAAATCCATTCAAATAATTTTTAGATTATATTGCCAGCTCTGCTAACTTTTTATTAAAGAAACGGAGGGGGGAGAGAGAGGGAGAATTTACTTTAGATCAGGGTTAAGATCATTAGAGTATCTTGGTCCTACTGTCTCACTTGGTACCAGAGCAATAACATAAGAATGGCCATACTGGGTCAGACCAAAGGTCCATCTAGCCCAGTATCCTGTCTTCCAACTGTGGCTAATGCAAAGGTGTTCCAGAGGGAATGAACAGAACAGGTAATCATCAAGTGATCCATTCCCTGTATGATATATTCCATCTCTACTCTGTGCAGGGTCTTTGGTACACATTGACTCTCCATAAGTTTTGTGGAGTTGAATGATATCAGAGAGAGAAACTAAGACCTAGGGACAAGGGGGCCACGAGATGCTTCCAGATTGGGTTTGGAATGTGATGGAGATTTGAACAAGATGGAAAGATGCAATGTGGAGGAGGGGTACTATTCCAGACAATGGCAGCTGCAGAGCAGAAGGTTCTTGCACCAGCTCTGTGAAGATGATGCGGAGGGACAGAGGAGATTGTTGGTGTGGGAATGGGATGTTAGATAAGATCTGTGAGATAGCTACAATGACACCACAGTGGGTTGTCAAATGGAGAAGGGGCAGTTTTGAACTGGATATTGAAGTGATTGGGGAAAGCAGTCAATTGCATTTTTTTAAAATATGGCCTGTTCAGAAATTTGCACCCCTCTGATTGTTTTCCCCCTCCATGGATCCTGTCTTGCTGCAGAAAAGGTGGAATCTAGAGCTGGAAAAGACCTATTTAGTCCAGGTCCTGGCCAGTTGCAAGACTCTCTTCTTGTCACTTTGCTCCTGTTTTGTCCTGGTCTCGTTTTTTAAATATGCCTGGTATTGCAATCTCACCTTCTACCAGAAGGCGGCAAGCTGCAGTCAGGAAAGAAAGAGGGGAAAGAAAATACAGCGGGTCTGAAAAAAATGTCCCATCCCTTTGGCCAGAGAAGAATCAATACAAAGATAATCAGGGAGGGAATCCATGGTAGATCCTTCTCTCTCTCTCTCTCCTCCAACATCTGAATTTCCCTTCCTGCTCGGGACCGTTCTCCCAGGTACATCTCTCTGGGATTCTGTCCAAGAGCTTGTGCCATTTAGTCTTCTGGCTGGTACTGCCCCTCTTCTGGTCTGTGCATGAAAATGGGGAGCATTTTCTCCCTGTTTGGGAAAAAATACTGTATCTTCCTAGCAGAGGTGATGACTGCCTTATGTCTGACCCATAGCTCGGTGGCGCCTGCCAGGAGTAATACTGAGCATTTACATAGCACCCTTTAATGGCTTCACAGACACTAATTGGATAAGCCTGACATTCCCAGGACTGTGGGGGAGGGAGGTCAGTGTTGTTAATACTGATGGGGAAGGGACTCCCCCAAGGTTGCATACTGGCAGAGCAGGGAACAACCCCAAGAGTCCAGTTCTGTGCTTTTGGCCACAAGACGCAGGCTGCCTCTCCCATTGGGTTGCCTCAGGAGAGACCTCACCCCTTGTGGTTCTCAATTCCTAGCCCTGGGGTGCCTGGCAGGCTAGGAGAGGTGGAGGGGCCGTTAATGGGCAGGTGGGTGTGAGTCACATTGCAATAGGTGCACCTACATGCCCTCCATGTAGGGCAATATCCTCTACTCCGCCCTCTAGGCCCAGAGTGCGGTACTCCTACAGCAGGGGCATGTGTGGGCAGGGGCTGAGTGTTGGTCCCATAACATGAAGGGTTGACTAGTGCCACTGCTGACCTCTTGCTCTCGCCCTGTCTCAGTTTGCATCTCAACAGCTTGGGCCCTGAAGCCTGCAGGGAGATCCGGGACCTGCTGCTGCATGACAAGTGTGTGGTGAGCATGCTGCGGTGAGTGTGCTCAGGAAACCAAGAGCCTGCCCCCCGGAGCAGGACTCTCTCTGAGACCTACCCCTACTGGTGAGGTCACTTCCTTAGTATGTTCGGCTGACCTGTGGTCATGGCTTTCTGGATCTCCTGGTCAGGAGTTCAAGCCGCATGGTGGGCCCCGCTGTTACTGGCCTGAGTCTGAGGGATCCTGGAGAGGGGAGGTATTAGAGGGTAAGCAAATGGCTGAGAGGAAAGGCTGGGGGCAGAGCCTGCTGGTTGTTACTTTGGCCCTTACTAAGCAGGCTCGACGCTCAGCTCAGGGCCAGCTGAAGCCGCTGGTCCCCATGGTCTGTATATTGGGCAGGATCCTTTAAAGTGCTGCCAGAGGTGCCTGAACCAGCTTGGACCTAGCTTTGCCAAAGGGGCCTGGATCAAGAGGGTTTTCCGGGCACCTGGCCATGGAGGCAATATCTGGTGTGCTCCATCGTCTTTCCGTTTTCCCTTTCACACTCTTTGCTGCAGCCCTTCCCTTCCCGGCTCTGCAGCCCTACTCAGCCTGCGGTTCTCTCTAACATGGGTTCAGGCAGATCTGAAGCTCCCTGCAGCACCATGGCAGGGCTGGGAGGAGCTGACTGCCAGGCCAAAGCTGTGCAGGACTACAGAACACTGCTTGATTCAAACATCTTTCCGACATTGCTAGAGGAGCGTGGTGTCAGTTCTATGGGGTGGGTGAAGGGATTATGAGGGAAATGTATCCAGAGCTGAAGAAGGCGTTTGAGGGAAGAATGGGGGGAGGTTTCCTATTACGCAGGAGCACAGAAAGAAACCTGTGACGTGCCCCCGCCAAGGCTGCAATAAAGGGAAAGCTAGGACTAACTGAAAACTTTCCATCAAATCCATTTTTCAACAGAAAATTGGGTTTTCAGCTAGATGAAGTATTTTGCGAAAAGTGTTCACTTTCCATAGAAAATTATAGTGATTTGCTTTTAAACTGAACAATCATATCTCCAAACCCCAAAATATTCCAATTTCAACAAGCTGCTATGGTGCCTCGTGGCAGCTGTAGTTCAATTGCTTCATGTCCCCATTCTTGTCTATACACCAGGCTCCTCAGCTGGACTACATCTCCCATGATGCATCATGGCCAGGGACTCCCATGAAGTACTGCCTCCCACTCCAAAATGGGAAACTATACTGCATCATGGGAGATGTAGTCCAACCAGGGAGCCCAGCTTATAGTGGAGAATGGAAGCATGAGGCACCTGAACTACAACTCCCACGAGGAACTGCAGCAGTATTTCCAAATTGAAATATTTTGGTAATCAAATTTCTGCCCAAAATCAAAAAATTTCCAATGAAAATTTATACAAAACTTTTTTTTTTAAATGCTGAAATTATCTGTGGTGGGGGGAAAACTCTTTTTTTATTTTATTTTTTCCTAACCAGCTCTAAGGGGGACAAGCTATTCTCTTCCCAGAGCCCTCTGTCACCCCACGTCCTGCAGCACTAAGGTATGAGCAGTAAACACCCCACTAGTCAGTGCCTGTTGGGATGGCAGCCCCATTTCCTGGCTACCCCCATTCCCTCTGTGACCTTCCTGTGTTGTTTTCAGACTCTCAGACAACCCGGTGACTGAGCAGGGGGCCAAGTACTTGGCTGAAGCCATCGCAGGCAACCGCTCCCTGACACACCTGTCCCTGCTGCACACCTCCTTGGGGAACCAGGGCGTGGAAGTGATCACTCAGCACCTCGCCCAGAACCAGCACCTAAAGGAGCTCAACGTGGGCTACAATTCGGTGACAGACAAGGCAGCCCTGGAGCTGGTGGAGGTGGCTAAGAGGCATGCGACACTGAAGGAAGTGCAGTGAGTCTCCAAGTCCCTTCCCCTCACCACACAGCCAGCTCAATGTCTTCCCTGCCCCATCCGTGACCCCAGACCAGGGAGCCCCAGCTCAAGCATCCAGCCCGGCATCCCCTTTATGGGCACCAGCTTCCCTCCTTGGCAGCACTCCCAGCCCACAAGACCTGGCCCCTCTCCCTCTGGGTGCTCCCCCCACCCCATATCAGCTCCTTGCTGGTGGCTGCTCTAGCACTTGCTCCTTGTCAACGGCGGCTGAGCTTGTCACTCAATGGCCAACCCCTCATGGCTACTAGAGTCCTTGTCTCTCATTGGTCACTGTGCCTCCACTCGTCTCTCATAGGCCACTACTCCCCTGAGCCATAGCTCATGCTTCTCTCCGATTGGTCACTGTGCCTGTGCTTTGCTTTAGTGGCTTCTGCCCCATATGGCTGCATGAGTGCTTGTCCCTTATTGGTCACTGCCTTGTCCCATGCTTGTCTCTCACTGGCCACTACCTCATGTGGCTACTTGAGTCCTTGTCCCTCATTGGCCACCATTCATCCACTCGTTTCCCATTGGCTGCGGCTCCTCTCTGAGCCTGCACTCATTGGCTACTGCCCTTTGGGGCTGTTCCTGTCCTTTCATTTCACTGGCCACTGCCCCCCATGCTCCTCTCTCATTGGTCACCAAGGGATGCCTGATGCCCCCGTAACCCTGCTTCTCCCTTCCCCAGCCTGTATTTCAACGACATCAGTGAGGAGGGCAAGTGGGCCCTGCATGCGCTGCGTAGGGACCGCGACGGCGTCCAGGTGCTGGTGTTCCTCACTGTGGGCACCAACGTCTCCGACTACTGGGCCTTCATCCTGAGCGTGGTGAAGAAGAACCTACCCAACTGGGACCGCGAGCGGGTCCAGCAGCACCTCAGCCTGCTGCTGCAGGACCTGGAGTGCAGCCGCCGGCAGACCGGCAACCCCTGGAAGAAGGCCAAGTTCCTGCGGGTGGAGAACGAGGTCAAGAAGATGCTGGTTAAAATCCAGCAGGGAATCCTCTAACACCCCCCCACACACCTCTCCCATGGGCCTGCACCGGCAGGATGGGAGGATGCAATGGACATAAGGACTTAACAGGGTCCGAGGGAGTAACTCTGTTAACCATTTCACCACCACCACCACCCCAAGAGCAGGGTTCGCTTGGGTGGCTGGGACCAGATAGTTACTTGCGGCACCATAGGGTGTGGGGGTCCTATCAGGAGAAGCCCCAGTGCCAGGATAGCAGGAGGCACTATTTTAGGCCTGGAGTGAGGTGTGTTGGCAACGCTGGGCAGTAGAAAAGGAGGAGGCGGGGTGTGGTCAAAGCAGCTGGTCAGAGGGTGGGGAGGGGGAAGCTTGCACAGCATTGGCCCTGGCCTTAGAGGACACCGTCGCTCCCTCACTTGGATCCCATCTGCACAGCCACAGCCACACGTACCTCAGGGACATGCCCAGTGCTAGGGTTCACTGAGCTATTTCCCAAGCAGCTCCTGGCCTTCCTTCCTGGAGTGCACTGAGCCATGAACCCCACACTCTCACGTGCTGTCTCTGAGCGATGCTCAAGTAGAACTGCAGTGAAACCGCAACACCAGGAGCCTTGAGCCTCCATGGAAGGAGCCACGGAGCATTGCCCCTTGGGAGCTGCCCTGTGCCTCCATCTGGGAACCCCTCTGCCATTCCCAGACAGCAAGTGGCCATTGCCAAAGCTGGTGAGACCCTGGCTCTGCTCCCAGGGAGCTACTTTTATTCCAAGGGAGGGGGGACTAAAGCCTGAAATCCGCGAGGGCTGAGAATGGTGCGGCCATTGGTCATGCCAAGTACAGGACAGGTTTGCATGGCAAGACTCTTAAGGGCACCAGAGGGCTGAGAGCCAGCTGATCAACCAAGGGCCCGAGTCTCCTGGATCTTGTGGAGTCCTTTCTTCTAGGGCCCAGTGGCTACCGAATGCTCCCATTCTGATCTGGGAGCATTTGACACCACCGTGCGCTGGTTTCAATGACAGAGCAAGGGAATCGGGCCCTGGGAATCCATCCTGGGGGGGGGAGAGTTGTGTGGACTGGGGCAGCGTGAGGCCCAATGGGGGAGAGCAGGCTGAAGGGCAGAGCAGCTCTGGAGGTTGTTCCCCATATTGGACGCTGTTGTGCAGTTCTATGTATCATTGAAACTAAACCTCTTTTGTTTCCACAAACGTGAGTTGTTATCAAACTGGTCTGTTCTTCTGTGGCCAGAGCCTTCCCAAACTGATGCCACATCTCTCCTGCCATCTGCCTGGGGAGCACTACCCGCTCCCATCCCTGCAGTACTTCTGTGCAGGAGGGGTGGGGAGACATTTCCTTGGCACTTCATGGGCTGATTGGGGATGGGGGGAGGGGATTGGCGATTGTGCCGTAGCCAGGCTATGTGAGCATGGTGTGGGGAAGCAATCCAGGGAAGAGGAAGGGACCCACCTTATGGCTCGTCGGTAGGAGAGAAGGATCGGGGGTTGCAGGGCCTTAACCTGATGAAGCAGCTTCGGGCATGGGCCTACCTGGGGGTTGGTTTTGTGGCTGGCCTGGCTGCCTCAGCTGGGTTGTGGGGTGGACAATGGAGCCTTTCCCCTCCAGGGTCCCCTCTCCATGCTGGCCTGGGAACACAGTGACTACAGTCATTCCTCTGGATGGCTGTCTGGTGCCCTGTGTGAACTGGATTTGGGGGGTCCCAGTGCTGATCCACAGAACCCACCAACCACCATTGACACCCTCAGCAGAGGGCAAGGATTGAATGGGCCAGGGAGACTGAGAGACAAGCCTGAACTAGGCAGCCCAGATTCCCAGCTTCTCTTTGTGCCCTGAGAAGGGGGGGGGGGTGTTTTAATGGTTGGAGCTGAGAGCCTGAACTCATGGGTTCCATTCCCAGCTCTGCCACTGACTTGCTGCGTGACGGTGGCCAAGTCCATTCACCCCATGGCCCCCTATTGCTGGGCTGGCTGAGGTGTGACCTGGAGGGGTCAGTGGAGGGGAGCTGTTCTCTCTTGCTGAGACTCATGGGCGCAGGGGAAGACTCCTATCTTGTTTAAATATTAAACCGATGCAGTCTTGGAGGAGGCGGGGACACCAGCTTCACCTGCCACTTCACTTTGTACCTTGCACCTTCGGCACAGCCATGAAGCAAAAGCAAGGTAAGTAGCTGAGGCTTATGGCGGGGGTGGGAAGCAGCTGGGGGAAAAGGGGGTTGATTCTGAGGAACTAGTGGCTTTCTTCACACACCTCTCCAGGTGCTGGGGGTGGGGTTAGGTGGCTGCAGGGGTTCTTGGGGGGGGGGGGTCCTGGTGACATCCGGAGACACAGACAACCCTTCATTTGGGAGTTCTAGGCAGCCCCCCAGTTCCATGGGATTGTCGGTTCTCTAGGGCTGGCTTTTTCTGTGGCTTGTATTTTGGGGGCCAAGGGCATTATCCCTGAGGAGTTACTCTCTGCCCTTGTCCCTAAGCCCCATTGCCCTCTCGTCCTGCCTCCCTAAAGGCCCAGACCCTGAGGACAGTGTGTCCCTGGCTGTGAGCACTGCAGCTAAGGCCTTGTCTCGTTCCTCCCTCGCAGCAGCAGGCCAGGTTGGGTGGGGTAGTAAGTACCCAGTTAAGTGGAGGTGAAGGCTGTGAGATGCACTCTGCTGCTCAGAAACACAGAGGTATGTGCCACTGGCGAGAACGGGTCTGGACTGCACCCCCAGAGCTGCCTCCCTGCTGGCTGGACTCCCTGCACTGAGCCTCAGTTAGCCAAAGAGCAGTGGCACCACGCCAGCTATTTCTTGGGGCAGGATGGGGGGTCAAATTCCAGACCCTGCCAGCCCCTCCACCTGCAGAGGCCCCAGGTCTCCTTCCGTATCCCTGCTCTCTTACCCACACAATGCATGATCCAGGGCTGCCAGAAGTCATGCTCTTGGCACTCCCCTCTGCTGTGCCATACGGGCACAGGGGAGTAATATTTGATGCTACAGCGGAAGGCAGTACAGCACTCTCTGCCCCTCTATCTGGACAGTCTGGATGGAGGGGTGGCCCGGTCAAATTTCAGTGGCGTTGGGACCTTGCAGCTGGAGCAATACTGATTTAGTAGAGAGGAATGCTGCTTAACCCCCTCTCCCTCACTGGCTCCAGGGCCTATGCAACTTTGCGCAAATGCACAAACCTTGCAGGGGGTGGGAGGGAAGTGTTCACACATGCCCCGGACTCCTTCCCCCCGTAGACACACACAGTTGGCTCCACAGCAGAGAGCTGGGGCTTAGGAGGCTGTGGTCCTTTAAAATGCATCTGATTCATTGATCCCAATTTGGGACTCCAGCTGCCTATCCCCCTCTCTCACCTGGTTGAGGATGGGGGTGGATGGACCAAAGCTGTGTTGTGCTGTGTGTGCTTGTACACAAGTGCATCTCCGAGGCATCCACCTCACGTGGGCAAGAAGTAGGCACTACGGTGCACAAGGACAAGGCTCCCTCCCCTCCTGACAAACCCAGGAACTGCCGTCCACCTGGAATGGTCATTGGGTCCAGCCTGTAGGAAAGGAGGCCCCTGAGCTGTGTTTGTGCCCATATAGTCTGGACTCTGCTTGCAGCTCCTGGAAGGGAACCAGCCATAAGAGGCTGGGTCGGTGTCCCTTTGGGGGCCCCCCCTTGGTGAGTGCATGGCAGTACTTTGGGGCATGTGCTGGGGCAGGGTCTGCTAGCCCCAGGCAGGGGGTGGGCATGTGAATGCAGCCCAGGTGAGGTGAGCTGTGCGCCTGCACGATGCAATGTCAGGGCTACTAGAGAGACGGTCTGACCTCAGAGCCTTTTCTTCTGCAGGGCTTAAGGATACCAAGGAGTTAACCCTGTAAGTGCTGAGCTACTCCTGTATACTTGGGTTTTGCTGGTCTCCTAAGGGTGGCTTCCTGGTCCCATGCCAATTGCTTCCTGTGCCTGTGTGGGGGAGTGTGACAAATCCATGGGCATGTGGGACTTCACAGTTCTCGTGGGCTCCTGGGAACTTCTCGGGCACAGTGGGGGGACCCCCCTTGCTCCAAAATCTCAGGTCAAGAGACTCTCCCTTAGATGTTAGCAGTATGGGGGCCATGACACACCGCCGAGCAGTTCAGATTCAGAGGGAGGTGGTGTCCAGACATGCCTGTCACTCATTGCAGTAGGAAGAGAGTGCTTCCCATGCAGGACTGGACTCCTGGTCTGCTGCCTCTGGCTATAGCCAATATTTGATGCTACAGGGGAAGGCAGTAGAGCACCTGGCTGGTTGTGCCATGCTGCATGGCAGGGGTGTGAGGAGATTCCTTCCTAACCCCTGACATGGTCATCTCATACCCTGAAGCCTCCCACTGCCTTACCCTCCATCATCCCATTCAGGTCCCTCTCCCTCCCCTCCATTTCTATATGAACACTAGAGCCTGTGGGCAAGATTCTCCCAAGAAAGGAGACAGCAGATGCAGCCCCCTCCTGCCTGCTCCCCTAACATTTTTGGGCTCCCAGCAGGATAGGGCTGGGATTCTCCGCAGCAGGTGCCCAGGCCAGCTGTGGCCCATGTTACTGGGGTGCGATGTCATGGCACACCGAACTGGAGTGAGGCCCAGTGGGTCTGGCTGCTGTAGATTGACTTCTCTTATCTATTGCTGTAGATTGACTTCTCTTATTGTTTCAGGAAATTTGAATTCAACCCCAAAGACGGGATTGATAACCCAGCCCTGTCACTGGCAGAGGACTCTGGTAAGCGGCAGCCCTGGGCTTGCGGCAGGTTGAGGTTGTTCCTCTTCAAGAGCAAACTAATTTAGAAGAAACTAGGCTCAGCAGCATTTCCCCCACCACCACCTCCAGGGCTAGGCTGGGTGCTGTGTTTGTGTGAGGGGTAGGGTGGGGCAGGGGGGGCAGACATGACCTGTAGAGTGAGACCACCCACCAGCATGTGATCTTGCAGCCGCATAAGTGACCAAAACTGTTCATAACTGATGCTTCTTGGGCACTTCAATTCCATGTAGAAGGAGAAGGCCCCCGTCCTGAGCCCTCGTATTTGAGAGAGCTGCCAACAGTCTCTTCCCTCTCCCCACCCCCGTCCCAGACTTGGATTGGAGACCCTTGCCTGCACTGCACCCAGGCCCCTCTGTAAGGGGGGACAGAGACCTGGAAGGAGGCCAGCTTGCATGCAGTCTCTGTGCTGCTGTCTTTTTGTTGGGGGAGAGGTTCAGTGAGTCTCTTCTTTGCTTCTGGCAAAAGCAAACAGAGGGAGACCTGACCCCAATAACCCTCCCCCTATGTATAGAAGGATGAGGTGAAACCAGACAGGGGAAAAGTCCCTGCTGGGAGGCAATCACATTCAAGTGCAGCGGGATGTGCATTCACATGAGGGAGTTACACAGGTGCATAGGCGCATGTGGGTGTACATATACCCACAGTGTGACACGAATAGGTACGTGCGCAGACACATGATACATGTATGTGTCTGCATGTACACAGCAACCCCAGGCAGGTGCATAAGCACAGGTGGACATGTGTACCTGTAGACAGTGCAGAGACTAGAATCCCACCTGGCCAGGAGGAGGCAGAATCCTGCCTCTGTAGCACACCTGAATGACTGAGACTCCCCAGAGGGTGTGCATGGGGGGAGAGAGGAGGGTCCCCCAGTTCGTTAATATCTCTACACACTTACTGATTCCCCACATGCTGCCTACCCATGTCCCCCTCCACAGTGGCAGCCTGGGTACCACGCGGCACTCACAGGCTCTGTTCTCCTTCAGATACAGAAGACGCAGGGAAGCCACGATTCTACCTGCTGACCAAGGGCGATGGGGAGAGCTTCGGGTTCTGCCTACGTGATGAGGTGGGGTACAAGGGGCACATCATCCGGCAGGTTGCCTGCGGAGGGATAGCCCAGCGCAGGGGCCTGCAGGACGGGGACCGGATCCTGGAGGTGAACGGTGAATATGTGGACAACATGGAGCACTTCAGGGTAAGCCATGGGCTGGTGAGCAGGGCTGAGCGCCAAGGTCTGTGACTAGCACCATCAGCTCAGCCTGGTTAACAGGGGATGAACTGTCATGGGGCACTGGCTGCCCCACACTGTACCCTTCTGATTGTCCATGGTAGGAGCCAGCAGAGACCTGGCATGGGCCTGAGCCATAACATATGGCTCCAGAACCAAACTCCCCTGGAGCTCCAGTGTATTGGGGTCTGGGCTTTGGTTCAAGTCTGTGTCCCAAGGGCAGTTGGGTGGCTCCAATGAAATGAGTTTGCTGGGCCTCAGCTCAATTCCTAATGTCCACAGCATGAAAACGACTGCTCCACCTGGCCCCTTACTGGCAGCATTAGCCCAAAGCATGAGCAGGCCATGAATGCAGAGCCCCCTTCTCTGTCCTAGCAGGGGTGAGTCACGTGGCAGGGCAGGGTTGGGAAGCTTGCTCTGCTGTAGCCCAGGTTCTCCTTGTCCTGTGGCCAAACAGAGGACTAGAGTCTCCAGGACTCTCGATTTAGTACCTTCTGCCAGCACAACATCCCTCCCAAGACCTGTATTTGGAGCCCCTCTGGCCCTGGGCTCATGTGCATGGGTTCTCTTGCAGGTGGTGCAGAAGATCAAGGCCAGTGGTAACCAGGTCGCTGTCGCAGTCCTGGATGGCAATGCCTACGAAGTCGCAAAAGCCCTCAACAAGAACCTGGCAGAGCTGCTGCTGGGCCACACCAGGCCGCAGCTCTGCCATGTTGTGAAGGACAAAAGTGGCTTTGGCTTCAGCGTTTCAGCTCCAGAAGGTAAAAGAAAACATCAAAACCCTGCCAGGGCTTCCTGTGTGTGTACTCCACTTCCCCATGGCAGGGCCAGCCGGGCCTCCCGGCGCGGGGCGCTTCCCCGTGGTGGCTGGGCTTGCCGGCACTATCCCTTGGTTCTGCTCTCCATGCAGGTGTGAAGGGCACGTTCCGGCTGTCCGTGACGAGCGACGGCCCAGCGGATAAAGCGGGTGTCCCCTCTGACTCCTGGCTGCTCGAGCTCAACGGGGCCAGTGTGAGGAACTACACTTATGCACGGCTCACCAGGAAGGTACATGCCCAGGCCTAGCGTCCCACTGCCAGGCTGTTCCCCGCAAACTGGCCCGAATCTCCCCTCAGGTCTTGGAACATGTCTGTCAGACACTTGCTGCCTTTTGCCTTACTAGATCCCTGCATCAGGCCCGCTTCGTCTGTCTATCCGCTCCCACTCACCATTCCTCAGTCACTGTCCCTCTGTCCTTCCTTCATCTCTCTGTCCTCCTGTCCCCGCTTTCCCTCCCCCACGGCCTTCATCCTCTTCTCCACCCCTCTCCCCCTCACAATCACGCCTCACGTAAGGCTGGCAGCATCTGTCTGTCCAAAGTCAGATTCTGATTCTAACCAGGCCCACGTGGCTCTCTGTGCGAATGTGTTTCTTTTGGAGCCAGCTCAAGCAGAGTGGCAGCAAAGTGACCCTGCTGGTGATCGATGCCAAGTCGGAGGAGTTCTACCGGCTGCAGGGTGTCAGGGTCATAGCTGCCATGGCCGATGCTGCCACGCTGCCCTTCAAGGCCAGGGAACTGCACATGGTGAAAGGTCCAGATGGCTATGGGTTCCTGCTGAAGGAAGAGAAGTGCAGCTCGGGGAGGATGGGTAAGGCGGCCTGGGATGGGGAGCTAGGGCTATGGGTGCGTATCGTAGAGGTAGAGGCCTGAGTACAGGCCTGGGAGCCCAGAGCTAATGTTCTGTTCCTGATGCTGACCCTGACTCCCTAGGGACTTGCCCAAGGTCACCCATCTGCCTCAGTTTACCCATCTGTAAAAGGGGGATATTGTCCCTAATCTCCACCTGGCGATGAGGATCAACGCATTAGCTGGAGAGGGCCAGCCCCACTGTATGTATCCTGTCAGTAAAGAAATTTTAACTTCTCTCTCTCTCACACTCACAATTTTCCTTTTCTCTCCTCTCCATCTTTCTTTTTTCTTCCTCTCTCTCTCTCTCTCTCTCTCTCTCTCTCTCTCTCTCTCTCTCTCTCTCTGGATGCATCCCGCACACGTGCAGGCCAGTTCCTGAGTGAGATAGATACCGGGCTGCCAGCTGACAGGGCAGGGATGAGGGATAGAGACCGGCTCCTGGCCGTGAACGGTGAGGGCGTGGAGGGGCTGTGCCACCAGGAGGTGGTGGACATGATCCGCGCTAGCGGCCACCAGGTGACGTTGCTGGTCATTGATCCGGATGGAGACGAATTCTACAGCTTGGTACGTCCTGGCAGGATTGCGGCGCAGTGTGAGGGCTGGTGGGCAGCAGGGAGAGATGCCAACCCTGCCCTCTTTGGGGGCAGCAGCCCCCACAGGAATTCCTCCCCGGGCACCCTCTGCCATTCAGTGCTGGGTCACTATATGCCCATGGCCATGTGGGATGTCAAGATAGAGGCCTTTGCAAAGCTGACCTCCCGCCTCAGGGATGCTCTCCTCTGGCTCAGGGCCCCAGGAGCTGTGAGGCTCTGCCTGCTTGGTTTTCCAGATGGGGCTGTCCCCGCTACTGTTCTGTGAAGATGGGCCCCATTCATCGGGCACTCACACGGCCCCAGGATCTCATCCCAGCATGCCTCAGCGAAACGGCACGCCCATTGGCACGCCCCGCCTCTGCCACCTTGACATGGGGCCGGAAGGGTTCGGATTCCAGCTGCAGACCATCACTGACAAGCCGGGGGTCTTTATCACGCAGGTAACTCCCCTCAATGCCCCTCACCTCAGTGCCAAGGGTGGGCCATACAATCCCGGTCAGCCTCCGACCCCCACACACTGAGCCTGAGCTAGAGGCTCCAGATGGCACTGTCCTCTGGCATGGGTAGTTCACAGGGCTCAGACTCCCTGCCCAGCACCCCTCTCCCCCAAGGCAGTGACTGAGCAGGGAACAGGCCTCTCTGTGTCCCTGGCTGTCCATGCCTGGCATCCTGAGCTGCCTCCCCACCACTGATTTCATTCCCAGCTGGAGGCAATGTTTGGTGGGGGTGGGGAGTCTGGACATCTGGGTTCTCTTCCCAGTTCTGGGAGGGGAATGGAGTCAGGGGTTATAGCAGATCTGGAGACTGGGAGCCAGGACTCCTGGGTTCTCTTCCTAGGTCTGGGAGGGGAATAGTTACAGCAGGGGGCTGGGAACCAGGACTCCTGGCTTGTAGTCCCATTGCATTCACTAACTCGCTCATGTGGCCGTGTGTAAAGCGCTGTGGGATTCTCAGTCAGCTGGCACTGGGCAGAACCACCTAGTATGGTTATTAGAAGAGTTAGCTGGAAAAGTGGTGCCACCTGGAGCCTGGGGCTGCAGTACAGCTTGCCTGCCCTGGACAATAGGCATAGGAGGCCCTGAACAGACAACACCCCATGCTAGTGGTTGGACGATGCTGAGGCAGCCCGCCTGCCATATTCCAAGGCAGGGAGAACCAGCGACTCCCTCTGCCTCACCCACAGATCATGGTCAGCAGCAAGGGTCTCTGACCCAGCTCTGTGGCCTGTCCATTGGATTGCACACCTGAGAAGCCAGAGGGGCGGTGAAGGCTGAGTAGGCATGGCTACCGAGTGGCATATTTCCTGAGTGGCATGGCTGCTGTCTCCCAGGTGGCCGGGGGCAGCGCCGGGAAGCGAGCAGGCCTGAAGGAGGGGGACATGGTGATTGAGGTCAATGGGAGCAATGTGGAGCAGGAGAGCTACAAAGAAGTGCTGGGGAGGATAAAGGAGAGTGGCCAACAGCTGACGTTGCTGGTGGTGGAGCAGGAGGTGCTCAGGAGCTACAGGGAGATGGGCCTCGCTATCACGGCTGTTGTGGCAGAGGGCGGAGATGCTGCTGCCAGGGCCAAGGCCCTGTTGGGTTCTAGGCAGGTGAGTGTGAATAAGGCTGGCCCTGCTCCTGCCTTCTATGTATCGCCCCAGGCTCCACGTCGCCCTGCCAGTGCATTCACCTGGGGTCAAGACTCCACAGAGAAGCCAGAGTAGGAGGAGTCATATTAGCTTAGGCAGGCCCAAGAGCCAGGCCAGAATGGTTTGCTGCAGGGTTTGGTCTCAAGCAGTGGGGCTCCCTTCCTGCCTGCCGGGAGATGATTCCAGGGGTGCTCCTTCCTAATGTTCCACTTTCCTTTCCTTAGGGCTTCCCTGCCCTGGGGCCTGTAGCCTCTGACAGAACTGGAGTGCCACAAATGGCGCTGCACTGGTGTGACTCGTGTCTGCACCAGCCCAGCTACACCCAGGGCTAAAACCTCAGTGCAGATAAGGCCTCAGTCGCTTCTCTGGGCCTGGGGCTCGCTAACTCTTCTCCCTGAAAGATGTTTGTGCCCTTCCCATGGCAGGAGCTCTCAACAGCCAAGCTCTTTCCTCCGCACCAGGGATGGTTTTTCATTGCTTGCTCCTCTCTGGCCTCCCTTCAGCTCATCAGTGACTTGTTAGTCAGAACAAATGCAACAGGCTAGACTCTGCTTTGTTGCCTGTCTGTAACTGCCTAAAAGTTAGTGTAGTTACTCCAACTTACACCATTGTAAATGGGAGCAGAACCCGGGCTAGGAACACCAAGTGAATTTGCTCTTAGCCCCTGGTGTATATCTAGAGTCACTCCATTATCTTCAGTTGCTCTGGATTTACATGGTTATTAGATTGAGATCAGAGTCCCTGTCTTGCTGTCTGGCCCCCAAGTCACATGTGGGGCATACCTGAATGGGGGGAATCCCAGGGGTGACAGAGAAGTAACCAAACTGTATTTGACCCACCCCTGCAAACTGAGATGGGGCAGGTGAGAGCAAAGCGCGAGAAGCCTCCGTGCAGGTGGTGCTATAATTCTAGGACCTCTTCACTGTCCCACATGTCACCTGGAACCCCGATCTCTGCTGCTTCCCCTGTCTCCCTTTAGACAGACCCTATGCTCAGGGTCTCCAAAAGGGCCATGTAACTGACTGGTACTGACCCTTCTCCGTTCCACGCAGGGGCCACGGTGTGAGGACTGGAAGGGACTGAGCCAGTCATTCTAGCCACTCTGTGCTGGACCCGTGGGCTCAGTGCAATCCCAGCTCTGGAGCGGCTTCAAACCATGGCGCAGACCAATCCTGGACATGCGATTTTGCACGCACAATAACTTGCACTTTGATTCTTTCCTTGATTTGATTTCCTGGTGAGCTGCTGCACCAATCAGCTGATCTTGGGACTTTAAAGCTGCCATTTCTCCTGTGATTTGGTCTCAGAGATTAAGGGCAGGCCCAGTGTGGGAGCAGGGACCAGAACAGGTGAGGTCAGTGAAATAAGGAGGTCTAGGGGCCTGCACCTAAGGGAAACCAATCACCCACCTGGCTGAGGCTTCACACTGATTTTTTATTAACGGACAGAGTGGCACTATGTGTAACGGAAGGACAATCTTGTCTCTTCACCCCTTTTGCTGATAGCACTGGCTCTGCCAAGGAGCTGTACTTGGGGGCGCTGCAACAGAGCATGGAGGTTTAGAGACAGTAAAGTTGCTGCATGGGGTCCTAATTGTGGCTTTTACAAGTTAACCTCCTCAGCTGCATAGTTTGAAGAGATGCTGAGGTTAGGGGCAGTGAAACCCTGCCTGCTGAGAGGTTGTGGTCCATGGGCTGGGGAGGAAGGGGTGCAATGGACCGGGCTCTCTGTTAAGAATGAAGAACTATCTGGGGGAGGAATGGCAGGCGGGGTCAGCAGTTGCATGGCACGCAGGGGCCAGGGCCCCGAACAGTTACTCCCTTTGCCTGGCGCCTGACCCCCATGGTGTAAGTTCCCAACTAGCTGAGGATCTGGCCCCTTGTGTTCTGCTGCGCATGGACCCCCCCTCCCCACAACCTTCCCTTCTCCAAGCCCCACCCCGCAGCTGTCGTCTATCCCTCCTGCTGTACAGGAGCTGGCTCCCACTTCCTCCTCTTATTCTCATTTTACACAATTAAAACAATTTTAAAAAATTACCTAAGCTGGTCTGAGAAGCAGTGAACCTGATGGGACTCTCTGGGAAGGAGCAGGATGGGGAGGGAGAGCGGGAAGGGCCATTCTCAGCAGAGAAGCCAAGGATCAAAGGGGGCAGGGAGACTGAACTGTTCTCTCACTGTTAGCTGGGGGGCTCCAGGCCAAGGTGAGCTGGGCCTGGCGTTGAGAGAGCTGCCCTGGGGCTAGAGGACACCAGTCTCCAGGGCCGTTGATCCAGCTCCTTCCCTAGTGCTAAGTCCCCCTTTGCCCCCCCAAGTTAGGAGAATACCTGCTAGCCCTGCAAGGCAACCCATCGCAGCTGCCACTGCTGGGAGATTAGTGCTTGGCCATGATGGGGCATCCACACGGCCCCTTTCCCCAGTGTAAACCAGGGCCCTAGATCTCCAGGGGATTGAGCCCGAACTCTCGCAGTCTCTCCTTGTGCTCTGTGTGCATGGCTGTGGCTTCCTTCTCCCAGCAGCCCTGGGCAGCTGCCAGCTTGGAAAGGACTCGGTCCAGGCTGCCCTGGAGGGAGAGGGCAGAGAAGCAACAGGTGAAGAACAGCTGCTAAGGGGGGGCCTCCTTTGGGTCAGGCTGTTAGGGGCCTAGTGGGGAGGCTCTGGAACCGGGTGCCTAGATGCTGCAGTGGGGGGCACCCTGGGAACACACAAAGTAGATACCAGCAGGTAGCCACTCTTCCCTCTGTCTCTGGTTAATTGGAGATAGGACCCCCAGCTTTGTGAAGCAGGGCTGGCAGGTTCCTCTAAGAAGAGAAAGATTCTTCCAGCCCACCCCGTGGCCTGCTCCGACAGGGCTTGCCCACCCCACAGGCATGGCGCCAGACCCCTGGCACAGCGACTTACGTGCAGGATCTTTTCATACTCTGTCTCCATGGCATCAATTTTGCCCTGCAGCTCTGCGATGGTCCGGTCCTTCTTCCCCAGCTCCTGCTCTCTCTCCACCCGGGCCTGCTGGATAGCCTCACGGCAAGTTGCTGCCAGAGAGAGACACTAGGGAGTGAGAGGAGGAGGGCTGTGGAGTGGGAATGTTGAATAGCTGCAGGGGATGGCAGGCAGCAGAGCCCAGCACAGGGGCCTGGGTAGGAGGTGAAGAATCAGGACTAGAGCTGGGGCTGGCCTGACCTTGAGGGCAGATGAGCAGGTAAATGCACCACAGCAATTGTGTCAATGACAAAGTGCCCTCTGCCCCGGGCACAGGGTGCTGGGCATCAGCATCAAATTCTTCGCAATGTATGGAGAGAGGCCATTCCTTAAACAGCACCAGAACCAGCCAAGGGGTGAGGAGTTCACCCACGTGGGGTCCAGCAGCATTGAGACCAGAGCACACCTTGGGAAGGGGTTGAGAGGCTTTTCCCAAAAGGGGAGGGGAAGTGGCATGAGACAGTTTTGGGCAGGGAAGGTGGATTCTGCATGCGGGATTTCCCTTCGGCTGCTGCATGAGGCGGAGCAGAATCCCCTCGCTCTCCTAGCGCTGCAGGGGCTGTGAGGGGTTGGGGAGGAAGAGATCTTGTCACAGTGGTGTTGGCGGAGAGTGCAGGGCTGAGAGGCGCCCAGACTACAAGATCGAAGATGGGATCCCCACTGTTTAGCGTTCCCTTTGGACGGAAGAGGTCCCAGCCTGGATTCCAAGCGCCCCACTAAGCCTGCAGGGGAAATGCTGCCGGTCCCAGAGAGAAGCACATTCCCAGAATTGCCATTCAGCATGTGACAATGGATCTCAGAAATTCCCTGCTGGCCGTTCCTGGGGGGGCAGAAACATGGCCATGAACCGCCCTACTGGCCTGGGTCACCTCCCTCCATCACAGAGTGTCAGGCTGTCCTACCGAGCTGCTCCTGGAGCTGCTTCGCCTCGGTCTCCAGGTGGTGTATGCGGGTCTCTGTCTGCTGCTGGAGTTCCTGATACTGCCGGATCATCTCTGAGCGGCCAGGGGCACAAGGGTGGGGAGAGGAAGGTGCCAAACTTGGTGACTCTTTGAGAGATACAAAAATGCAAACCAGCGGGCACGCTCCCTTCCTGTCTGTCATAGGCTCTTCTCGGAGCCCATCACTATCTCCCTTCTGTAATGTTTCGATCCTCACCCCGGGAGGCAGGGTAGGGCTATTACCCCATTTTGGGGGTGAGGAACCAAGGCACAGAGAGACTAAGGGACAGGCCCATGGTCGCACAGGTGGGCTGTGGCAAAGCAGGGGATTGAACCCAGGTCTCAGGTTAACCACTGAACCATCTGTCCCTCCCTGCCCTGCAGAGGGCCTCCTTGTGGGAGACATCAACCCCTCCCACCAGCACTAAAGTGCAGGAGAGCTTATGTGCAGAAGAGAGCCCCAGAGGGGAATTTTGCTTATAAGCCCAGCTGCAGGGAGCCAAAGCAGCGTAGGGTTTATATGCTGCTCAGACCCCACACCACTGGCTGAGCTTTACCTTCAAGAAAAGGCCCTGGCAGGGGTTAGAGCTGTTGAAGAGGGAAGCGTCTGCTAATGGGAAAGGCCAGTGGAGGCCTTCCACATGAGGGGAGCCCAGATTCCAGACCTTGGGACAAAGGTTAAGGCTCTTGAGTCTACAGCTGGGGGCACATCTGCCCCCCGGCTCTCAGGGTGCCTACGGCCCAATAGAACCAGGGAGGTGCTGCTCTGTGGGTGGAGTGGAATGTGAGGAGCCTCCAAGGGACAACGCAGCCCCACGTAGGGAGGGCTGTGAGGGACCAATGGCAGTTTGTGCACAAGCCCAGTTGTGTTCCATTCCTCTGGGACAATTGAGGGGCATCCATTGGTCTGGAGGGAATGGAGCACCAAACCTTTGGCTGCAGCTGCCTCTGCCTGCCTAGGAAGAACTTTAGGGGTTCAGGAAGCCGGCAAGCTTCGGCCAACAGCCAGCTGCAGCCGCCCGGTATCATCTCCCAGCCACTTCCCAACCAGGCGGTGCTGAAGAAGCATGGACGGGTTCTCTCTTAAAGCAGCAGGATGCCACACCCCACAAGCATTAGGTAACAGTGCCCCAGCCCCTCACCTTCGTAAATGTCTTTCTTGTCGTCCCGCGACATCTCCAGCTCCCGCTCCAGCTCCAGCAGCCTCTGCTTGAGTCCTTCTTTGTCAGCCTTCACCTGCCTGGCCACATCCCTCTGGAGGGCTGCTGGGCACAGAGATGCATAGCTCAACAGAGAGGCTGGAACCTACTCCCCTCCCCTGACGTGCTGCCCCCCAGGTGGGTACCTGGCAACGTTGCCCCTGGAGTCTGAATTTGGGGAAGGGACACACCTACGCACTTCCATGTGAGAGCAGGACTGGCTCCATTGGGAGTATGAAGGGCCACAATACCTGGCACTTCTCTACCATCTTCCATGCCTCGTGCTCATAGGGCTGCTGCTAACGGTCATGAATTGAGCTTCACAGCACTTGCATTGGAGCCCTCTGGAGTTGCCTGGGATGGTGGTGATTCAGTGCAAGGTACCAGTTGTGATCACATCATGGGGAGCGGGAGGCACTGTACTGCTGGACATGCCATCTTCCAGCACTGATGGAGAACCAAGATCCTGACCACCTGTGGTCATCAATGGGCCCGTGCACTTCTCTCAAGCACTAGGGCTCAGAGCCTCAAAGGAATTTAAGCACCTAACGTCCACTGATTTCAATGGGAGTTAGGCACTTAAATACCTCTGAGGATCTGGGCTCAGGTTACTAACTCTGATTGCTTGGCCAAATTCACAGATTCATTCATTGACTCTAAGGCCAGCAGGGCCCATTGTGATCACCACATCTGAGCTTCTGGCTAGATGGGCCATACGACTTCCCTGAATTAATGCCTGTTTTGAACTAGAGCACATCTTTTATAAATCAAGACTGGGTGTTTTTCTAAAATTCTGGTGAAGGAAAAGCAGCCACCGCAACCCTTGGTAAGTTGTTCCCATGGTTAATTACCCTTGGCCAAGTACATGCTGCTTCCCTAAAGTTCTCCCTTGCAGTTTCAATAGCAATGGGATATTTTTCTTCACTTCCTGTCCTAAGCTGTTGCACAGCATCACTGCACCTCATGAAACAGCGGCTGGGTTCCACCCCAGGGGTGGCTGCATTCCAGGTGTGCGGGAGGGACTCCTAGGCATAACCTATAAAACAGTTTGGAAGGCCTTCAAGTTGAAAGGGGCTGGAGAGATATAAATCAATGGGCCTGACTCTGTCCTCATGTACAATGGCAGAACTCACTGACCTTGCTGGAGTTATTGCTGATTTACATTGGTGTAACTGAAAGCAGCACTGGGCTCATTACTATGAAAGCAGACGCTTCTGCAGGGGGATAGTGATTGATCCCATATAGGAAACTTGGTGGCTCCCAGCAGTTGTCTCCCCTCTGAAGGGAGAAAACTCCCCTCAGTCCGATCCTCCATGTGTTACCAGTACCCGGTGTAGCAGGATACATGTCCCGAGGAAAGAGATGAGGCTTTTACCCAGGTGCTCTTTCAGGATGTCGACCTCCAGGGCTGCTTTCCTGTATTTCTCCTCCACTTCATTTTCTGCAGCAAGAGAGCAAAAGAGAGAATGTTATTGCTGATCTGATGCAGAGGATGAGATAAGCTCCAGGTAAGCATGGCCATGCATGGGACTGGAATCCTGGCTTCCTGCAGCTGGATTTTCAAGGGCTCAGTAACAACAAACAGGGCCAGATTTTCTAAAGATGTCCACTCCCATTTAGGCATCTAAATAAGGGCCAGATTTTCGACGGGGCGCAGCCCCCAGGGACTCCTGCTATGATGCTTAGGGCAGATTCTCAAAACATCGAGAGCCTGACCCGCACCCTGCAGGAGGGTGCTCTTTAGACAATCTGGCTCACAGCACTCACCTACCTTCCTGCCATGTGAAAGCAAGGAGCAGTTTTGCATTTGAATCAGACTTGCCTCAGTGTAGGAACCAGGGCCTGTGAGCCATCCCCTGGGCCATCAATTGGGAGTAAGCCAGGGCAATGCTCTAACCGTTCCTGTGTCCCTTTTGGATAGGAATGTATCTCCCCTTGTGGCAATACTCCCCTTATAGCATGCCTGGGATTACCCAGACATTTCCCTTGGAATCGGGGGGCTGTATTTCACGAACGTTGGCTGAAGCAGGGTCTCCTGGACGTGTAAGTGCTGAGGAGCTCCCTCCAAAAATGTGTGCCTAGCAGTCTTCCAGCATCCTGTTCCTACCACACCATGCCATATGGTTCTATTTTAAAGGCCCAGGGGGAGAAGTAGGGGCCTGGGAGGGCCACTCTCTTTGATTCCTAGCTTCCGCCTTGCTTGGGAGGTTATTAAACCACTTAGGAAAGGCCCTTCTGTTTCTCATCAGAATGTAGGAGCAGCTGCAACAGCGAGGGCGCAGGGGGAGAGAGGATGAGACAGCACTAGAGCTGTTGTCCCACTGGGGACTGACACATTCCATCAACAGCGTTCCCAGCTTGAGCTTCCTGGAGCCTGTGGCAAAGCCAGCCTCTGGCCCTGGGAGTGGGACAAATGGGGACGGAAACAGGGATGGCAGAATCTCCTGGACTGCATGGGGGCCTCCACACTCACCTGCCACATTCTTCTTTTTCTTCTGTTTCCCTTCTTTCTTCCCTTTCCCTCTGTTCCCGGGGGCCATTGCTTGCGTTTTTTCTGCAAATAGAAATTGACAAGACGTATTGACGCCTGTGCTCCGTGGTCTTCCCCAAGGGCAGCTCAGGGCAGAATTGTCTGTGCTGGCCACTGTTGGAGATGCGATAGTGGACTAGAGAAGCGATCCAATCTGTGCTCCTAAGGTACATAAGAAACTTAAATGTACATTGTGCCTGGGATCCAGGCACGGTGAGACCACAGCATGCACCCTGAGCTCGGGCTGCACCTCCAGGGAGTGGGAATGGGGGGCTAGGAACAGCTAAAAGGCTACTCAAAATAAAGGAAAAGTAACTGTCGATTGACCATTCTGCACTGGTTAAAAGAGGCAATTACAGGGCAGGTAGCTGATGTTCCCTCTGGAGTGCAACTAATCTAGCACTCAGAGCCAGGGTAGGGAACCAGTACAACAGTCCTACCGCTAGCCTCAGGAATTTGCTCCAGAGCAATTATCTCTGCATTCAGCCTCCCAGCTCATTGTATCAGTGCAATTATCCCAGCTCTCAGCCCCAGTGCCCTGGCTCCAAGGCAGTTTAGTTCTCTTCCATCCCACTTTTAGGCTCCGATTCTGAGCTCTCTTGTGTAAACTGAAATAACTCCACTGAAGTCAATGGATATATTCCAGATCTGCACTGCTGTAACACAGCTCGGAATCCAGCCCTTAGAGCTCAGCCCAAGCTCTGTTACACAAATTCAGTTGAAAACTTTAGATTGTGCAGCTTCCACAAATGTGGCCACCCCAGCTCCTCGCAGCCTTCACAGTGGTCTCTCTGCAATGCTGCAGCACCCTTCAGCCCCAGATCTCAAACCACTTGCTATAAACTGAGGCCAATGGAGACGCAGACAAGGGAAGTGACTCATGTTGGGCCACAAAGGAAATCAGTCTGGACTAAAATTAGAGTTCTGACTCCTAGATCCTGGCTCTAACCGTTAGGATCCACTCCTCCTGCTCATCACATGCAACCACTTTTTCCATTTGCTGCGTTAAAAGCATCAGTATTTTGCTTCTATTTTTGATTTAGTAGATCTCAGTGGAGCTCCAAAGGGAAAAAGGCTTTTAAACAGTAATTTCTGCTCAAGATACAATTAACTCCCCCTGAATACCTGGAAGTGAAGAGCTTATTATTTCTTGATATGCTGCAGTTATCCAACAGGAAATGTAACCAACCCTGTGTGAGTAGCATTGGGCGAGCCTATCAGCGGTGAGGAGAACCAGTGGCTTGGTGGCTGGGAGCCTATCCAGGCAGTGCAATACAGGGGCTTTACATTGCTAGGCAGCAGGCCCATTTGCTGCTATGGTGACTAAGGGAAGCTTGGCACAGATGGACTCCAGCAGGAGGGTTCAAGCACAATCAGGAACTGGCAGATTTGCAGCCAGGCTGCCTATGAGCAGTCAGAGAAATGTGTCCTTTACAGCTAGGGTGGTGAAATGGGAGAAGACATGGCAAACACAGTGTCACTCTGTGTCTTGCACACACGTATACACTCATACAAACAGTCCAGCAACGGCATACCGTGACATGCACTGTCACACGAATGCACAGTCGCGCTCACTCAGTCTCGCTCACACACGCACTTTCTACAAAAAGAAAAGGAGTACAAATGGCACCTTAGAGACTAACAAATTTATTTGAGCATAAGGTTTCGTGAGCTACAGCTCACTTCATCGGATGCATTCAGTGGAAAATACAGTGGGGAGATTTATATACATAGAGAACATGAAACTATGGGTGTTACCATACACACTGTAACCAGAGTGATCACTGAAACACTTTCTACAGTTCAACGTGCAGCATTGGCCCACGGTTCTTGGGGCCTTTAGTGACTGCAGAAATCTCAGAGCAATATTGTGCAGCAGCATTAATGGAATACAGCCAAATCCTCTAGACTAGAAAGGAAACAGATCTTGAAAGCCACAAAGAGGAATGGCCCTAATATCAAAGCCTAGAGGGATTTTTTATTCAAACTGATCATTCTTGTGCTAAAGGTGGTGGCACTTGCTTTAGGTCTTACACATAAACACAGCATTGCACCCAGGAGTGTGGCTCCAAAAGGGGTGAACATGCTTTGCTTTCGGTGCAATGTGGCTTTGGTCAGGTCACTTCCCCTCTCTACCTTGGTCAGGTCACTTCCCCTCTCTACAGTTTCTCCATGTGTCAAATGAGGATCAAAGTCATCTACCACCCAGGGGAAGTGTGAGGGTTCATTAATTAAAGTCCATGGCGCACTTAGAAGATACAAAGTTCGATGCAATCTGAGCCAGTTCTTTGGCTGGAGTAAGAGCTAGGCGTATGTATGCTGCCTGAGAGTCTGGCTCTAAGTGTATTACCCTCAATAGGTCAAATCCCAAGCCTTTACTCTGGTTTGAAATCACAGGAGTTTTGCCTGAGGTAGGGCTTCAGGACTGAGCCCCACATTTGTTAACTCTGGATGTATTAATTTTGGCAATGCCCCCTGAGCCGCAGCATAGTCATTGCCCCAGAGAATGCAGGTACACTTCATCTCTGAGCTCATTTCCTCCCACCCTCTAGGCGCCTTCCAATCTGCTTGTCTTGGTTTTACGCATTAAGGGCCTAGCTCTCCTCTCTCGTACATCGGTGTCAAACAGAGTAACTCCATGGATGTGAATGGAGTTACAGCAGGGTAAAGCCAGCATGAGATCAGAATCCAGGCCTTGGCTCTGTCTAACCAATGGGCCAGATCCCCAGCTGCTGTAGAATGGCCCAGCTGCGCTGATGGTTTTTCACTTGTTGAGGATCTGGCCCAATATATTCTGATCTCACACTGATTTTGTATCAGTGTAACTTCATTCACATCAGTGGAGTAACGCCTGATTTACAGCGGTCTAACTGAGAAAGGAACTAGACCCTAACTATTGAATGTAATCCAACTATTGTATCTAAAGCTATCCATCACTCACCACTCCTCTGTTCTTCTGGAGTACCCCTTCGAACAGGCTCCACCCTTCTCTCCAGCCAAACCCCACTCTCATTAAAACATACTCCTTCCATTGACTTTTCCTCCTTGTCACGAGTAGCCTCTTCTCACCCTCCCTTTCCTAGACTGTTACCCTGAGTCTTGGCTTGTTTAGCTTTCATCATAAGCTTTCTGGGGCAAGGAACATGTATTAGTCCATGTCTCAAAGCACTGTATAAATCCATGGCACTATATCAATAGTTAATAATACTTACAGTGGATGACTACATATATTGACAGTGTATTGAATGCTACTGTAAAGTACTGCAGCAGTTTAATAATTGTACCTAGTGCTTATGTAGTCCTTTTCAGATGTAGATCTCCAGCACTTTACAAGCATCATGACCGCTATTTTACAAATGGGGAAACTGAGGCACAGATAAGTGCAGTGACAAGATCACAAAGTAGGTCAATGACAGAGCTCTATCCTCACTTTAATTCTGGTTAAATGATAAGACCCTTATTGGAGAGCTGAGTGATGCCAGAGGCAGATGTGTCAGTAACACAGTCACTCAATATCTGCAGGGTTTGGGCTCTTTGAGTTAGATCTAAAACCCATTCCAGTCCACAGGAGTCTTTCCATGGATCTGAACGGGGTTTGAATCAGGTCCATAGTGGTCGTTATGTTTTGCCCAACAAAGAGAGCCTAACCCCCACAAGTTCTGTCACTGGGAAGTGGTGGCATCATTGGGTTGCCCCTGACACCCTGTGGTGGTCACATGGGTTTGAATATTAGCCAGAATGCATTAGTATCTAAGGGGAAAAGCCTCAAGAACATGGCACTCAATTGATGTGGAAATATTTGAGGTCAGTATAATCCTTAGGAAAACTCTCCCAGGTAATTAAAGCCAGGCAGGGAGTTGCTTGTTCCAGAAATATTTACCAGCCCCCAAAGGGCAATGGAATAAAGTTTGTGAGTTTCATGTTAATGTGCACTGATTTATAGGAGGATAGCTCACATATCCCCCCTCACCCCCTGCAACTGAAATGTTTGAAAGCAGTTCATTGGCCTGTTGGTACAATGTGTCAGATCAGGAATGAAATGGAATCTTTATAAGGAATGAACATCCCCAGAGCAGAAGGTTCAACGTGAGGTTAGTAAGAATGAAGTGGTGCTTAGACCGTGAGCTGATCTTCTGGGCAGGGGGAATTTCACTTACAGCAATGAAACCATTGTAGCTCCAGGTTTGGTGGAAGAAATTGCACAATATGCTGTTGCTGGATAAGCAGTGCACCACCATGCAATGTGTATGCAACACCTGTGGCGATATAAGGCAATGCAGATCATGCATGTGAAACGTTACTGTGGTATAAGGCAATGGCGACACAATGTGGGCACACAACACAGTGTTGTGATATAACCAAATGGTAGGGAAGTTGTAACCTGTCCTGTAACAGGGTGGCCTGCTCCTTTAAGAACCAGGAGGGCTGCAGCCACTCAACCCTGTTCAGGTAGCACTGCCCTGCTATATGTGTGGAGGGTGTTGGCCTGAAGGGGAAAGCCTAGCAGCTGAGGCTGACTGGGGAGGAGAGTAGATAGACTGTGCCTATGGGGTTAGAAAGTCTCTAGGAGCTATCTGAGGACTGTAGCCTGCTGCAACTCTTTGTAGGAGGGTTGGGGGTAGAGCCCAGGTACTCCTAAGAAAGGCTTTTGCAGCTGAGCCCTGCGGGTAAGGAAGAGGGCAGGGGGCTGGGCTAAAGAGTTTTGTGCTTTTTGTTGCCTTTTGCCTAAGAACTCTGTTACCCTGGAAGGGGTTAGTCTCTCTAGAGGGGTTCCTTTGGAGCCAAGTCTCCTACAATGGGAGTAGGCTGAAGAGCATAGTGGGGAAGCTGGGATATACTAACTCCAATTTCACACTATGGCATGAAGGGGTGCTCTGAGATGGTGTGTCTTGAACATGTCCCTTGCACAAACTATGCAGCAGTACACGTCCTTTCTCTCCTGCAGGAAAGTTGCTGCCCCTGCTAACTTGCAAGCAATTTCCACCGTTGCCATGGAATAGTTGAATTTCCAAGTTGAGACAGGAAGGTGCTGCTCTGAGTCATTTTTTCCAAACACTCCAAAAGTGGACTTTACAAAGAAGGAAGAGATCCACATCCCCAGAAAGGACACAATTTAATGTAAGCAAGCACTAGGATGTAAATAAATTCTTTATTCAAACTAAGTTGTTTAAAAACTGCATTGCCGGGCTTGCAGTAGTTGGTAGGCTTTCCCCCTTAAAGCCTCAGCTCGTGGAGTCATGTTATTTTGTGAGAATCTCTGTTATTATTTAAAAACAATAACTAAACTTTTAGCCCTTGTGGCTGTGGAGAAAAACTTCCTAACATTCTCTTAATGTTCAAAAACCAGAAGGCAAAGGAGAGAAAAAAAACCCAACTTTTAAAACAAGCACATGATTTCTTTTAGCCAATTTCATGATTTTTGCTTGCTTGCAATACTGCTAAAAAGTCACAATTCTACTAGCTTTGCTCTTCTCCCTCATAACTCCCTCTGTAATCTTCCTTGAGTGTTTTCAATTGTGTTTTGCACATATTCAAACCTGCTCTGACCTGTTGCAGAAGGGGGTGGGAGAATGAAGAAAGAAGATGTATTAATTCCAGAGGACGTTTTGCTTTTGGTGCCATTGTGAAATAGAGCATCCTAAAAGAAACCAGTAACAGACTCCAGTATGTTGGTTTTAGAACACTTTATTAACTGGCCATGTTTATTACTGCTGGCATCACTCAGGAGCCACGTCTCCATGGCTGGCTTTTTTGCTGCAGAAGGATTTATTCTTTGGACACAGGTTTGGGAAGCAATTAGCTTGATTCTCATTCTCAGTGATGCAGCTGCAAATCACGGAGTGGTAACCCTGTGGAAGTAAACTCTATGGTTTTTTTTTCCCCCTGGTAGAAAACTACTGTGAGATGAGACTTGGGCCTGTGGGCGGTTTCCCTGATGGGATGGAGGGGTGTGGCAAAGGCAATCACTGACTCTGTTCTCTGTGGAATTCAGTTATGCACCCCGCACAGGATTTATTTATTTCTTGTTTAAAATTTTACACTTACTGTTTAAGTGTAAAGATACACATTTTGTGATATCAGTGAGAACCATGCTATGAACTCTCCAACCCCTGGTGATAAGAGTGATCTCATTAGCTTCACTGGGACCACTTGTCCTAATAAGTGCTCACACGTAGGACTAAAGTAGTCACAACTTGACCTGGAGAAGGACAGACTTCACGCATTTACACAAAGATGGGTGAATCTAGAGGGGCCTGATCCAAAGCTGTTTGACTGCATTGGACTATGGATTACGCATGACAATCCCGATCCTGCAGACCTACTAACTTTGCTAGCATGAGCAGTCCCACTCTCACTAATGGGAACTCTGTGTGGGAGCAAAGTTCAGCATATGTCAGGAGAGGAGCCAGGGTCTCTTGGGACATGTGTGTTTTACGGCTTGTCACAAGGTAAACCCAAGTGTGGTCATAAAGGCTTCTGTTTGTAGAAGATGCAGGGTCAGTAGTGTCAACACGCTGAAGGCCAGTTTCTATTTTTATACAAATAGAAATACATGTGGGGGGAGGAGGGGCAGGAGAGAAACCTCATGAGAACAGGGAATTGTATGACTTTATCAAGAATGGCTGAGTATGTTGGTACCATGATCTTTATTCTTTACAGAGGAATGGACAGAAATAAACACAACAGCAACGCCTGGGGGCCTCAAGGCGCAGGTTCAGTTTAATAGGACATAGCTTATCTAGTCAACAGTTTCCCAAGGCAGAGTGAACCTGCAAGCCTTGCATTTCCCACACCCGGTGAGAGACTGCAATCTGCTTGCTCCATTTCCTGACTTTTCTTTATGTATTTACGCTGAAAATTCTCCATTTGAAGAAAAGGGAACCTGGTTTTTGAAAAAGGGAAATGCTGCTGTGGTGTGATGTCTGTACAATAATTCTGCTTGCTACAAAGGAAGATGGGGGGAGAGGTGGGGTCAACAATAAAACAAGCAAATCCTTTCTGGGTTGTTGCCTTCATAACACAAGTATAAGTGGGAGGGGCTATCTTCATCCATAAGCATCAGGGTTTAAACCCTGATTCCCTGGAATGTGCAGGTTCGGATGTTTGAGCCACTTCAGAAGCAGATGCATTGGGAACCAGGTTGTAATAGTGCAAGCCTCCTGTCTGCTCTGCATGGATATTAATGATCCCATGCAGCACTTTTTGGTAGGATAGGCATTTGCTGTGGAGTTCTTGGCCAGTATTTCCCCTCCTCCTCCTGGCCTGTAGGGTTCTATGTGATGACTGCTGCCCTCCACCCCTGAGGTCACTGCATTATAGCGTGGCTGGTTATATGGGGCTCATGAGATGCTGTGACGGAGTGAAAGGTTCATTACATGGCGTGTGTCAGCCATTTGTCCCTTGCCAGGGTACGGGGTGCATCCCACACACAGACTGGGTGGATAAAAATCAGGATTATTATTTTCAAATTTAAATCAATGTTTTTATTCACAGGTTGCTACTTCTCTACTTTCCACTCACTTTGTAGTCAAATTGCTAACATGGATGTCTCATGCTTATTCCTTTCATTTTTCTAATTATTAATATAAATTCAGGTTTTACATAAATTTATCTTCCTACTAAGAAGTTTCACAATTAAAATACTCATAAGTGCTGAAAAAGACAAGTCTGGGCCCTCTAACATCTGTGAGACTCCCATATAAGCAAATAGCCTGGGCTGTATTTGCAACCAATATCACCTTCTAATGTATTAAACTTACCCAGAAAAACTAAGCTGAAATGCACTGACCAGGTTATGCTCCTTCATCAGGGTTTGTAGTTTAAAATCAACAGGGCTTATGCTCCCAAGTCACTCAAGCACTCTTGAAAATACTATTCTTGTGTACTTAAATAGGGCTCTTGTTTTGTAAAAGTCAAATAAGAGATCCAGCCATTAGGAGTACTTATTTATTTAAAAAAAACAGAACTGATGATATAGTTAATTAAACTTTAATCTTAAACTTTCACATTAGTTTTACAACTGCGACATCTCAACCTGCCTTTAAAAAATGCATTTGTGATGTTGGCAGATCAGATGCCAAGATCCCCAGGTCTTCAACTGAACACTGACAAATATCTGGTTGGAATCATACTGGCTCAACTGCATGTGAATATTGTTAAAACAGCTATTAGAATTACGCTGCTTGGCGTAATCTTAACTACAATATCTCTATCCCATATTGTAAGGCAATATCTGAGTGGTTGTATGGGGAGTCTCTGTGACTGTGTAAATCACCAGACAGGAAAGACACATTAACTAGTGTGAAGTACTGATCTCCAACAGAAAATGTTACATCCTGCCCAACAGGAAAGGTCCATCAACAGCAAATGAACTATTGGGGGACAATACAGAGGATAAAAGACCTTTGTCGTTTTGCCCTCCCCTTGGTGAAGAGTCATGCACGTGGATTCCTCTCCTCAGCTGAGCTTACAGCTCAGAGCGCAATGGATGGGAGGATAAAACCCCCCAAAAGAAGGAACTATCTCTATGCTGCTTGGACTCTGGGTGGCAAGATTTTTTAGCTATCAGCAAGAGACTCCTGGTGCTTAGGCTGGGTTAGCCCTAATGTAGAGCTTGCTTACTATAGAAGCTTCCATTACATTTTGAAACTTAACATTGTAACTCATTTGTGTGTGTACGTTTAACCTGCTTCAACCTTGTAAATATCTCTCGTTTTCCTTTTCCTTCTTCATAAACCTTTATGATGGGACTGGCTACAGGCATAGGTGCTGGAATTAGGGGTGTTGCTTCACCCCCTGGCTTGAAGTGGTTTCCATGATGGGCAAGGTTTACAGTTTGGTTCAGTGGCTTTCCGCATCCCGGCGTACACACATTGTCTTGGGTGGGAGAGCTAAAGTGCAATTGAGCTGGGGTAAGTGACTGGTCCTTCAGGACGGGCTGTAATCTGAGCATTGCTGTGGTGCTTGGCGCGAGGGGGGAGTCTGTCCCTGTTCGCCAGGCCAGGCCAGGCCAGGCCAGGCCAGGCTGCCCTGCCCTGCCCGCTCCAGCTCCAGCTCCAGCTCCAGCTCCAGCTCCAGCCCATCCTCCCCTCCCCTCCCCCGCCTCCGGGCTCGTGCCCCCACTAATCGTGGCCTCCTTTTTGCCTCTATCGCCCAGGGAGGGAGCACGCGCAGTACAAAGCAGGGGGAAAGGGGGGCGGAGTCAGGGCTGCTGGGCGGCTCGCGAGAGGGACGTTCCCTCCCGCCCCCGGGCGGTAGCGGAGGGAGCCCGTCCCTCGAAGCGCGCGCGCCGGCCCGTCGGGGGCAACCAATCGGCGCGGGCGCCTCCTTAGCGAGGGCGCGCGCCGGGGCGGCGTCCCAGCCTCCAATTGGCGCGCGAGCTTCCTTCCCGGGGGCGCGAGCCGGGCCCCTTCCCACAGCGGCCAATCAGCACGCGGCGCTGCGCACCTCTTGGGGCCGTGGTCGCGCGCGCGCCCTCCTCCCGCCGCCAACCCCTCCCCGCACCGAGGCGCGCCCCCGCCCTAGCCCCAGCTCCTAGTCCGGAACCGCCGCCGCCTCACTCCCGTTCTCTCCGCCCGGCCGGGGAGGGAGCCGCCCGGGGGGCTCGGCCAGGCGCCCTCGGAGCCAGCGGGCGGGGCACCCTGACCCCCACCGCTCCCCGCAGCCCCCCACCCATGGCGGCCCCTCTGAAGAAGGGCCCGGGCGGGCTGATCGGGCTGATGAAGGACGCGTTCCAGCCGCATCACCACCACCTGGGCCCGCACCAGCCCGGCGCCGTGGACAAGAAGATGGTGGAGAAGTGCTGGAAACTCATGGACAAGGTTGGGGGAAGGGAGGGCAGGATTTGGGCTGGCGGGGGGGGGGGACACAGAGGCGGGCAGGAGCCGGGGGAGGGCTAGAGGGATGGGGAGGGGCGGGATTGGGCTGGGGAGGGAGTAGGAACTGCGGCGGGGGGGGGCGGGATTGGGCTGGGGAGGGAGTAGGAACTGCGGCGGGGGGGGCGGGATTGGGCTGGGGAGGGAGTAGGAACTGCGGCGGGGGGGGGGGCGGGATTGGGCGGGGGAGGGAGTAGGAACTGCGGCGGGGGGGGGCGGGATTGGGCTGGGGAGGGAGTAGGAACTGCGGGGGGGGGGGCGGGATTGGGCTGGGGAGGGAGTAGGAACTGCGGCGGGGGGGGGGCGGGATTGGGCTGGGGAGGGGGCTCGCGATGGGGCGGGGGGGGGGCTCGCGATGGGAGAGAGGAAATTAGATTTTGGAAAGGTAGGTGCTGTGGGGAGAGGCTGGGGCTGATAGCAGTGGTGTTCCGGAGGGGAGCAATGTGTCAGAGGGAAGGCTGGACTTCTAGGGGGTGCTGGATAGGGCGCTGGGGAAGATGGAGCGCTTGTTGAGTAGTGGCGGGGGCGGCGGGGAGGCTGGCGTGGTGGTCAGCACCATGGCACCGTTGCAGACATGTTCTTGCCTCTGATCTATTTGTGGTAAACCCTACCCATGTAGCCAGAGGAAGCATTTTGCTAAGGTTGACCCACTTGCTTGTGAGTTCCAGCCCGCTGCTCAGCATGGTCTGCTCTCATGATGGCAAGACAGAGGTCTGGGGTTCCTTGGCATTTTGGAGAGCTCTATTGGACAAGTAGTGACCATGCACTGGGACTCAGCATAGATGCTTTTTATTAAAGCAGTGAGTTTTGAGTACCAGTCATGAGACCCTGTATAATTTCCTCTGCAATAAACATGTGGAGTTATGCTAAAATAAGGGAAACAAAATCTCATGCTTCATGGCATAAAATGATTGCTGTAGGAATCAGAAAGGAATCACTCCCACAACTTCCAGCACTACATATCCAGGTTCGTTAATTTCTTTTGCCCCCAAGCATCAGGGAGTGGGTACTGCCAGAGATGGCACGCTGGACTAGTTGGCTTGATGGTCTGACGGACTGTGGTAAATTAAGTCCTAGTATTGATGGGTGTATTAGTAGAGGAGCCACTGTTCTAAATAGCCCCAGTCAGTGCTTAATTTTAATTGTAGAGAATTGTGCTAACCTAGTTTATACCTAGATGAGTGATTCTGGCACTATTCTTCATGCCACAAATGGGCACAGTAATCCAGGAGGTAGGCTTAATGGGAATATATTTTCTTTATTACCATATTTATTATATATGGTTTTCTGTAACCTTAGTTGTGACATTTTACTTTTCTGTTGTTAATTTCCATGGATAAGTGATGAGACTAAATTTGTATAGGATTGAGATATATAATAATAGTATAAAATGAGTGGCATACTTCATAATGCTAGGCTTAGTTGAAAAAGTAGATTAGTGCACAATGAATGCAGTTAGAAAGCAGTTGGCAGTAGTTTGGGGAGTGCCACACCATCCATCTTATCCTATGGGACAGGATGGGTAGGGCTGATGGGCATAGCTCATACAGTAACCCTGCCGACCCATGCATGTCATTTTTCTTCCTCTTTTAACAGACAGCATTTGTGCATGTTAAGCCCTGGATCTCCTGCAGCAAATGTTGTAGCTCTGTTCATTCTGAAAAGAAAAATAGAAATACCATTTTTAAAAAGACCAGTAAGAAACATTTATGCCAAAAAATTCCCTTTAAAATTCTCTTGGCAGGCTATACAAAAAGCATGGTTTGATTGTGACCTTCATTTCTTGTGTATGTGATGTGCTCTCCTATACATGGAGAGATGGGAGAAAGGAAGGTAATAAAGGTTCTTGAAAGGTGCTTAGGTTTCTTTCATTGTAGATACTGAGGGCGAACAGATGAGAGAATACAAGTGATAACCAAAATGTTGGAAAGACATTAGATATGCATATTTCTGCATGCATATACAGATGTGTTGTTGATGCCTGGATGTGACTTGTTCTAGTGTGAATCTCCATTCCCACGTATATGCCATGAACATTCATGCTCAACTACATAGACTAGTCAGGCAAATAAAAAAGGCTTAAAAAAAAGTTGGAATTGGAAAGATGGAGCTTACCTTGGTATGTCATTTTGCTGTATAAAAGCACTATTCTCTGGGCGTCTTTGGGTACCAATACCATTACTGATCTGCCTAGTCAGGTCTTGGCCTCACACAGTTTCCTTATCGTTAAATTGTGATCAGTGAAAAAAAGCGAAGGGTGCTGCAGTTGCTGCAAAAATATTTAGAGGAATTTATTTTGCCTGAACTTACGTTGGCTGCCAATTCTACAACCTCATTATGAAATGCCTTTGTTAGTAAATAGTGGCTGAAAGCTCCAACTGTGTGCTTAATAATAGTTAAAATATTAAAATCAGACTTAAACCCTGATCTTGCAGTCTGATCTACATGGGTGCACCCTGCATCTGTGTGGAGCCCCATTAACTTCAACAGTTTGTGTACACACATTCTGTTATAGGATTGGGCCTAAAATAGAATATCTGCTTCTTAACACAAATGGCCAACTATTAACCAAGAATTGGTTGAGGAAATAGCAAGGAGGTGGGAAGAACTTACGGAAATTTTTGTGAAACTTCTTTTCTGTTGTCAATTATCTGACTATTTCAAATACACATAAACTCAAATAGCTATGTAAGAAAATAGTTGATGGGTGCACATATGATAAGGGATCTTGTAGATCAGACACATGCTGTATTTGTATCTGTACAGTGACCTAAATTCATTAATCCGTAAAATTAGTTGGTATCCTGCAAAAGCATTCAGGCATTGTTGTTCTTCAGGTGTGGCTAATGAATTTCCTACACAAGCTAATAGTTGTCCATTCTATTCTCTCTGCACATTTTGACATGTGCCCAACTTCCATCTGAAGAAGTTTTATTTTTGTTTCATATTAATTTTGTCCCATGTTCTTCCCACAGTTGCCTTCGGTGACCCATAATGAGGCCAAAGCTCCAGTGTTGGGCAGCACTCCTTCGTATATCCAGTGGGATGTTCATATTCAGTTATCTCTTTTTACTCATTATTTATGCCTTGGTTGTTGATTTGGGGTTCCGTAGTGAGGCTTGCATTGGGTTTCTTAACTTGTGACCAGGGCTGCTTCAACATGGTACATCAACTAGGATTCTCAAATTTTAACTAATTGCATTCCTATCTGTTAAAATTTGAAAGAAATGCTGTAGTTGTAGAGCTAATTGTTTGACTCATTACTGCACAGGCAACAAGTATATAATAGTACACTTCAGTACTTAGGAAGTTCTGTTTTCAGTAAATCTCAAAGTTTGACAGTTGCAAGAATAAATAAGCATATCGCTTTAAACAAAAATTGGACACTGGATAATCTCTTTCCAGGTTTTTAGATGGATCCCTTTCATGGCATTCTGCATGCATCTAGTATGTCAATGTTAGGCCTTGTCTACACTGCCACTTTACAGTGCTGACTCTTGTGTCATGCAGGGGTGTGTTTTTTCACACCTCTTGAGCGAGAAAGTTTCTGCGCTGTAAAGCGGCAGTGTAAACTTTCTTGCTCAGGGGGCATGAAAAAACACCACCCTGCACGAAGCAAATGGCAGTGCTGTAAAGTAGCAGTCTAGACAGTGCACCAGTGCTGGGAGCTACTCCTCTCATGGGAGTGGTTTTTTTACAGCCGCGGCAGCGCTAGAACGTTGGTAGTGAAGACACACCCTTAGTTGTCAGTGAAATCTTATGTTGGTTTGCCATCTTCACCCTTATAGCTTATTTGGACTTTACTTCTGCAGCCCACTGCCGTATGTGAAAGCAGCCTTTTAAATAACAATTAAAAATCACTAGACAGATAAATAGTTGGTTTGGGTGTGGTGTTCAAAGTTTAGTTCACACTTTCGGGGAAAGTATACTCATACATTCCTTTTCCACCTTTGGCAGGTCATTTTCACACTTGAGTGCAGGCTGAGGCTTGTCTGAGTTGTGTGGCCTGGTGCACCTTGTTTAGGAGCTAAAATAGTGTTTGGGCTGTGCTAGGCCTCTTTACCCCTTCTAAAAAACCAAACCCCAAACCAAAAATGACGTCGTCCTGATAGAAAAGAAAAGGAGTACTTGTGGCACCTTAGAGACTAACAAATTTATTTGAGCATAAGCTTTTGTCGATGAAGTGAGCTGTAGCTCAAGAAAGCTTATGCTCAAATAAATTTGTTAGTCTGTATTCGCAAAAAAGAAAAAGGAATACTTGTGGCACCTTAGAGACTAACACGGCTGCTACTCTGAAACCTGTCCTGACAGAGAGTATCACTGATTGGAACAATTTTGTTCCCCATTGAAACCCGCTTCTGTTCTATTTCATGAGGATAAAACAGTCCTTTTGTAAACTGATGTATCTTTAAATATTTGGCCACTTTGTAGATTAATATTTATATATTAATTGCAGCTGCAGTCCCTGATCAGGCCCCTGTCATGCTAGGTGCTGTACAGATACAGAAGTAGGCACAGTTCATGTCCCAAAGAGTTTTCAGTATGTAGGTCAGACTCTTTAGGGCCACACCACCTACAGTTTTGTTAGAATATCTGCCCCACTCTGGCAAACATGAAAGAAAATAACAAAACCTTGTACCTTTAGTGTGTTTGTGCCTTTTGATGTGATTAAATAGGATACTGGAATATGAGGTTGTAGTACAGTTTTTGAAACTTTGCTAAAGTAGGACAGGAAACCTTTTAAGTTCTTTAGGCAAGTATTTTGTCTTTGTTCTGTAAGAGAACTAGAGTGTGATTGATTAACATGGTTATAAACACAGTTTGCCTATTCAAGTATGCAAGATTAAACATGCTGCTATATTATATGCAGTTCTGGCATATAGCATCTGTTATATTGCACATCTATATATTACCAGTCATCTTGAAATTTCACTCCTTTGTGTATTCTAGATGTTTGATGGCAACTTATGAAATTCATCTAAATTCAGCAGTTTGCTTTCTTATCTAGAGGTTGAATCGTGCCTTTGAGGCTCTGCTGTTAGATGTCTTATGAACCTTCAAAGTGCAGTGACAAATAGCACACATCTCAGTCACTTCTTTGCACTGCCTGTAGCCATCCTATACATTTTTACTAGGCTAATGTGGGAGGAACTGATGTCAATCTAATTTATCCTATTTCCTGATCTTTTCACTGTGTTAAGCAATTAAAGCAATGCTTGATATCAGAAAATGTATTGATGGAGTAAAAAGAAAAGGAGTACTTGTGGCACCTTAGAGACTTAGATGCATCCGATGAAGTGAGCTGTAGCTCACGAAAGCTTATGCTCTAATAAATTTGTTAGTCTCTAAGGTGCCACAAGTACTCCTTTTCTTTTTGCGAATACAGACTAACACGGCTGCTACTCTGAAACCTGTCATGATGTAGTAAAGTAACTTGTTAGTGCTGTGTCTTGGCAGGAGGGAGTTGCTTTATTTTTGTTGATAATGCAATTGATAATTTATCTTCAGAACCTAATCTAGGCAGCAGAATAATACAAATAATATCCAGGGTATGTCTACAGTGTAGCTCTGAGTGAGCCTCCCACCCCAGGCAGACAAACTCGTGCTAGCAGGGCTCATGATGGCATGCTAAAAATCATTGTGTGGATGTTGCAGCACTGGCAGAGGGTTGGGCTAGGGTTGGCTTGAGGTAAAGCGGCTCGCCCAAGACTCTGCCGATACCATGATGTCCACACAGCTGTTTTTAGTGTGCTATCGCAAGTCTTTCTACCCAAGCTGGGAGGCTTGCTCCTGGATGCAATGAAGACATAACCTAATGCTGTTCTTGGGCATTTGAGGAACTGCTTGTGGAAATTCTAAAATACTTAGAGGGGTTTTGTAACTGGATGGGACGGAAGAATAGTAGATTTCACATTATAGGATGTAGAAGAAACTGGTGGTGGCTGAGCTAAAATGGCAAACACTTCTGTAACCTAAATATGGATGCAATTCAGAAATTTTGTTGCAAGTCACCCCTAATAGTAGTGATGTGGTCAGGTGTGGCTTCGTGGGAGGCTGAGAAGTTATGTACTGAGTTGCTGATGTTTCAAGGAAAAAGTAGGTGCTTGGCTTTGGTGAAAAATGGAGCTATGTAGCTTTGTTTTTTAAAAGGAAGAAAGCATCAGACTCCTCATAGGTCTTTTTAGGAAAACAGCATTGGAAGAGAAATAGAAGTTGAGAAGTCAATAGAAAGAGATCCATCACTCCTAGGTTTTTTTGTTTTGTTTCAAGGTTATTGTCAAATCATAACTTGCAAACAAATTTTTGCACCTGTGTGGTTAACATCTACATAAATATCACACTTTTCTGAACTCTTTTTATTTACCCTTGTTACAAGTCATAAAGAATAGAGAAGAAATTATTTTTTAGGGTTTTTTTTACTTAGTGCTTTTGACAGAACTTTGAAGTCAGTTTCACTGTTTCCTCATTCTAGTCAGAGTTCCCTTATTTGTGTGAGTCTTTAATATAGCAATAAGGAAGAGAAAAACATTTAAAAAATAGGAAATATGATGGTAAACTTAGTGTCCCTTTTACAAGGCTAGAGGAAAATTTTAAAATCCAGTATACTTGTAAAAACGAAGAGTCCTTGTGGCACTTTGGAGACTAGCAAATTTATTTGGGCATAAGCTTTTGTAGGCTAAAACAGTACTCATTGATGTTTTTGCTGATGCAGACTAACACGGCTACCACTCTGAGACCAGTATACTTGTAGTTATTTATGCTCTTAACGTTTTTCATTTCTTTCGGCTTGGAAACAGAAAATCAATTTCAGTACTGTTTGTAGTCTGTTTAATTTTCAGGTGCTCCTTTCTGAGAGTTTAAAACATTGCCTGGGAATATTTGTGTTCACGAATAACTGTTTTCATTTAAATTATTAAAAATATAAAAACATTTCAGTTGGTAAAAGCTTTAGTTTTAAAATAGTTTTAGTGAGGCCAAATTTCAGTTGACAATGTCCATTTAAGACCATACCTATTTTTAAGTAACTTAAAAAAGCAGAAATTACTTCTCTTTACTCTGAGCACACCTAATGTAAGGTATTTGCTGTCTTTCTGGACTCACTGTAATGTTCTTTGGTAGCCGCCAATCATGGGGAGAAAATGAATGGAGTGCATGGTAACTTGCTAATACGCTGCTGGTTTCCCAGAGCTGTGAAAATTCCTTTTAACATTGTCATGATGCTGCAAGTGAACAGGTAGAGAAGTAAACCAAGTGAAACTCTTTTATTTCTTTTTTCTTTTTTTTCTTTTTTTCTTTTTTTTGCTGATGTATTAAGAAAAGTCAGTTTGCTAAATGACAGGCAGTTCGTAGACAAGTAACTTTATATCTGAGCGCTGCTATTGGTTGCTTTTAGAACCAGGTATGGGAAGTTGTGAACTTCAGCTGTTGAAATAGGTGTCCGTTTGGTGAATAATTAAACTTATTTAAAATTCATCAGGTAATAAAACCGAAGTTTTTTCAGCTTTTCTGATCTGTAAACCATTTACTTCGGATATTCATACAGGGTATTTTAATGAAAAAGTTTTATAGAGGTTGTGAGAATATGACCTGTCTGCAGAATTTGTTGCTTTTCTGAGAAAACATGTCTGATATTAATATCAATATCAAATAAGTCTGTATAGTTACTGACATACAGTAGGTCTGCTTCTTACATAGCTGGATAGTTTCAAGAGATAACAGCCTGTGCCATTTCCTATTGTAGCTGACCCAGAGAAATGACTGTTCTGTGTTTTTGACTTGTCTGCTTCCTTCATGTGGTTTCCCTACAACACACCAAGAATAGTTCTAAACCCAATTGTTTAAATAACAAAATAGATCTGTAGGAGCAATAATGGTACTACCTGTAGCTTGCATTGGGGACATGGTTAGGATCCTTCCATGCTGCAAACTGAAACTATGGTCTCAGAATACAGTTGTGTCGTAGCTTGGTTCCCTGATAAGGTTCATTTTACAGTGTATGAAAGAAGCACCAACTGCAGCACCACTCTTGTGATAACTCCTCTCCTTGTTTAGATCTCCTGGTATTTGTCAGTTCAGACTGGAGGGGAAGTTTACTTGGCTAGATTATTTCCCACCTGTACATTCGGTGCTCCTCCAGAGTGTAATTCCTTCTCATATGAGAATCATATTCACCTGTGTGAGACTTGGCGCAGTCAGGCAGTCATTCCCTTGATGGAAATTGAAGTCTCTCAGTTGAGCCATGCATTATTGGAAGACATGTGTGACCTCTCCACACTTTGTTTCTTGCACCTATCCTAAAAAGCTGAGTGAAATGCTAGCGTTCCATTTCAGACTAAATTAGTTATGTTTTAAATATTTACTGTTCAGTCACAGCTTTTGAGGCAAAAGTAATGGAATAAGTGTTTAAGTGTGTAATATAGAGTGCCAGTTAATTTTTTCAGAATGTTGCCTGATGGCATATAGTAGCTTTTTACCAGATTTTGTGTAGGTGACGCACTGCATAGCGGCACCAGGTTATTCTTGGGGCTTTCTTATCTACCTTCCTAAAGCCTTCTGAAGAAAGTGATCTTCTGCAGCATTTTTATGAGATCTGCTTTGTAATATTCTTTTGCATGTCACTCGTGCCAGTTTAGATCTCAGTCATGCCTTTTGATACTAGGAAGTCAAAACCGTGGTTTTACACTACAGTAGAAAGCTTTAGGAAATTATTGCACCAGCCTTATTTTTTGTTTGAGGTAAACGTGCCAAAGACTAGAGCTGTTAGTTGAGTCTTATTCCCAATTGCCTGTTTTTGTCTTTTCAAAAAGATGGCTTTAGAATTAAAGCACTGAAATTGCTTTGTTGTGCTAAGCCGGTATTTCAGCACTTGGTTGGAGCTCAGAGAGCCCTAACAACATTAAAAGTTGCATTATGCCTTCTGTAGCTAGCTTTCTCTCTCCCTTGACTAGGTAATAGAGAATCTTGGCTGTTCTGGATACAAATGAGGCCTTTCTCTGTGAGGTGTATGATCCTTTTTTAATACTGTTTTTCCTATTGATTAAACTTGTTTTCATGAGCTTTGTCATGTGGTCACTCTCTTGCAGACCATTAACATTTCGAGAGCTGTCTGGTCATATACGGTTACAGCATCAGCATTCTCCTTGCAGGTTGAATGGAATTTTTCTATTCCGTTATGGTGCCTAACCTGTTACGTAGAAGCAAAAATAGATGCATAGAAAATGGCAAAAAGTTTCCTTACTGATAAGCCTATTAATTTGTTTTGCACAGCGTACTTGTGGAATAATTGACTCAAATTCTTACTAACTAGGAACATGTAGATAATCTCACTGCTGTAATACAAATTAGAAAACCTTTCCATTAGAAAGCAATGTCACTGATCTATTTAAAGAATATTATTTGTAATTTTTAAATAGTCTTAAAATCTCAAAATGGTGATTTTTTCCATTATTCATTTATTGCAGGTGGTGCGTTTATGTCAGAACCCAAAACTGGCACTGAAGAACAGCCCACCCTATATTCTAGATCTGCTACCTGATACGTATCAGCATCTACGAACCATCCTGTCACGTTATGAGGGGAAGATGGAGACCCTAGGAGAAAATGAGTACTTCAGGGTCTTCATGGAGAACCTGATGAAGAAGACCAAACAGACCATCAGCCTCTTTAAGGAAGGGAAGGAGAGGATGTATGAGGAGAACTCTCAGCCGAGGTAATGGGGAAAAGTTACTACAAATACTTGTAGCACAAGTCTAGCTGAGTGGGTGAGACCTTGAATTGAACAGCTTGGTATTGGTATGTGGGAAGGAAGAAATCGGTGAAGAGATTTAAGGTTAGCTGGAGAGGGTAAAGTTTGAAGTAAAATATTATTCTGTGCTGGAATGAAGGCAATGAGATGACAGGAATATAAAGAGAGATTCATATTCCAGATCTGATCATTCCTGGCTGTGGCTTAGCTTTCATTTGAGTCACACTAGTATAAAGAATAAGATTTATGTTCTGAATGGGTTTTCAAATTTATGTATGAGATGTACCTGAGGACAGCTCCATGCCAAAATAAAGAGTACCAATAAGATTCTTTTGTCTGTAAATCTGTAAAGACTTCAGAATAGCTTGTTCTGAGGTTTAAAACTAAGTACTTAATATTGAAAGACTTAATTTTACAAACTTTAATTGATGGAGTTGTGACCTCTGCTCTGTCAATTTGATTGCAGTTCTGGAGGTTTGATGAAGTAAAAAACAAGTACCCTGTAGCATATGAGGCAGAGGGAAGGAAATCATGAGATTGTCCTAAAATTTTCTCATTTCCCTTTCATACCATACTAGAACTTGAAGTTAGGGTGAAGCTCTGATTTGCACATAATTGATCTGTTTTGAAGTTAAAGGAACCTGAGCATATTCAGAGGTTCCCGAGGGAGAGGAGTGTTCTTTTGGCAAGTCACTTTATCAATGGCTTAGAATTTTATAATGCTATTTTATCCTTGGCTATCAATGAAGTTGTCCCCAGACATAATTTTTCCCCTCCTCGCTTTGGCTTCCATGTCACATCTGTTTAGAGATGGACTGCAACAGCTCTCTGGTGTCCTGACTATTGTCATGATTTGAGAGACTCAAGGTTTTAGAAGCACTTCATTTATCAGCTTGTGTCCTAAAGGACACAGGTCATGAGCACACATTGTTGACTAACGTCAACAAAGTAGGGATAGACAGGGCTATTCTTGCGTGCCTCCATTTGTTTTTTGTTGAAGATTCTCAAAAGGTAGTGGTGGGGAATTTTTCTCCTCCCTGAAAGTGCTGTCACAGGTTCTATAGGGTTCCATCTTGTCACCCTTCTCATTTAATCTGCATACATGGATGCTGCAATGTTTATTGAGGAAACATGGTGTTTTTGGCATGCTGATACTTTACATTTCATCTGACCCAGCTATAGTAGTTCAGTTTGCTGCCTTACCTAGTGACTTCTTGAGGTTTTTTTGGAGAAAAGGATGGACGGCTAGACTGTCTGATAAAACATATGGCAATGGCTGGTTGGCTTGGAAAACAATCATAAAATGTGATGAGGAAATTTGCTCCTTTGTCAGTGAGCATACATCTGTTTGCTTGCAGTCTGGGTGGCTGGTTAGACTTCTAGCTGCTTTTACATGGTCAAGTGTCAGTCACAGCAAGAGTGACTTTTTTTCGTCTACAAATGATCATGAGTTTGACTGTTTTGGATTCAGATGTTACACCTGTCATCCATGCCTTTATTACCTCAATTTAAACTACTTCATTACTGAAGCTGGTGCAGAATTTGGCAGACCATCAATTAAGTGAGGTGTCTCACCATAAGCATGTTACACCAGTGATCTGCACTGACCGCCTGTTGGTTTCTGGGTGGATTTTTTGTGGTAGGTTTTGAATTATAAACTAAATAGACTGAGGCCTGCCTACGTGAGGTACCTCCTCCTTCCTTGTGTCCAGCTGTCACAGTTGAGATCAGCAGACACTTGAGCTGGAGTCCCCTAAGTATAAGAAATGGGAGCTGGGGATGGGGGTGGAAAGGTTACCAGCAGGAGGTCCGATTTGTGGGCAGTTTGACTTTGGACTTGCTCCTCACTTGGACCGAAATAGCCTGAATCTGAAGGGTATTGCATCATGCCCTGGAGGTTATCTATTTTCTTTGGCTTTTAGGGAGGGAGGAGAGGTATGGCCACTTTAAGTGGCAAGAAGTTGATGGGGGGGCAGAAGGGTTAATGCTGATTTATATTTATTTAGCCATTGGTGGTACAAAATAATGGAAGGAGTTGTAAAAAGTGTATATTTGTATTGAACTATTTTCAAAGGGCGCCTAGGGTAGTGGAATATGTACAAGCTAAAGTAAGTAGAAAAATGTGGAACTAGCTGGTTCAATTGAATTTCGCTGCAACTGAATGACTTACGTGAATGAAGCCTTTGCAGCTATTTGCTTCTAATATTTTGAAACCAAAATGGGAAGTGATGGAGCCACTTTGCATAAATGTTTCTTGATTATTTTTTATTTTAATGTGTTCATGTAATACGGCTTCATTATTACTGTTTTGATTTCCCCCTTTCCATGGCCACTCAGGGCTTTAAGTATTATTCTGTTAAGTTATTTTACTTTTAGATGGTGCCTCACTAAAAATCTCTTCGTAGCCATTTGAAGTTTTCAAGTAATTTCTTGAATGTGGGAGGTGAAAATGGAACTAAAAGCTGCTGTTTAGCATTGCTTTTTGACAAATTTGTGATTTTTGATTTGAAAGGATTATGCTCCATTTCAGAGTTTGCTTCAAAGCTGTAAATCTGTCTGCCTTTAAAATTTAATTCCAATTTTCTGTATAAGGATTTCAAGGTTTGGGGCCAGTATAATGAGTGAAGCCAAATCAAAGTACCAGATTGTCCCTTAGGGGAAAATTGCTGCTTCTATAGACTCTGACTCTTCATAGATATCAGAATTGAAACTGGGGGTAGTGCAGGGAAGATTTCTCAGCTAGAAACTCTTGAATATGCATGAAAAGTTATAAAAAAAAAAATAGTGGATGTAATGGGGAGGGGGCTTGAGCATGCATGCCTTGGGAATAACACACTTCTGGCATGACATTATGGGAGTGAGAATGTTTAATGTAAAACTGCAGTCATTTTGGATTAGCTCAAATCAAAACGTGCATGATGCAAGAAGCATTTGTCACCATGGATTAACTGTGTAAACTGTATTTTAATTAAAATTGGCCTTTGGGTCTTTTGCTGGAGTTTTCTATCTTGCTGGAAAACCTTTTGGGATACTGACAACCTGAAAACCCAATGTAAGACTGTAAACCACTCTGCAGTGTAGTGAACTGCAGGAATGCTTCAATGTAAGGGTAATTTTAAACCTTTTGTTGAGCTTTTTTATTGGAAACTAGCTTGCTTTGGGCTCCTGTGCCATCACAAGTGACCTTGTCCAGATCAATCCATCTCCAGTACTAGACTCAGTAGTGGTACAGTAATGAACATACACTAAAGTACACTAACCTGTTGATTTGTTTCAGTATTCTGATCCATCGTTCTGAGCAGATGCCAACTGACAGGCAACATCAATTATTCAAGTCCAACATTTTAGTCACAAGAATTGATCTTCTGACTTCTGTTCCCCAGATAGTTCCATAGCACCGACATGAGAGAAGCAAAGAAGAAAAAAAATATAACTGTATAGAGTTAAAACAAAAATGCCTATTTCAACTAATATTCAAAGCATGTTAATTGACAAGATAGGGATATTCCAAGTTGGTACATATTAGTTGCAAAACCAGTGCTTTTGCAGTCAATTTTACCGTCTGCCAGATGGGTTCTGACTAGCAGTCCCTCTAGAGTTATGCTTCTGAAGGATTGACAATCAAACACTACATCCACAGAAGTGAAAATTTTTGGCCTGTCAGAACTGGTAAGCATGCTGGTGTAACTAAATTACAGCCCTGCTACTTTCTCCTTCCCTACTCTCCATCCATCTCTCAACCCAGAAAGACGTAGTCACCCTTGTGTGGATTAAGCAGTTTTCCTCCGACTACACTTTAGGCATGTTTTAGCCAGTGGGCAGTCATGAGCTTGGTAGCTCTCTCACTCTTCCCATATTTATTCAATGGATAAAAAGACACGATTGGGTAGAATAGTCTATAACATATGAATGATTCAGGCACTAACTCAGGATATCACATGTGTACAGAATATGGATTCTCTGGTTCAGGTGGGAATGCTTTTAGATGTGCTTGTTGAACCCTTTGTTTTCAGCACTGTGCCCCAGTCAGGCCAGTTATTATGTTCTAGCTTGCTGTCAGGTGTCATTTAGGAACTGATAACTGTAAATTTTGGAAATCAACCACAAAATCATAGGAGATTTAAGATAAATTGGTTGTGCTTTAAAAATAAGCTGAGCTCCCCCAATTGTTCTAGAAGTTTGTCATCAGCTGTTTTAGAACAAGCCAAGAACCCTGAACAAGTGTTTGGCATTCAGTTGAACTTCTGTTATGAGGTAGCATTATATACATACTCTTGGCAAGGAAAGATGTTTCTTATTTTGCTCTTTCTTTGTTTGCCCCGGCCAGTTATAACATGTTCGAAAACATTCTGTTTTTTCCTATCTCAGTTTTGCTATCATTCAGCCTATTAAATGTTATTGCTTTCCATATTCTCCTTTACCCTGGTTTGCATGTTTCCTGTAGTGCTCAATTTAAACATTTATCTTTCTTCCCATCTTCTGAATTTAGCAATTACTTTGTTTCCTTCTCCAAAATTTCTCATGGTTTAGAAAAAATGAAGTATTTGGACATTTGCATAACTCGTGTGCAAACTGTGCATGTGTCCCTTTCCAATAAATGCAACAATGAGTGGCAAATGACAAAATAAATCACTCTTTTTGATAAGAGAACTAGGTTTCTTTAAATCTTTCTGAATTCAAACTATTTTTGATGTCCAAACCAAGGAAACAGGGTTCCCCCCCAAGCAACTTAAAATGGTCCCCAATGAATTCTTCCAAGAGCTGGATTGAGGCAGAAATGAAGAGAGCCTGTCTGGTTGGTAATGTGCCATTCAATAGAGTTACAGTGGCTACAGATGTGTGCTGCGTTATGACTTTATATGCATCGTGGAGTGTAATGTTTGGCTTTCTTGGCCAGATTGGCATTTTCTTTTTAGTTTGTTAGACCTTTTGCTGACACTCTACAGAGCAACTTAATTGCGTGTCGTCTAGCACGGAGTCACTTTGCATTTCATGGTACATTGTACAATATATGATGCTTACAACAGAGTTGTGTAGAACCAGAATATGGCTGCCAATTGTTAAGTGTTTACTGTAAAATGAAAAGTTGGCTCAGTTTAAAATGTAGTAGTAGGAAGTGAGATTAAATTTACATTTTAAGGGTTTAGAAAATTAAGTTGCAAAGATCAGAGCATGAACCTTTGATGTATTTATTATATCTAACTTTTTCTTTGATGCACCTGTTCCTCTGTTGTGTTCAGGAAATTATAATAGACTTGTAGAAACACTCTGTTTAAGGGATGGTGGCTGAAAGTCTGGGCTCCATTACTTGTGATCAGAAAATCAATCAAATGGAATTTAACCTTTCTATACTATATACTAACAATTATTATGCAGAAAGTATCCTCCTAGGGTGGCTAAAACCAAGGTGAGGTTTAGCTGACTTCCAGTGCTCAGTGTTCTTTTCTTAGGAGTGTAACGGCTGTTTTGTAGCTTGCAGCAATGTGGTTTGGTATAAAGTGCTTCAGTGGAAATTGTTGTTGGCTTCCATAAACTGTTACACAGTATTTATATATTTGGTGTCGGTTTTTTAACTCAGCTATTTCATTCTGACATCTTTAAAGATGTCATCTAGATTCTGCTTCAATTTTCATGTCTGTTTAAAGATTACAGCAAAATCATGGCTGCTTTTTAAACTATGCGAGCACTACTTAACTGTGGTATGTACAAAGCCGTGAATATTTTTGAATTGGCGCTGATCATGGAAGCAATGAACAATAGTTTGTGCTTCAATTTAGAAATGAGAAGTCCCTAAGTATACTTTTAATCTTATGGGGATGTTGCATCTCGTATGCAGATAGTCAATCAGTTGTGGGAAGTGAGGCCTGTGTGGGTTAAGTTTGAATTTGCTAGTCAGGAACCAGGTTTCTAAATACAGATTATGTATTTGGGAGTTCAATAAAACATAATTACAGTATCTGCTGGCCCCTGATTTTGAAAACCACTAGTCTTTAAAGGTTTAAGTATTCTGGATTTTTTGGTCATACTATGCCCATGAGAAAATAAGGGTGGATTGCTAGATTCTTGTGGTTAATACTTGTGTTCTGACCAACAAAAAGTTCCCCAGGATGGGAGTTGATCACTTTTTAGAAAAAAGTCAGTTCCTAGTCTGTCTGAATATACAATATCTCCTGGTCATAGATGGGGGGAAGATGGAGTCTGGTGGGGGGCATTTCAGTTATAGTGCATCTTTTTGTGGAACGGCATACTTTTCTGATTATATTTGATTTCATTAGTACTCCCAAACAAAAAGGCAGAGCTTAATCTAAAAATTGGAAATAGAGTATTGGATGAAATGTATTGTACAAGTAAAGTGATCACAAGGTGACTGGCTACAATTTAATACATTTCTAAAAATGTAGACTGTCCCAGGTACCCCACAATCTTGCTGTAATCAGCATGTTAGTCTCATGTTTCACAGTAGAAGAGGGTCTCCATAAGGGATTTGAGTCCAACAGGCTTTGTGGCTGAGTTCAGAAAGGTTGTTCCATGCATAGAGGGCATGTGGAAGAAAACTCAGATGCTTTTAGGAGAAGCAACTCAGTGAGGTATCAAGGTTGATATAATTGGAGCAGAAGAGGCAAGGGCAATGTGAAGAGAGAGATCTGCAGATAAGTAGGGATGGGCACGGTCCTAAAAGCAGCGCAAAAGGAGCTTAAACTTAACATGGTAGAGAGTGAGAAGCCAGTATTGAGATTCAGAGTGTGGAGTGTAGATCGGAATCAAGCAAAGATGATAATTTTAGGAGTTGTATATTGTGTGGACCGAAGCAAGTCCATTGGAGTGACAAGGAGGCCAAAACGGTGGAAGAGGAGTTTGAATGAGAATTCTAGTTGTAGGGATAGAAGGAAAAAGGCCACATCAGTTGTACCATCTTGCAATGTGTTTTCCCATATGTCCTTATTAGATCTCAGCCCTTCTTTTGTGTGTGTGTGGAATCCTCTTGTAGTGATTGTGTTTGAAACAGATCGAATTGTGTAATGAACACCTAGTGGGTTGCACGTTGTATATCTGGACATATGGGACCCAGGAGAGTAAAGAAAGGTGGGGTATGGTACTTCTGTGTTAACTTTAACCCTGAATGCCTAATTTGGATAAACGATAGCAAATGTACTGCTTCTCTGGGGCTAGACAAGCATGGAAACACACACCAAAACATTCATGTTCCTTTTTATTTGGAAGGTGGTAACCAAAAAAAGTGCATTTCCTGCAGCAATGCAAGGTTTAGTGGTTCCAGTTAATCTAATACAATAGTACCTCTTCATGGCAATGCTGAACTTGCTCAACTGTTCATAGTACAGTTTTAACTCACATTAACTGCAGTTCATGTTGGAATGCTTCTATTTTTATCACAGAAAGTTACAGCTACCTGCTGTAGAAATGAAAGCTATAGTTTACACAAGAGTTGCTATTCATAAACTCACCTTGTTGTCTAAGCTAGAGATGTCTGTTAATGAACTATCTTTTTGCAGTTATCTAATATCTTGCTTGGTTGAGAATATAGGAAAGGCAAATAATTTACCCATCCATAAATGTAGATATGAAGTGTCTCAATTTGCTGGGTATTAATATCCTCTATAAGTGGTGGGAATAGGCTCTGCTTCTATCCTCCGAATCACTTGGTAGGACAGTCCACTGCAGATATAATTTCCATTTTATCTTTTTAAACAAAATTCAGCCTTCAAACCTTGTATAATAAAGGTGCTACAGTGGCACAGCCGTGGCACTGTAGCATAGACAGAAGGGGGTTTTCCGTCACAGTAGTAAATCCACCCTTTCAAGAGGAGATAGTTAGGTTGACAAAAAATCTTCCTATGACCTAGCAGTGCCTGTACCAGGAATTAAGTCAGTTTAACTACATCTCTCAATAGTTGATGTAAGCTTTAGGTGTCTAAAGTCTCTCAGTGGCTGAAGATGGAGAGAGAGAGAGAGAGAGAGAGGCTCTGTGGTGAAAGGGAAGCATTAGAAGTTGAGGCATTGAAAGGCAACTGTAGATGGTGTTAAATGATGTCAAGTATTGTTTGCTTGCTTTTTGCTATTTCCATAGGTAGGCTATATAGCAGTGGTTTTCAAAATTTTGTATTGGTGACCCCTTTCACATAGCAGGCCTCTGTGTGCACCCCCCCCCTTATAAATTAAAAACACTTTTTTACATGTTTACCATTATAAATGCTGGAGGCAGAGCAGGCTTTGGGGTGGAAGCTGACAGCTTGCAACCACCCATGTAATAACCTCGTGACCCCCTTGGGGGGGTCCTAATCCCCAGTTTGAGAACCCAAGTGAGCTGTAGCTCACGAAAGCTTATGCTCAAATAAATTTGTTAGTCTCTAAGGTGCCACAAGTACTCCTTTTCTTTTTGCAATACAGACTAACACGGCTGCTACTCTGAAACCTTGCTCTATAGGTAAGGTACATTAACTAAAAAAACCCCTGCTTTTCTGTGTGAGAAATATATATTGATTATGTGCTGAGGATGCTAAAATTCTCTGAATTTAACATCAAGTTGCTGACTTGAGAAGTTGGAACATGTTTAATTGTCATGCCATCTGACAGCAAGACTTAGTGATGCTGCCTCAGTAGGATTTCATACTCTAGGCTTGCTCCAGGGTATAGAATTACTTATCCATGCAGGAAGAAAGCTGTAGATATTTACTGTCTTTTATAAAGGAGAGTACTTACATGTGTCTAAAAGAGGAAGGAAACAGATCCCACAGAAAGATATAAAAAAGCTTGGTTTGTTTGCTTTAAACATTGATTCTTAGATTCTGACCCACAAAAAGTCCAACAAGAAAACTTCTTACTAGACCAACAGACATGTCTCCTAACACTCAGGGGGAAGGAGAAAGAATTGAGGAGAAAAAACACCTAGTGAATGAGGTGCGAAAGAGCCCTCCTTCTGTCACTTCCTTCTGATGCAGCTAACACTTCAAAAAGAAAGAAAAAGGGGAGAAAAAGAAAACCCACAACACTACAGTACTTGTGGAGCCTACATCTGCATTTAAATGAGAACATCTTAAAGACCAGAGCAGGATCAAAGGCTGTCCACAAGAAAGGTTTCCTTGCCAAGCTGAGGCATATAAGCCTAATTGCCTGCTTGCAAGGCGAAACCATTACCATTTAAATTTCTGGGGGGAAATATGAATCTGTTCCTTACATTTGGGCTTTAATAGAGCGATTACATGTTGAATTTCATAGTCAAAACTGTAACCAGTTACAGCTATTACCAATAAAAAGAAAAGGAATACTTGTGGCACCTTAGAGACTAACAAATTTATTTGAGCATAAGCTTTCGTGAGCTACAGCTCATGAAAGCTTATGCTCAAATAAATTTGTTAGTCTCTAAGGTGCCACAAGTATTCCTTTTCTTTTTGCGAATACAGACTAACACGGCTGCTACTCTGAAACCAGCTATTATCAATGTAATAGCATAAACTTCCATTATTTTCGCTTTCCTCCCATTATAAATAACATTTTCATGCAGATGCAGTTTTATAAGTGAAATTGAGCTTCTGGATTCTTGCACAGTAATAAATGGATGGGATTTTGATCTCTAGATGTGTTTCCTCTGTGTATCTGAGTCTAAAATAAGTTTTATAGGAAATTAGTTTACCTCATAGACTCTAGTTTTATGGCTGGTACTGCAGTAGCAATCATCCAGTTGATCACAGATCATTGGTTAAAATGTTGATCAACTTCTTGGGGTTTGAACCTGTGCAGTTAGCTGTCTGACATCTGTATTTTGTGTTTTGTACATCTTAGCTTCTTGTGTGGGGCATTGTCACATTTTGGATTGCTCTGTTTGACAACAGATTGTGCCTTTGCTAAAGGAAGATTACTTCAGCCTGACAGGATGCTACTGAAAAATTGGCTGAGCTTCATGAAGGGTGGTAAGCTAAACTAGAACAGCCCCTTTCTAATATTTTGAAACACTACCTTGTGACCTATAGAATAAGTTCATGAACCTGCAGATGTTTTGCTTTCTTCATGAAATGAGGATAAGGTTGTATTTTCAGTTAGCGTACCACTGACTTGGCTGTGTGATTCATTGACCACTGGCTGTCTCTAAAAAGCGTGGCTAGATGTATAGTGGTGGTGTTGGCAGAGTTTTTTTTGGAAACAGTACGATGAACAAAAAAGGATGTTGTTTCCAAACCTAGTGCAGGGGGAGGACTGCAGGTTGACACAGGCGTTAGGTTTCAGTACCGTGTTGTTTCTTTGTTTTCAGGTCTTCAGAGATTTCCATTCAAAGACATAAAGTAGATTTAAATTCTTTGGGAATTTTTATCTCTGTAGCAAAATGTTTTGCCTTCAGTTGTTTGACAAGATTTGAGAAAAGGGAATGAGTGGAGTGGAGCTGGGCAAAGAAACTTTTCAATGAAAGGATGACACTTGCATCCCTCAGGCAGTCTGTTAATGGTATCGTGCATGAACGAGGAGATTCTACCCATCCTCAAGTTCAAGGGAGGGCAGAAAAGATTGAGGATCTGGAGAAGCTTTGGACAGGAATAGGAGAACCCTATTTGAATTGGAAGTGGAGGGGTTTGGGTGGGGAGGGAGAAGGTGATCCAGAATTGATTTTAGCTATAATGACTTACTGCATTGTAACACATGGTCACTAAGACTCCATTGTGCTATGGTTCCGACTGTAATCCAGAGGGTAAGTGGCCTAAGATAGGTATATTGAGGAGTGTTGCTATGAAGAGATAATACAAGCGTCAGAGGTCAAGTCTTGCTTTTATAATTCAGAGATCACCATAAAGGAATACATTTGTTAACTAGATATACTATTGTCCTTTATCCTTGCAAATCCTCTGAGGAAGTGTTGAACTTCCTAGCCTAGTCTCTGATTAAGTCATTTTAAACACTGCCTCTTCAGCACTTGTATAATTAAGCATTTTAAATATCCAAATCCAGCAGAAATGAATTGGTGATATTTTTTTTTTCTCTTCACCATAGAAAGAGAAAAGTGGCCTGTTAAAAGTGATCTGAACATCAGGATCAGAAAGTCAGGAGCTGAGCTTGTTATTCCAGGCAAAGCAAGCACAATGTTGTGATTAGAATACTGGGTTGTTCAGGAGTTATTAAAAGCTGATGTCCTGTGTAGGCTCCAGATATCTTGTGTCCTTATGCATAAACATAACATGTGAGCCAAAATTGTCCCACCTCCATCATTTTACAGTATTTTGTGTGTAATTTATTAAGTGATTTGTTGCCCTGTACCCCAATAGATAGTTGCATTTCAGTGTTGCTGTTTATACAGTTTCTTGGATTGCTTTAGGAGACTGAATCAAAAGGGTGCATGCATGTATCGAGATAAATGTATTTAATATTCATTTCTATAGAAAGTTTATTTCATAGCACATATGTAAAATTAAAGGCATTAGCCTATTTAAGCTTTTGTAGTCTTTTGAAACACAACTTAGGAAGCTATAATTAAACGCTCAGTGGGGCTATCTGTAGCTTTTTTTTTTTTGAGTGCTTTCTTCCAACCGCACTAGAACACATGTATTGTAGGTGTTAAGGTTTTGAATGCTGCGCGTGAAGACAAAGCTTTGAACTAGTAAACAGTCACTTTTTAGCCAAGGACCTGCAATTAAACTAAGATTCTTTGTAGCTATGGAAATTTGTGGCCACAATGAAAAGGGGGTTGTATAAAAGGGAATAGAAATATGTAGTGTTACGCTTGTTAAATGTCCCCCCTTAAAGTCTTGTCCTGCACAAAAAACAAGTGTGTGACGAGAAGGAACAAATGCAGAACAAATTGTTACTAACTGCTTTCTGTAAAGTGTACAAAGAATGGAACAACGAATATTCAATTTTTAATTTATTTTTTGTGAAAACTTTACAAGAAAGTGGGGAGGGTGTTTTGAGCTATACCTTTTCTTAATAGCAGGCCTGTTGCATCTAATTAACGTGCCAGATTCCTTTTTCCCATTGGTGCCTTAATGAATCTGTCCACAAAATCAATGCAATGCTAGCTGACTCCTTCAAAATAGTATAACGTGGGCATATATTCTGCCGGTTCTAAGGCTATGGATACACTACGAGGCTTTTAGCAACATGGCTGTGCTGCTTCAGCCATGCCGCTAAAAGGCGCGCGGTGTAGCTGCTGTTTGTCGGCAGGAGAGCTCGCTCCTGCCGACAAAAAACTTCTACCCCGCACGAGCGGCAGCGGCTTTGTCACTCCTGCCGACAAAGCACTATTCCCACCGGTGCTTTTTGTCACTAAAACTTTGGTCCTTTAGGGGTGGGAGTGTGTTTTGTTTTGTTTTTTTGTTTTGTTTTTAACGCCCCTGAATGACAAAAGTTTTGCCGGGAAAGTGCCAGTATAGGTGAAGTGAGCTATAGCTCACGAAAGCTTATGCTCAAATAAATTTGTTAGTCTCTAAGGTGCCACAAGTCCTCCTTTTTTTATTATTCTGGAGGTGACTTCTGCTGTTGAGTCAGTAGTAGTTAAATGGAAGGTCATTCACTTCCTGTGCTGGAAGCTTTGTTGAAAGTAACTCCGTTGTGTCTATTTTTAAATCTGATTACTGTGTGCAGAGGACTCTGAAGCTGCCACTGAGTTATAAATGTCATCTCAGGATCTCTTTAAGCATTCCTACTCAGCATTTGTGTGTAAGGGTCAGTTATATTAACACTAAGAGCACAGTTGTTGGCTGACATAGTGGTAGGAAATGGCATACTGCTATTCTTCCTGGAATTCTGTGCAGCCATTTATCTGAGTCTGACTGACTGTTAGTATCTGGCATATAAGCTTTAAAATATGACAGGGTATGGGCTATGTGTTAGCCTTCCATTTTGGTGGCATCTGTAAAGTGCATTTCACACTCTTGCATGTTAGAGGGTTAAAAAAGGTAATTTCAAACGTTTGAATCCTTAAATTGTCAAACTATCAACTTGCAACACAGCTTAATTCTAAAAAAAATTCTGAACTAACTATTCTATACGTGTCCAAACATATTAGGGTCTTGAACCCACAAGTGTCAACAGAGGACTGGAAGTTAGGGAGACGTCCATTCTATTTTTCTCCTTGTGTAACTTGAGTTGAGTCAATTAGCCTCGGTGTGCCTCAGTTTCCCCCAGCTATAAAAGGGCAACACTGACCTCATTTGGGTGCTCTAAAGTTCGGTTGATACAATTGGGGGGCTTTTTAAAAAAATGCTGGGATCCTCTGATAAGTTTCTGTAATTGCAAAGTATTTATTAAACATTTGGGGAGAAAGCCGAGTTTTACTACTATAAATCTTCAAGACTCTGTTCTTGTCGCAGGAAAATCCAATTTGTCTTAATTTTTCTGTAAAGAGTAGCTTTCTCTCAAGCTGTAGCAGATCAAAGCAGTCAGCTGACCCACCAACTATGACTGCTTACAGTTGCTGTGTGTGATGTTAAGCACAGCAGAGTATGAGTTAACGTCACATGTAGGTAGTGTTTACAGCACCCAAAAAGATAGAGTACTTTTTGGATGTAGCAGTTCTAAATTTGAGTGTGTGCTGCTGCATACCCATATTACTTGTTGAGACTTCTTTGTATAAATGCCATCTAGTGTTCATTGTGTGGTGCTGATCTAAATCCCTTGAGAACTGCAGGGTTTCTTGCAGTACTTGCCAGACGTACCTCATACTCTGGGGGAATGAACATGCAATTAGGAATTGGAAAGAGTTGTGATTGTACTTGACCACTAACTTGCTGCGTGGCCTTTGCCAGGTCACTTCATCTCTGCCTCAGCTTTCCCATCTGTAAAATAGGAAAAACACCTTGTCTCACAGGACTATTGAGGATAAGTTAACTATTAGTTATTTGGACATGTAAAGTGCTGAATAAATTCTTACAAAGAACTGCTTAAGCAAAACTGTGAAGGAGCCGGCAAGAACTTCTCAACCAGTGAAATAATTACCAATGAACTTGAACATCTCACATTCTTCTATGGAAGCAGAGAAAATGTCACACATTCAAGACAGCATTCAGTACTTGCAAAGCAGTATTTCAAAACTGAGCAGGAGCAGCTGGGCTGCAAGAAGCTGTTTAAAATACAAATCTTTAGTAATATTGGGAAATAGCACAATGACTGGAAAGTACTGTTACCTTTTTATTTGGCTAAATGTTCTTCTGGTTTTCTAGCCATCCTTTTTGATGATGGACCCTTGTATTGTGTAAACAAAATGCTTGCAGGAAGGAAATCAACTAGATGGGCTGTCCTCAGTATATGTATTGGAGTCTTCCTCAATATAAATAAAGAGCCAATAAATCTTTGTTTTAGAATTGCATCAGGTTTTTTTCAAGAGCCTTTGTTGCCTTTAAAAATACATTAAAGAACTTAGTATTTAGAAATCAGACTCTTCCAGCATTTTGTCAGGCTTCTTTTCTTCACTTTTCATTAGAGTAAAAAAGTGAATTCTTCTCAAGTCTCATTTCTTCTTTTCTGAAGCTTTTTCACAAATGAACTTTGCTAATTGCTTCTAATTTGTCATCATTAGCCACCTTTCCAGGTCATGTCCCTTTTTAATGATCCACTTAAAATATGAAGCCTCCCCTTTCCCTTTCAGTTCTGCATAGTCAGGAGTTGAACAATAACTTGGTTTTACTCCTCACAAGTGTTTCCCTCCAGAGAACCCCCCACACAGGTCAGAATTACTGACTTAAGATCTCTGCCAGCCTCAAACTTTGCTTCCAATTTCATGAAATTACTTTAAAGAGAATTCTTATCCTAAAATCAGTTGTAGTTATGATGTTAATCAAGTTATTTTTAGTTTAGATTTTATTTGACAGCCAGCATTGTTCTGTAATTACATATTCAGTTTTTATGTGAACTTGAACATTGCCACATGTAAAAGTGCTGTTTATTGAAGCTGCTGAACTTAGTTAGTATTTTAATGTCCCTTGGTGGGTACTCGGAGTGTAATTTTCAGAGGTGCTGAGCACTCACAACCCCAGTGTATCTCAATGGAGGCTGCAGATGCTTAAGTACCTCTGAAAATCAGGCTGTAAGCAACTGTTAAGTCTACAAGAAAATTTCAAAAAGGAGAAATGAAGAGCTGTGACATTGGCTAACCTTATGCTGCATCCTTTAACTCCTTTCATGCTGCAGGAACTCTGGTGCACTTTCAATGGAGTAAGCTTCCCAGGATGTTCGTATTGTATGCACACTTCAAACTATAATAGCATTATAGCTGGGCATAGCAGTGAGAACTATATAAATCATCCTCTGGAACAGTCTTTCTGGTGCAGACTGCTGCACATGAAACATAATGTTACACCAGTGCCAGGCTCTTGTTAGCACTGATGGAGTATTGGAAGAAAGTAGCAAGATGATAGCGTGACCTTAGTTTTAGGAAGGCTTTTATAAATGTAGTTTATGAACTGCAGCAGTCATTGGCTATTTGTGCAGAGGTGGGTTTTTTGTAACCCTGTGGAATTTAAATAAACATAAAATGTAACTTAAAAAAACCACTGAGATTAAAGTCTGCTTCTACTGTTGACTGTTCTGCAAGACTGAGCTCTTACAGTGGAAAAGTGCTTTCATCCAACAAACAGGAAACCGGAAAGGAACAGCCTGCTACAGGTCAGAGGGGACCAGCATCAGAAAACCAAACTGGGAGAAGCTGAGGCCCATAGGAAGGCCACTGTGAAGGATTTCAGTAGGACTGGAAGTACTTGATTGACCTGTTGACTTCCTGTGAGACACGGGGAGCAGAAACGATCATTAAGTGGGAAGGAAGTAGCATAACCATAGGGGAGGGCGAGGAGAATCAAGCAAAGTATCGGTTCAGTCTTCAAAACCTTCCATGGGGCTTAAAACTGGCTCAGCACATATTAATTGTCTGACTTATTCAGTTATCTGATCACGCTGTATTTCACTATGCTATTTCTTTTTAGTCTCTACAGAAGTTACTTGAGGCTTGCCCCTTGGGAGATTGGACGCTATTCAAGGGAACAAAACTAAAAGCACAATTCACACTGCAACTACCCAGTCTGCATTTAGTAATGCTTAAGTGTAATTGTATGTATTATTAAACTATCTTTAAACATTCTGTTCACACCTAAAGAATGGAAGCTCCAGGCTACAGCTGCAGAAGTTTATTAGCTAATAAAATACTTGGAGTTTTTTAGTAAGTGCAGAAGTTGTTAGTTCTTTGAACCTTTCTTCTTTCAGTCTCTAGATTGCTTTATTTCCCAGCAGTCAACTGTTCTGTGTCTCTCTCTGTCTCTGTATAAAATCTCACTAACAGAAGTGTGGAGTCCTATCCAAATTGCAGACACTTCAGTTTGAACCTGATGGTAACCAATGAACGGAAGCATCATGCAAATTTACTACTGAAGCTTAGTTTTTACTGTTGCAACTGAATCTACTACAAGTAGTTGAGAGATCTGACTTCTGCAATGTTTGCAGTCTTCGGGTGCGGTTTTCTAAAATGCCTAACTCAATGAGATACCTAAATCCCATTTCAGAGTAGCAGCCGTGTTAGTCTGTATTCGCAAAAAGAAAAGGAGTACTTGTGGCACCTTAGAGACTAACAAATTTATTAGAGCATAAGCTCTCACGAAAGCTTGTGCTCTAATAAATTTGTTAGTCTCTAAGGTGCCACAAGTACTCCTTTTCTTTTTGCTAAATCCCATTGACTTTCAATTGGATTTCTACACGTTAGTCGCTTAGGTGCTTTTGAAAATGTTACTCTTTATCAGCAGAACCCAAGTTGCCACTGTCATTTCCAGTTGTTTTGGGTGAATATTTACTATTTGATTTTGTTTTGAAGCAACAGTGAGGGTGAGAGTTGTCAGTGTTACCAATACTAAAAAAAAGTTACAGCCATAACCTTGATATGCCATAAACAGCTAACATACATTTGCTAACATGTATTTGGGCTGTTATTTCTTTACAAAGGTGATGTAGCTTTTAATTTCTTTCTGTTAATTTGTGTAATTGCAAAGCACTGGCAGTTGATATATTTCAGCAGTTGGTCACCAGGTATCAAAGAATGGTAAGTTTCAGTAGGCTCTTCAGAGAAGCTGTTAGAAGGGCTCTCCCTCCCTTCTTTCATTTTGATGATTTAAGTATGCTTGTCTGAAAGTGGCAATAACTTGGACTGCAGCTGAAGTTATAAATCCCTAGACCTTGGTAGAATTGTTTTGGAAACAACTTGTAGATCAGCATTTGAGAGTAGAATTGAAAAGTGTTGAAACTTAACTTTATTCAGCTCCAAGGCCTTTTGGTTATTTGCCCCTAATCCTGTCAGGATACTGTGTTCCTTTTCAAACATTCATAACCCTGCCTGCCAGCCACAGGGAGGTCTATAGTCTTTGGGGACATTAATTTTCCCCCAACCCTTCGTAAACTATAGTGTGTATGTCCTGAGTCATACTTATAAACTGTGCTGCTTTAGTAGCAGAAATCTAGTGTTACCAAGCTAGCTCAGCTGATCACCTTGCTCAACTGCATGGTGTTACTTTCCTAGAAACTCTTTCCATCAGTGATGTGCAGTGAGATGAGATACCACTTTTCCTGTTACGATTTATACTTCAATTTTACAAGAAGGTTCTCTGCATTTGCTGATGGTTTGAGTTAGTTTGGTCACTTCTTCCAAGTCAGGCTGTTGCGAAACTGACCATGTTGTTGGTTCAGTCCTTCACTTTCCATTTGCTTTTATTTATTCAGTTGGTTACATGCTCTTCTTCTGTAGCAACTAGGCATATCCTTAATAAAATGCAGATTCACACTGAACAGTACCAAGAAAAGGAGTACTTGTGGTACCTTAGAGACTAACAAATTTATTTGAGCATAAGCTTTCGTGCTTAGCTCACTTCATCGGATGTATTCAGTGGAACAGTACAAGCATCCCTTTCCTCCACCCGCTGCTCCTATGTATGATGTAAACCGATACGTCTTTAATCATGCATTTGCTTGATCAAAAAGATGCTGTGTACCATCTGATGAAGATCAGTAAACTCAGCAGGTAGTTGCCCGGAACAGGTTGCATGGCTGGGGCCCCTTAACTCATTATGTCCCATGTCTGATTACAGTCAATGTGTTTTTAGGGTCTTTCAACAAAAGAACCCATTGTGATTGTTAGTAGAGATCCAAATCCCAAAACACACTGTTGTTTATGGACTCAAACCAAGTCCCATTGCCCCTAGTAGCATATAGGAAGGCATCTAGTTTACAGAGTCCAGCTATACTTGGTTCTTCTGGGCTGCTGTAGAAAGCATGAAAACTTTTGTAGGAGTGTATTTTTTTACCCTATGGAAATGAGGACATTTTTCAAAAGCACCTGGGTGGCTTAGAAGCTTATGTCCCAGGCAGGTGTTACTTTGGTGCTTTTGAAAATTTTCTATTTTGTGGGGGCTATGAAGTACTTTTCACTATCCTTTTGAGTACTTGTAACCTAATATTTTTACAGTTTCATGTATGTTGTTGAATGTAGTGTGTGAAGCTCTCAAACAGCTGAAAGGAGAAACACATTGCATTAAAAATAAACCTTCAGAACTTTTCTTTGTATCACTGAATATTTGTAACTTGATTTCAATTAAATGAAACTTCCACTATTTACTTTGTTCCAAACATGATTGTTAGTGAGTAGTACCTCATCAGCTAATATCTTTATGCACTGCCACAACATTTGACTTTCACTGACAATTTTCCTTCCTTAGAAATGCTGCCAGTAAAATTCTCACTTTTGCAGAGGCAACCCAGCTTTCTAAAAGTGCAAGGTTGAGTTACTGATGCTGCTGAATGTTAATGTAAGTTCCCTGCACTTGCCACGCCTTCTGAAATCATACTGCACTACTAAAGCAAGAAGCACATACTAATAGTCTTGGCTTTAATAAGTGACTATATAGTCCCTTCTAATTGTGGGCTTGTTCAGGTATCCTTTACCCAACCTCTGTTCAATAAAGAAAACTGTGCAGAGACTTGCAGAATCTAGAACCATATGATCAGTGTGTTTGTGCTAATTTAACATAAGTCTTGGATGCTGTAATAGGTCTAAATAAGACTGTAAAATTGTGAGACTACTCTTAGAGAGAGAGCTGCTTCCTGCAGAGCACCTGAGTGCACCTTCCAGCTGATCCAGCTTGTGTTCAGCCTGAGCATCTGCTGGGCTCACACCTGATAAAAAGTGGGAGAGAGCAGATTCCTTTAATCCCAAACTAGCATGTTCTGTACATGTGCCAAACAACTCCATTAGCAAAGGCAGAACATGAAATGATTAGGAATGAGAACAGGACAAAGTGGCAAAAAATGACACTTCCAAATAGGGGCTCAAAATTTTGACTTTTTATGGCTATGTGGAATGTGAAATACTCTTCCCAGACTTTTCAAAACTCTAAAATATTGGGGATTTAATAAAACAGGTGAGTGAATATGGGGGTAATAAAGTGAGCATAGACTAGCTCCAGTTTGGGTTTGAATTCTGGGAATATTAGAGGAAAAGAAAACTCTAACTCATGTGTTTTAAATAGTCTCATTCTACATTTTGGGGCACAGGTCTATGGAGAAGTGTTTGCAAAGTGTAATAGAAGGGGAAGTGAAGAAGTAACTGGCTCTCTTGATGGGCTGAAGCTGGAGTCCAGTTCTGAAGTGAGTCAGGATGGCAGAGCTTGCACTTGAATGAGTTTATTTCATCTAGGAGGGCAACATGAGCAGAATGGGGACATCTGGCTGAAAACTATAATTCCAGTTTAGTGACAGCAGATGGCATCTTTCACAGAACTAATCAAAACAATGAGTATTCAAAATTAGTGAAGAAATAGCAGGCGCATCCAGTGTACATCCAAACTAACACTGCATTCAGAGATGTATTACCCTACAATAGTGTCCTTAAAGATAACATGTTTAAAAACGGTTCCATGTGTGTGAATCCCCTTCCCACCGTGGTTCAGTAGTCAAGGCATTTTTAGTGCTGAGGTGAGGGAGCTTGTTATGCCACCTACTGTGGCCATTGAGCAGGCTCTGCAGCTCTTCTGCTGCTGAAACCCACTGATCGCTAGCAATCTGCCTAAATTGTCTTTAGAAAAAGCATTAATCAAAGCAGCACTCTCACTGTTCTACCTGACATGAGCATTCATGCCAGTAGTTCTTTACCATCTCCCATATGGAGGGGGACAGAAACTACTGGACTACCCCCATTCCTAGTCTGCAGCTCTGTCCTTCCCAACACCCAGTGATAGTGGGGAGGAGGAAGAGAAAAGAAGCCTTCCTGCATAAAGGTGCGGGTGAGGAAAGAGAGCAAATAAACACCCCTTCCATCCAGAGCCATCTCTCAAGTTTCTGTCATGCCATCACTATCAGTTTCATCTAGGCTCTTGCTCTCAGCCAGGAAGAGTGTTATTTTGACTCCTTTGGAGGAGAGGCTGTGCTCTCCTATAAGACTTAAGACTTTGAGGGCAAGGGAGGAACTAGGCTGTGTCTTAGTTTAGTTTTGCCTAACTAAAAAGTGGCATCCCTTACAGGCAGCATGGTGTAAGGACTTGAGCATGAGACATGAAGTCAAGGCCTCTTGAATTCTAATCCTGCTCTGCCACCTGCCTTGCTATATAGCCTTGGGCAAGTCTCTTAACCTCTCTCCTAACTACAAAACAAATCTTAAAATACTCCCCTACCTCAGAAGGGTAATGAGGGTTAGTTAATTAGTCTGTGTATCCAGCACTTCCAGAATGTAACTCTCTTTAAGTGGTATGGGTTGGACAAAATGTGCTGAGAACTATAAATGCATGTTTGAAAAATGCTCCCAAATGGGGGATTTTTCAATCGGGGGATAGTTTCTGGATTTCTTCAAGCTATTTATGCATCTGGCTGACTTGCCCACAAACAGTGTAAAGTCACATTTTTCTTTTTAAAAAGAAACTTCTGCTTTTGTAATCTCTTGCAGGCGTAACCTGACAAAATTGTCCCTGATATTCAGCCATATGCTGGCGGAACTGAAAGGCATTTTCCCAAGTGGCCTCTTCCAAGGAGATACGTTCCGAATCACCAAGGCAGATGCTGCAGAGTTCTGGAGAAAAGCTTTTGGGGAAAAGTAAGTTTCTAAATGTGCTTAATATGAGAGATGTATTGTTTTTTTAAATGTTACTTCTGCTTTATGGAGTATGATTATCTTTTGTCAAATTAATCATAAAATTAGTGATGGGAAAGACCTATTAGATCATCTAGTCTATTCTCCAAGGTCCAGTGCAGGATTGTTTCCTATGTTATATTTTTCCAGTTCCTTGTCCAGTCTTTATTTAAATATGTCAAGTGATGGGTCTTTCCCCAAATTCTCTGGGGGATTATTTTACTGTTATGAAGTTTCCCTGGACATTCAGCTTCAACTTTCCTTTTCTTAATTAATCCCATAATTTCCAGCCACCCTAAATAATTCCTTTTCCTTCCTGCAAATGGTTATCGTGCTCCCCACATTAGTTGTCTGCTAGCCAGGCTGTTCATATTAAGTTATTTTAGCTTTTCCTTCAGTTAGTCTTTTCAGTCTCCTAATCCCTTTTTTTCCTCTAATAATATTTAGCATTTGTGTATTGCTTGTCTTGCTCAGTTTGCATAATGGCCAAATTAAGATGGAATAAAGGAGAAACTTAAGGGCAATATATGTTTAGGTACAGGCCAATGAGATGTCAGATTTATTTTTTTAAATCTAATAAAACACTGACTGTATTAATTTTAGAAATGTCCTCAACTATATTAGAGGAGAGGGTTTACTGGAATGGGACAATGACTTCTGACTAAACAATACACACCATGTAAACAGTGTAATTAGTACATCACAGATACTAAATTAATGTATTAATAGTTAGGAGTCAAAAAATGAAACCAGTTGGACTTGACCAAGAGATAGGAGTCTGAAAATTGGTAAGCTCTTTTCAGGGATCTCTTTATAGACTTCCTCTATATATTTCAAAAGGGAAAAGCACTCAATTAAATAGAAAGTTCAGGTTCTGGTCTCCACCATGTAGGAAGGCATCAGTTTATGGAGACCAGCTATACGTGGTTCTTCTGGCCTGCTATGGAAAGCACAAAAACTTTTATAGGCGTATATTTTTTTACCCAATGGAAATGAGGGAATTTTTCAGAAGCATCTGAGTGCTTAGAAGGTTAAGTCCCAGGCATGTGAGTTACTTTGGTGCTTTTGAAAATTTTATTCAGGCAAATCATCTCTCTAGATAGCTGTGTGCTGTCGTTTGACTGTCTAGGTCTCTGCTCCAGGGAGACTTAAATTAACTCTTCCTGTACCTGCAGCTGAAAAATGAAATGGATCAAATTATGACATCATGCAGCAAGTGCTGTAGATGCTGTTTTTCAGTGAGAACTGTTGGCTGCGCAGGCGTTAATGGGATGGGGGAAAGGAAGATCAGAGCTGGGCTTGCAATTCCAAAATTTTACTTTTTGCAGAGTAGTGAATTGGAAGATGACTGGTTTGCTGCTGCTTGCTGGTGATGCAGGGAAGTTTCTCCCTCATGCTTGACATGAGTATTTTTCTCTCTGAGTTCAGTTGGATTTGTCTTTTTACTTTTCTAATTGGGGGTGCCTGTGTGTACACGTTTGTATATATCATATATAGAGTGCAACACTATGGCATTGCATGATGATGTTTCTGAGCTCCTTTCACACTTGTGGATTTTTCCCCTCCTCCCCCACCAGGACTATTGTCCCATGGAAGACCTTCCGCCAGGCCTTGCATGAGGTGCATCCAATCAGTTCAGGACTAGAAGCCATGGCTCTGAAGTCGACTATTGACTTGACATGCAATGACTACATTTCAGTGTTTGAATTTGATATCTTTACCCGACTCTTTCAGGTAAGGGCAGAGGAACGTGAGTCACTTGAAACACTTTGGAAATATATGTAGCCTACTGCTTAGATAGACCTTCACACTAGGCTTTAAATAGTAAAATAACACTGTTAATACTATACTGACTTTTCTTTTCCCCTTATATATAGATATATAATATTTTAAGATTTAGAACTCTGCTGTTCGGTAGCATTGTGTGATATTTCTTGCCAAAGGGGGGAAAAAAGCTTTCTAAAAATAAATCATAATTGTAGCACACTTTCAGTATCCCTCCCCGAATCAATTTTTCCCACTTTAAAGGTCAGTTTTAAAACTGAAGTTGTGATAAACTTCCGTGAGCCAGGAAATGTGAAGCTCACTCAATCAGTCCATCCCTAACTCTCCCTTTTGCCCTTTTATTGTTGGATTTTTTTTCTGTGACGGAGTATTTAGGTTGGAATGACAATATGGAACTTCAGATTTCCTGGCTTTTGAGTTGCCACAATCAAAATGTTATATAAACATATCGTGTTTTCTATATGAAATAAACATCTATATTGTTAAATGGAATCAGTATTTATTTTGGGTAAAACCTAAAATAAATCTGTGTCACCAGTAGTACTTGGATAAAGAATGCAGCTTCTGATGGGGCAACTGGATATTTACAAGTACAAACACTTGCTACTTTGGCTCTGACTTGCCTTTTTTCCCCATGTGATAGGGTGGGTTGTAATTAAGATGTGTTTAGCTGAAAAATTCCCATATGCAGTGTTGTAGTGCAGCTGGTCAAATCGTGTACTTCTCTCTACTCTAGTATGTGAAGAGTGGTTTAGGAGTTGTTACAGTTATGAGTATTGGAAACTGCTGTGCTTAGTCTCTTGACTTTGTGTGCATTAATAATAACAGCACTTAGCATTTGTACATTGCTTTATGCAGTCAGAGCATTGTACAGACAATATTCTCACCACATCCTTGTGAGATTAGGTCATTAGGTATCGCTCTCCATATTTCACAGACAGAGAAACTGAGACAGAAAAGTGAAGTCACTTTCTTGAGGCCATGCAGCATGTCAGTGACAGAGCCGAGACATAGTTTCTAGTTTGTAATTCTTCGCTTAATTTTCTGAATTACTCTGAATTTCTCTATCCCTGTCTCACCTCTCAGTTTCCCCAGAATGGTGTGAGTGGTAGCCATTCCTGGGCTGCCTTGCTTGTGAGCAGAATGACTTATCCCTTGGTATTTGTTAAATGTGTATTGACTGGGATTTCTGTCCCAGTGGTGTTTGACTACTAAATTGATAAATGTCTCACTTAGTGGTTTCTTCCCCCTTTTTTTTCTACCTGTTAAACATTCTGAATTGTCCATTCTTCCTCACCTTTAAGGTTGCCTATCCTTCCATCTATATAAAGGGGATACAGAAAGTGTTCTTTGATTTTGCATTTTGGTCTGGTTGCTAGTTGAACAGAGTGCAGAGTTTTGTTTCTGTGAGCACTAGTAGATAACAGCAATATTTATACCTCATTCTTCTCCCCCAGGGATGGCCACCAGTCATAACGTTGCACTGGCAGACTATAACACTGTTATCCCCAAGCTTTGCAATACTTTTTGTTGCTCCATCGCCTTACGGGCAAGTCCACTGTAGCCTCTCTGATTGAATTATCATGGAGGTGTGGTGGAAAGGGATTCTTGGGATGCCAAGACTTACCTAAGGAAATTTTTCCTGTGTAGTTAAGGGGAAAGGGCCAATGTCTCTACAACTGAAACACCTCGCTATCTACATTTCTGGCTTGCACTGCTTCCTTTTTGTTGCTGCTACACTTTGCATGTTGGTATGGTTTGTCACCATCCTGTTGCTGTTTTGTGTTGTCTCCAGGGGGTGATACTCAAATCCTAATGCTGCTTGATTGTAAATAAGTTTTAGCCCCTGCAATGGAATAAGAACTCCAGTTTATTGAAGAACTGAACTCTTTGGATTAAGGACAATCAATGTGCATGGTACATCTTGGAAGTGCATGGTTAATGATATTTTTTTTGTTATTTCTTTAGCCATGGTCCTCTTTGCTCAGGAACTGGAATAGCCTAGCAGTGACTCATCCTGGTTACATGGCATTCCTAACTTATGATGAGGTGAAAGCTCGGCTTCAGAAATTCATTCACAAACCTGGCAGGTTAGTGTTTGGTAGCAGTTGCCTTTTTGAGGACTCTTGCTAACTCCTCTAGTTAGTTACTTTTGCAGCACCTGCTGTATCAGAGGAGGGTTGGTCTGACAGAGGGGTCTTACTCGGTGTTTTACTGGTTGCTGTTACAGTGCGCTGTGGCAGGGGAGGAGATTACTGCCTCTCACCTCTGGAGACCACTGGTTGCATGGTACGTTTAAAAATGGAAACCTTGTATAACCTTTTAAAAAACTTAATTTGAAACAGCAAGTGAGTGTGAGGACACTCATCCTTATTGCTGTGGATTCTGTGTTTAATTGTGCGCGCACGCGCACACACACACGAGTTTTTAGATGCTTCACTCGTATCAGATTGCAGGGTTCTCCCTTTGGGCTACAAGAGAGTAAAGTAGTAAAAGCTGGTAGAAATCCTCCAGCTACTTCAGCTTGTCTTTATCTTCCATCTTGAGATAGCTAGACGGAGGCTACCTACTTGGTACTTAACGCTTTTTTGGCTGATCCAATCAAAACAAATTTCTGTTCTTTTGTCTCTTTTCAGTTACATATTCCGATTGAGCTGTACGCGACTTGGTCAGTGGGCCATCGGTTACGTCACTGCAGATGGGAACATTCTCCAGACTATCCCCCACAACAAACCTCTTTTTCAAGCACTGATAGATGGCTTCAGGGAAGGCTTGTAAGTAACTTTGCATCAGCCTGTCACCCGTTGTGCTCTTTCAGTCTGCGGTGAGTGTACAATGCATCCCATTGCTATGGCCCCTATGATTTACCTGCTTTAATCCCGTCACTAGTTAGTGTACCTTTAGAAATGAGTGGGCTGATAGAACATACCTATCACGTTTCAGTCTCGTGTCATTCTGTCTGGTGACAAGTGCAGCGTTTTGCAGCGGCCATGCAGCTGATAGGGATATTGTGAGGGTGAGCATTGCGCAGTCCGTCCTCTTTATTTACGCCCTGAATCAGCAAAGCACTTGTATACCTATTAGTTGTCCTGTTGAGGTCGATGGAACTGCTCACAAGCTTGATTGTTTTACTGAACTGCGTTCTAAAAGAAGGAGTTTGACTCTTGAGAATATTCATAGAGAGAGCCATTTTTTTCATTGCTTATCTCTACTCCCAATGCCACTGTTGAAGGTACATGTCTGGTTTGTAGTTTCCTGTCAACCTAGTCTCTCCTTCGATTTGACCCTATACTGATGTCACAAAAATTAGGATTGAGTTATGACCTCAGTTTTCTTACTTTGGGTATTACAGTTTCATCATTAAGACATCACTGCAGGGTGGGTCATATAAGAAGAGAAGATTGGGGGCTGAGAGTGCCTTTTATTTAAAAAAAAAAACAAAACCAGAATAATTTGATCATTGGCAAAAGGGAAACCATGAAAACAGACTTCCTTTTTGCGTATTGATAAGTGCGGTATATTAGGGGGCTTTCTCTGGTTTGAAAGTTCCTTTTCAAACCAAAGCACCTTGGATTCCAAAAGAACTGAGATGCTCAGTCTTTGCATGGAAAAGTGCCCCTGTGAGGTGATCCCAAGCTGAACCTATAGATTGATTTTTTTTTTTTTGAGAGATCAGTGTTCAAGTATAGTTGACCTCTGCATTTTTAAAAAGAGATTAAAAAGAGGTTTTAGAAAGAAAGAAAGGTGCCTTTCTTTAAATCTTATGTCATATTTACTTGTTGTAGTTATTTATTTCCTGATGGTCGGAATCAAAACCCTGACCTGACGGGTTTGTGTGAGCCTACACCTCAGGACCACATTAAAGTTACACAGGTGAGCAAGAGGGTTCTGTCCTGTCAAACTAGTGCCACTTTTCTCCATTTTCTGGCCTCCTCAACTGCTTAATACACTGGTTCCTTGTGTACAAAGCAGCTATATCAGGGCTTGTAAGACGCACAAAAATCTTTGAGTGGTTGGGTTGGGGAAGACGGATTGAAAACATCAAACAAAACTTCATCTCTGTCTAGGGCTGATATGTTTTGGGTTCCTTGTTTAGAGTAATATGATAGTGCTGGCAGAAGGACACATTAACTCCTATGTCTTCTTTTATCTCTGACCTATGTGACCTTAAGTTGAACTTGAAGCTCTAAAAGGCTTCTAGGCTGTTTTAGGATAGCTTCAAGTCCATTTTTTTTTTCTCCAGAGATTGACAGAAGCATTGCTTACGGAAGTCTCTAGCACATAAAATTGCAATGTAACCTTAGCAAACTTCTGTTTCTGTTGAGCTGTGGTTTGATGCTGTGATTTTATGATTTTTTTTCTCTGTGTGAATATTGGGGTGGATTTCTTGTAGTTACAACTAATGAGGCCCATTATATTCCAGAGTGAATTATCTCTGTTTTCCTTCCCTCAAGGAACAATATGAATTGTACTGCGAGATGGGCTCCACATTCCAGCTGTGTAAAATTTGTGCAGAAAATGACAAGGATGTGAAAATTGAGCCATGTGGCCACCTGATGTGCACTTCCTGTCTCACTGCATGGCAGGTAAGGAATTGCCCCATTTGTGCACTCTTTCAGAGTGAAGTTGGTCTGTCTTTGGGCTGGGGTGATGTATCTTTTCCTTCCTTCTTCTCAAACTGTTTAGGTCGGGGTGGGCAAACTTTTTGGCCCGAGAGCCACATTGGGGTTGAAAAACTGTACGGAGGGCCAGGTAGGGAAGGCTGTGCCTCCCCAAACAGCTGGCCCCTGCTCCCATCCGCACCCTCCCTGTTCCCTAACTGCTCCCCGAACCTCCACCCCATCCAACTGCCCTCTGCTCCCTGACTGCCCCCCCTCCCCCTCACAACCTCCCGCCTCCTTTCCATGCAGCTCAGAGCAGCAGGAGCGTGCCACCAGGCTGGAGCCAGCCGCGCTCCCTGCGCTGCCCGGTAGGAGTGGTGGGCCAGAGCGCTGCCCGTGCGGGGGAGGGGCTGGGGGTGAGCCTCCCTGGCCGGGAGCTATGGGGCCGGATGTGGCCCATGGGCTGTAGTTTGCCCACCTCTGGCTTAGATCCTTATGGGTACAGACAATTTGGTAGTGGAGCTGAAAGCATAGCTTGAAATTCATATCAATATATCTATTGTGTCTTGCTCGAACCTCAGAATAATAAAGGATGCTAGAGTGTTGTCCCCACAGGATGCAGACTTTGGACTCTGCGTTCAAAACTGGTCTACTCACTAGACTCTCCTACCTTTTCCTCATGGTTGGTGCCCTAGCAACTACTTTCTTGCCTTACGAATAGTGTGTATGGGAGGGAGGGCTTTTTAAAAACCCGTTTTTTTTGTTTTACTCCAAATGATAAGGATCATGCTGTATTTATAGTGCAGTCTTAATTTCTGTTTCACTCCTTCCCTCCACCAAAATACACCTGCTAAAAAGATACTAAACTCCTTTGTCTGATAAGTTACTGTCCATTTTACTTGTTTTCATAACAGCCGTTGTTTTAATAGGTTTCTTCCCATCCCCCCCACCCCCTTCAGGAATCAGAAGGTCAGGGCTGTCCTTTCTGCCGTTGTGAAATCAAAGGCACAGAGCCCATTGTAGTCGACCCGTTTGATCCCAGAGGAGGAGGAGGGTTATTGCGGCAATGTGCAGAGGGAGCTCCCTCCCCAAACTATGATGATGATGAAGATGACAGAGCGGATGATTCCCTCTTCATGATGAAAGAATTGGCTGGTGCTAAGGTAAAGGCCCCACTAGGCCCGTGCTGCTGGATGTGGCAATAGACACACAGTAAGCTGGTTTGAGTCTTGTTGACTATGCACGTTAGAGTTGTTGAGCCTCAGAATAGAAACTGCCCTCTGTATTTCCAGGTTGTGGTTGGTACAGAGATGGTAAGTGCCATACTATTGAAACTTGCCAGTTTCATACCAGTATCTCTGATATTGTGTATGTTGTCCTGGAAGGTGGGTCTTTGTCCAAGCCATTAGCAGGGTGACATAACTCAATTCATCTACTGAAATACAAGACCTATATTTATAATACTTGTCTGCATGCTGAGCGATGCTGCTTTTGATTTATGATCTGTAATCAGCCTTATCAGCAGAAATGGTCAGTTTCCTCGGTGCTGAGTATAAGCAATCGGCTAAAGAAGGAGTTTTTCCAAGGTGCTGATGACTGAACTAAGTAGAGGGCAGTCTGATTTGCTGAGGAAGTCAATTGGACTGTCATCTTTGAATATGTTGTCTGATTAATCTGTGTAATAAAGGTCTGATGACTGCCTTCCATCAATGCCGCTTCCTGCCAGGGAAATGTGTGCAAGTAAGGCATTCTTTATAAATCACTGAGCAGTGGTTTTTTTTTTTCTGTTGGCTTATTGCGGCCACTTGCCCATCAGCAGTTAGATGTTCTGGTGCCTAGGGAAAAAGATTTTGAATCAGACTTTTTTTTTTAATAGTTAGTTTCACTTTATGTAAAATAGGGCCTGCTAATTAAGAATTCTCTGTTCAGATTTAATTATAATCTGCATTGATTCGTTCCTGTTATAAATTCCTTTTTAGTCAGCAGTTGAAGTTCCAAGCCACCGTCTTGGAGATGAGTGCTGTACAGCTGGCATTTCTTGGGGTCAGGATACAGTTCCCTTGACATGACCTGACTCCCATTGTGGTTTGCAGTAGGCAAGTGCTCCGGATGTGCTAGCACCAGATGCTTACAAATTCTGTCAAGCTGTTCAAAATTACCATGCTCTAGCCTGTATCATAAAGCAACTCTTATAAAGATAAGGAAAAAAGGAGTGACTGTTCTGATTTGTCAGGTGGTGAAACAGTTATCCAAGGACAAGAAGGAAGGTTTTGACACCGCTCCTGGTGCACGCTAATGATTGCTGTAAGTGCCGTGCTGTCCCATCATGGCAAAGGGACAACTTGCACACCTCTATAATATAACTCTGCTCACTGTGCTCTGCTGTTAATATAGTGGAGCATGTGCTCTGATGGTGAAAAGAAAATATGCCTACTGCAAATCCAGTACCAGTATTAAAGAATAGTTGGTCCAACCAAACAACTTATCAGCATTTTAGAGTGAGGTTTTTAGGTATGTGCTCATGTGGCTAAGTGCCAGAGTTGGGCCTGTTGGTAATTCACAAGGTTGGTTCCAGACAAATGCTGCAGTGCTATGAAACAAACATGACTTCTTTTTTGCATGCTCGGTGTTAATGTAGTAATTTCATTACAAGCTGCAGCAAGGTAACGTGAGATGTAGAACTTGAAGGCAAGAGGGGTGTGGTGCTTTAGATAGGATGTCTTCTCTACAGTTTGGCTCTTGTTCATTTTCTTTATTTTCTCTTTCCAGGTTGAGCGGCCTCCTTCTCCATTCTCAGTGGCTCCACAAGCCCCACTTCCCCCAGTACCCCCCCGACTCGATCTTCTGCAGCAACGCGTGTCCATCCCTTCTGGAGCTTCCAGCCCTGGGACCACTTCCAAGGTGAATTCTTCTTTTCACCCTTCTCCAAGGTCCTTTATTGAATGCGGGGAGATATGGGAAAAGTGTTGGACTGTCTTGACTCTCTCTTCAGACTCTACCTTTTCTTCCTTCCTCTCCACAAGTCATTTCAGACCAGCTCTTTTCTTCCATCCAAGGAGGGCCCACAGTTCTCCCAGAAAGCAGTTTGTCCTTCTCAGTCTTCAACCAGTACGCCTCTGACTACTCCACGTGGAGCTGCATTTATGGAACTGTTTGTTCCAGCTACTAGCCTAGCTGGGTGAAGCTGGTTCTTGTATTCCCTTTCCAGGTTTTCCACAAAGCATTTTTTTTTTCCAGAGAGAAAACTAGGGAAGGGGAAGGGCATTAGAAGGAAGAGATGGTCATAGAATCATAGAATATCAGGGTTGGAAGGGACCTCAGGAGATCTAGTCCAACCCTCTGCTCAAAGCAGGCACAATCCCCAATTTTTGCCCCAGATCCCTAAATGGCCCTCTCAAAGATTGAACTCACAACACTGGGTTTCGCAGGCCAATGCTCAAACCACTTTCCTTTATGACCAGTAGAAGGAGGAAGCACAGTATTGGTAGCATTGGGCATATTAGTGGTGGTTGGGTTTTTTGGAGTGGGTGGGAGAGGTTGTGGGTTGGTGCTGAAAGGTCAGGTGGGAAAATAACCAATCTTATAAATCAGTGTTTGATAAAAATTCACTTGTGAATTCAATCTGTACAAGAAGTTCAATGAAATAGTGACAATTCTGGTAGGGATCCTTTATGGTGCCATTGTGGGCAGCAAGAAAGCAAACCTGGGACTTAGTATGTATTCCAGGCCATAAATGATTAAATGTTGTATCTAAAGGTCTATGGAGGATATAGCTGGGAGTTATTTCATGTTCTATGGCTGCTCTAGAGTTAATTTCGTGTAAGAAGCGTCCTAACTGGGATACATGCAATGGGCTGGACTTCCTGCTTGTTAAGCTGTGGTTTTAAATGTCTGATGTTGTCTTACAGGTTGCTCCTGGTCCCCTCCATAAAGATAAACCTTTGCCGGTACCTCCAACACTCAGAGATCTCCCACCACCGCCCCCACCAGACAGGCCATATTCCATTGGGGCGGAGAGTCGACCTCAGAGACGTCCTTTACCCTGTACACCAGGAGACTGTCCTTCCAGAGACAAATTACCCCTCGTACCTTCCAGCCGTCAGGGGGAGCCCTGGCCATTGCGGCCAATTCCAAAAGCGCCATCCGTAGCTCTTAGTCCTAGTGACCCTTGGGCAGGAAGAGAGTTGACGAACCGGCACTCGCTCCCATTCTCACTACCATCTCAGATGGATTCCAGGCCTGACGCTCCTAGGCATGGGAGTACACTCAGCTTAGACACCACAGTGGTAAGTCACCAGTGTGTGGCATCCTGCTTTCTAGTGGTGCAGGACTGCTTTCTGTGAGTGGGAGAGACGGAGAATGCTGCTTGTATAAGACTTCTCTGAAGTGATGATAAAGCTGAACTATCATTTTTGTTCACATTTTTCATACAAATTATAAGTGCTGGATCAAGAGCTGTGAGCAATAAAATCCTCCCATTGGATGTCATGGCCCTGACATTATGCATCACACCCAGCCCAGAGTGGTCTGTAGGAGGGGAGACTTCAGTCCTTTGGCATCTCTTTTGAGATGGCCAGGAAGGTGGTCAGGTAGTGCTGGTTGTGGTGGGCTTTTTTGGGATGTGGTTTCCTTGTCCATTGACAGCTGGACTAAGAGCCCAGCTCATTTTAAATGGTTGCTATCGGTTGGCAACAATTTACAGTCACTATTGACTTTGGATCTGTGTTGCATGTGGGGACTTGATACCCCCACCACCATCTGTAGCACATTGTGATGCAGTAGATTACAGTCAAGAAGAAATGCTTCCCAGAACATTTTACTTTCTTTCATTTTTTAACCCTTATTTGTTGTTTCCTCCAACTCCACGCTTCTTCAGAGTTTGAAAGCCAGTGTACTTTTTAAATATCAACAAATTCTTTTGCAGGTACAAGGTTTCTTGAAATGGATGATTCAGAATGTCAAAGAAGCTCTCCTTTCTCAGACAAGAATTGGTGCTTTGGATGATAGGACATTGACGTCTGTTTGAATCTGCTGACAGTAGTGCTATTTCTAACCTATGGTTTCTTCTTTGCAGAACTTGAACAGTGGTCCCCCAACAGGCTCAGAATATGAGCACCCCAAAATAAAACCCTCTTCATCTGCCAATGCTATCTACTCTCTAGCGGTCAGGTGTGTTACTTTTGAATGAAGGCTCTCTTCTTGTAGTAGAGATAATCAGTTTCAGGATTGCTGTAGATGTAGAGAGGGCAGAAATGTACTTCTGGGTCTTTATTTACATCTTGGTACTCTTTGGTGGCAGGGTTAGAATCTGACATTATATAGATGGCCTGAGTTTAGGATTCAAGCTCTGGATTGTTAAAAACATATACAAACAAGGAAAAGTCAATCTCTCAGCAAGTATCCTTAGTATTAGATCTACAACTGGTAATTTCGAGTGTTACTGGAATGGTAATTACCCAGAATTGTTGCAGTCTCAGACAACATGGTGTGCAGTGTCCTGTGCCTTTAGACACAGCACTACATATGGTATGAGGGAATATATATGCTGAAATGAGGTTGAAATGTGAGATCCTCCAGTGGCTAGTATTTCTCTATGGCACTGTTACCATGCACCTTGGACAAGACTTTTGCTTATTATTTCACCGTCAAATCAGGTCTCACAATTACATAGCTCAGAATATCAATAAGCCAGGTTGTTGCTTCAGTCAGAATCAGTTTGAAAAGCCTTGCTTGAAGCTTTGGCTTTCAGTTCTTGAGAGCTGAGGGTTGCCATTTTGTTGTTGTTTGGATTAGCTGCTTTTCAAACTGATTTAGTTGTTTGGATTAACCGTTGTTTGTTTTTATTTGCATTAACTGTTTTTCAAACTGATTGTGGTGATGTTTGGATGAACTGTTTTTCAAATGCTCTTGATCCTCTTCCTTCTGCCCCCAGACCACTGCCTGTGCCAAAACTGCAACAGGGGGAACAGTCTGAAAGCGATGAGGATACTGAATACATGTCACCATCCTCTCTGCCTCTGGTGCCACCTGGTTCTGCCCAACAAAAAACGGAGATGAAACTGCCTTTGGAAATGACTCATGGTTTACGGTGAGATTATAGTTGTGTCTGCTGCATTTACAACCCCACCCATCCAAGGAGACTTGTTCATTTATTCTGGCTGAGGTTTTAATCCCATGGTTTATCTGCTGCCTGGTTCCCTCTGGTATTAACCAGATCTAGATTAGAATAGTGGGATAAATGAAATGTGAACATTGCTCTGGTCTGAGTCCTTTTATAGTGGATTCAGTTCACCCCTGTCCCCAGGCCATTTTTGTGGTTGGTCCTTTGACACCAGCAGACATAGAAATGTAATGTTCCATGTACAGCTTTGTTCCCTCACTTTCCAGGTATACCAGTTAAATTTTGATCCGTTAAGTTGAAATGGAGACAATGTCAGAATATGTATGAGAGCAAATATTCTCTGAAAGAAAGTAGGTAGCAGAGCTGTGCTTCATATCACAGCATGCATCTGAGAGGAGTCTACATGACAGATTGTAGGTGAGGAGGAAACTACTGTTGCATATCTGAAGGGAACATTTTTTTCCACCTTTCATTCAGAGAGTTGGAGTGTGATCAGCCAAATAATGTCTGTATGTATGAAGCTATGTACAACATTCAGTCCCAGGCAACATCCTCTGACTTGGAGACCACCAACACTTCTGGTGAGTGGGCATAAATGCATGTTACAAGCACCCACGAGAGAAATTGGGTAGGAGTGAATTGATAAGATTCCCAATTTAAATAGTATTTAAGCTATCATTTAACAGAGGTGTCACTTGCTGTTCAAGGTAAATAGTTTGTCATATGCATAAGTGTTCAATTGGCATTGCCTACAGACTACAAACTGGGATGTCGGTAAAGAGAACCTAATTTAACATGGGTTTAAGACACTCGTCGGTTGCTTAAAAGAAATAATTGTTATAAAGGTTTTGTATGAAGTGGTAGTTGCTGTAGGTAGCTGGGATGGAAATGGTCAGCCCAGACTTGTCATCTTTCTGTTTCCAGCTGTTCCCATTAATTCTCCTCATTATTATTGGTAATTTTTATTGAATTTATGAAATTCCTCCCTCTGTGTGTATCTGACACTCCTTTTCTAGTGTGAACCATTTCAAGTTGCTGATTCTTAATGGAGTAGGCAAAGGCCTATGCACTAATGTGGCAGTTGTGATTAGTGGAGATATCACACAGCAGGTCTCTAGGGCAATTTTTTTGGGGTGCCAGCATTCTTACTGATATCCTGAGGAGTTTTCTGTCATTGGAGATCAAGGTGAACCCAAATCTTGACCCTTTTGGGGACTGATGCAAGACCTGTCTCTTTTCATAGCCCGTGCCCCACATTAACACAGCTTCAAAATGACTTGGCTATTGATTCTTGAAAGGGAATAGCCAAGAATGAGCATGCTCCAGATAGTACATATATTGAGGGAGGGATGGCGTGTTTGTGTCCTTTTCCTGGCAGAATGATGAATTCCATTTTGTATGTTATGCCCTGGATACTACTGTGATTGATGCATTAGAAGATAGTTAACTTTACTAGAAAGGTAAAGAACAACCCGCAGCTGCACACGCAGACCTGCCTGCAGAAGGCTGTTCGGTGGGACACAAAGTGTACAGTGTCTCTCGTGCCCCCTTTTGCTTTCTGTCTAGTTGAATGCCAACTGCAGAAACTCAGGGAGCACTCAGCCAAGGTGAATTTGATCTTAAAGCATCTGCATTGCTGCGCAAGCATAGTGTAAAGTTTAAAATTAAGCAGGAAAACTGAAGAGTTTGTGTGTTTGGGAGACACCTGGGTTTTTTAAAAAATGTACCATGTGAGGCAGGGGTAGGTATTTACAACACTTCCACTGTGATACTTTTTATTCACTGCCTCTTGGGAAGAACTTCTGGACTAAGGTTTCAACAAGAGACCCTTAGTATCTGCTCTGTGAAGGCATGTGGACTGATGTGAATGGAATATACAGCCTGCCTTAAGAAAGGGAAGGCTCTATTCAAGCACTTGGAGCTAATTGTGTGTGTATTTTTCTAGATGAGGGGGATATGGCTGCAGCCAGTGTTATCAATGGCCCAGAAGAGTCTGAGAATGAAGAAGATGGATATGATATCCCCAAACCACCTTTACCAGTCGCCACAGCTCGTCGCACACTGTCTGATATCTCCAATGCCACTTCTGCCTTCAGCCGAATGTCTCTGGATTGTGATCCCATCACAGGTGAACACCCTTACCTCCTGATTTTGCTGCAGTGTCTGATAATTTGGTACACATCATTGAAGCTTCTCTGTCACTAACTTGTTATTGCCTTTATGCTAGAGAAGAATCAGTTCTGTATTCCAGAGGTACTCCAGCCCTGAAGGGTTAGGGTTGATTTAGATCTTAACATGTGCTGCACTAGCCATTTAAACCATTTGGTGTTTGGATTTGCAGTTGGCAAAACCCACCATATTTACCTGGTCATCGAGAATACTCGTCTATGGAAATTAGGTTTACCTGTAGTACTCACTGGCAGGGGAAATAAGACACAGACTATAGCTGGACTTAAAACTGAGCTTTCTGATGTTATTGCCCCTAAAGACATTGGTAACTCTATAGGCAAAGGTAGTAAGAAAGACCAATCTTTGATCTTCTGCATCCGATGAAGTGAGCTGTAGCTCACGAAAGCTTATGCTCAAATAAATTTTAGTCTCTAAGGTGCCACAAGTCCTCCTTTTCTTTGTGCTAGGTCAGACTCTTGGGTATCGTTCTTTGCCAGCAGATGGAGCTAGTATTCTGAAACTGTTTGGTGATGTCTACTCTGTAGCGAGAAGGGACTTGCTGGTGGTTTGTGTCTCCAGACTGTAGAAAATAGTGCTGTCCTGGCTCACATAGACTTGGTAAGAGAAAATCAAGGCTCACTCTGTCCAAAAATCTTGTTCGAGCCTGGGACTTCTATTCTGCAACTATCTAGTCACATTTGTTGGAGGCACTGACCACCTTGGGGTTATTAGTCTTGCATCTTGTGAGGCTACTCTAGTGAGGAGTTCAGCATGCCTGATTTCCCCCCAGGAATCAAAGGCTACTCCCAAAGGAGGAGGATGTGATAGATGTGGCAAGGGGCTCAGAGGGAGAAGTAGGAAACAGTGCTTGCTGCTCCCAAGTCCTCTAACCTAGCAGAGACTCTAAGCAAAGAGCAGCTCAAAGTAGCACCTTGCCGCTCAGATTCTCCTGGCAACACCCTTCAGAGGGTGTCTTCCTTGCCTTGATCAGTGCCTTCCAGGTCTTTGCCTGGAAGTTTCAGATTCCAGCTTTCCTTCCTGGAGAGCCTCCAAGAACTTTTCCCTGAGTCTGAGCTTCCACTCCCTCAGAATACTCTCCTCCAGCCCTGGGAAAAGCAGCAGGATTTCAATAGGTTTGCCACACACGCCCTTCCCGGCATCTCCTCTCAATGCCCCACAGTGTTCATAGAATACCATGGGTGGGATAAAAGAGGAGCAGAATCTGCCATCTTTCTGTTTCCAGCTGTGCCACTGACTCACTGTGTAACCATAGGGTTAAGGGTCTTCCTGTCTCCGTGCCTCAGTTTCCCTGTCTGTAAAGTGGAGATAATACTACTGTCCTTCCTTTGTAAAGTGCCTTGAGATCTACAGATGAAAAATGCTTTAGGAGGGCTAAGTATTATGATTTTGGCGAGTTTTTGTTGCTGTCTGAATCATGGGGTATTGGCTCTTGTCAGAGGCTGGCTGCTAGGTGGGATGGACCATTATGGCAATGACTGTGCTCTCATGTCCTGTACCATAAAACCTAGCTTCCTTTACACTTGTAACAAGGCTACGTATTCATGGCTACTGTTTTAGCATGACCTGCTGTCTCTGAAACATGATCCAGCTTATGGTGAACTACCTATTTCTAAGGCAAATTGTGGAGGGAGTTCCTGTTCGCAATTGTACAAAAGGCTTTTTGTTTATTTTTAAGCTGCTTGCTTTTCCTGGAAGGTTAGTGAGTTGAACTGCATGTTGATGGATGAGGCAGCGTCAGTGAATCTATTGCCTGTTGTGATTTTGATATATTTTTCAGAAAGCCTTCATCATGGTGACTGCTTCCTTCCTGACACCAGTGCTTCAGGGCTGGCTCCTTTAACTAGTTTGTTTCGGAGTTCTTACTCTAAGGACTGGTACACTTTGCAGAAGTTTATCCTATTGGAAAATGCCATCTTCAGGCGCCTGAGGGGTTACCCCAAAAGGCAAATCAGACTTTCTTAAGATGTTCAGCATTCATGTTGAAAAGTTTCCAGTGATTTGAAAAGTAGGACAAAATGTTTTCTTCAGCTGTCAAAGGTTGAAATGAGAAGACAACTGTAAGGAACCTGGGATAGCAAACAATGATATCTGAAGGGGCTGTGATCCTAGACACTGGGCAGATTTCCACTGGCAAATCAGTGACTGATGTTTTTGTTACCTTTTCACAAGAGGATACAACATGTGGCCCTTGGGAAGGTAGATGCTGGAATAATTCATTGTGAGGAGAGGCTGAGTTTGCTGATCTGCTATAGCAGGGTTACTGTTGCTAGGTAGGGTACCCTTCCACTGGACCTGTTGCAGAGGGAGTGGGGGATGTGGGAGAGAAGTTCAAAAGCAGGAGCAGACCTGGCCCTGAGACCAGAATGGCCAGGTCTCAGTAGAAAAGAGCAGTGCCTGATAAATTAGGTAATAAGTGAGTGGTTAACCAAGGGGGTTTCCCAAGCTTTAGACGCATACTGGGATGTGTGGTGAAATCTTTTGCATATTCCTTGTACTTGCATTGTTTTTCCAGACCTCTTTCTTACTCTAGTTTTGATATCTGAGGTCTGCTCACACATTTACCCAAACAGCTCCCATTTGCTTGGTCTTGTTTTCTATAAGCAAAACCAGTAGGGTTTACTAATTATTTATTAAACCTCTGTAACCATTTTTGTGCACCAGGGAAGAGGAGATGAGGTAAACTGAGGTTGAAAGGATGGGCTGGCTGGGAAAAATGGGCTTGTGGTGCCAGTGCTACTACAGTGTTCTAAAGCTGCCTGTTAATGCAACAAGCACTTGTTGTCTTACAAAATAACCCAGTTGTTTCTCCCTCTAGGTTCTTCCGATGGCTCTCAAGTTCCAGAAAGGCCGCCGAAGCCCTTACCGCGGAGGATAAACTCTGAACGGAAAGCCGGGAGTTGTCAGCAGGGTGGCGCTGGCGGTGGCCCCAGCACATCGCCCCAACTTTCCAGTGAGATTGAGAACCTTATGAGCCAGGGATACTCGTATCAGGACATTCAGAAAGCACTGGTCATTGCACATAACAATATTGAAATGGCTAAGAATATTCTCCGGGAATTTGTCTCCATTTCCTCCCCTGCACACGTGGCCACATAGCACATCACCTCCCTGCCTACAACTTCTGTGGACCAACTGCCTGGGCAGCCCATAGCCCAGCTGCAACCGCAAGGAGGAAGGGGTTCCTTGAGAGACTTTGTGCTGAATCAGCCCTGCCTCTTAAGAGAATCAGTTATCAGGTTTCTGTGGTTCCAGATTTCAAAGCAATGGAATGAAACGGAGCGGATAGATGTGTATACAGTGTGTGTCTTGGCATTGTTTTGGAGTCCTTCACCCCTGCCTCTTGTTTGGGAGTACAGATTTGTTTCAAAGGGCATTGGTAGAAATAGGTATCATGAAAAGTGATTCCAGAGCTGATGCTCTGGGGGTGGGCGAGTGTTTTGTGCTGTGAATTCTAACTGAATGCTCTGAAAATGTCTCCAGGTTGATGTGGTGTGTCCTGTGGTTCATGGTACTAGATTGGGACCTGTTCACTGCTGTGTGTTTGGCTCAGGCTTTTTAGAGCAGTCTGTAGGTGGCCCTCTGCTGGGAATACATAGGAGATCTAGGAAGAGATGATTAGATTGCTTCCGTTTACTGTGGCATTTCTCCTGTACCCATAATAATTGCTCACAATGTAAGTCCTCCCCTTTAGCTGGGATACAAGTGTGACTGGCAGCAGTCCGGTATTTTTAACTCCTTAGTGCTGGGAGGTGGATTTCTCTCACCATGTATCTCATTGCTGGCACTGGATTCCAGGGAGTTAGATATGTTGAACTTGGCGGGGCGGGGGGAGAGTCTTGGGGAGGGTAGGCATGGAGAACTGGCTGCTGCTTATCTTTGTAGCCCAGAGCATCTTGTGCTTCAGTGTTTCAACTTGCTTACAGTTGTGTTGGACTTGAGTAGCTACCACTGGATACTCCCATGCACTCTTTCTATAGGAATGTTGCATCTGGTAGATATGATGATTTTATTTGTCTTAATTGCATGGTGGCTATAGCACACTAGTGGCCTTCACACACATTCCATCCTCTCCTTTAGAGAGCGCTTCTGGGAGCCACTCACCTGCGTGCCAAATTTTGTGGAGTAGGTAGGTGCAACCGAGGTATCTCATCAGTATCGTGTCTGCTTTGTAGTATAAATGCAACAAAATTCTCTCTGAGGCTGTCTGTCACAATAATATGGGGCTTGCTTTCCCTTTGTTACACCAGGGAATTGTCAGAGCTTGTGTCAGACAGGAGATCAGAGGAAATTGTGTAGTTATGAAACAATCAAACTGGACTTTAAAAGTTGTTCAACTATTATTTTGGAAAAACCTACTTGCTAGTATCCTGTTTACTCAATCCCTTTCAATTTGGGTGTCTTTGGTGTTCACGAGGTGACTGATTCTTTCAGAGAGGAATTAAATCAAAGAGAGATACAGAGACCATAGTCTGACAAATGAACAAAATGCGCATGTATTCAGTTCAGATTGTGCCCGGAATTATTTGGCTCGCTGTTGAATGTCAGTTGTATGAATGAACAGTAGTAGTGACTAAATGACTATTTATGGCTTGAAATATCTTTGGGAGTGCGAGACTGTTTGATGTAGTTCATCCCTTTTACAGAATCTGGTAATCAGATCAGGAGCCTGAAATTGACAGAGGGAATTTAACAAGAGTAATAGCAAATATTACAGAAGGGAACAAAGTACTAGATTCTCATTTTATGTGGAACATAATGATTATCTCTGAATCTCCACTCTTATTGTTGTATGTGCAGTGGGATCCAGGTGACACAAACGCATGAACTGTCCGCTCTTTTCTCCTTTCCTCCCTTCTTTGGTAAAGAAAATATTGTCTGGAATGCTATGGAGAGTAACTCTCTGTGGTACAATCACTGCCCATCAGCATTGCTGCTGTTTCAGTGTCAGAGGTATAATTTGCAAACACAGCTTGATGCTGTGGTTTGTGTTGGTGCGAGCTGTGGGAGATGCTTACTGTTCACTGTAATAGTGCAAAGTCAAGTTGTGTGACTTCAGCGTGAGTTGCATGTGCATCGCTGAGGGCAGAGTCCAGCCCTAGTGAAGTCTTGAGCTGTAAAGGGAAGGATGATTGTCTGCCCTCCATGGAATATACCTTAATCTGCTGTTCCTCTGCCTGTTCGCGTGACAGACAGCAACTAACAGGTCATGTCTTGTTGTTTTTGTGTGAAATGCTGTGACAATGATGCATAGCAGACTGTGGTCAGCATGTCTTTCAGACCTCGTTGGTTGCAGGTAGTGCAGGAACAGCTGAGCTTGGTACAAGGGCAGCTCTGTTCTCTTATTACATCTGCATGAGGCAGGGGTAGTTTTGATACTCCAGAAATTGCTTGGTCAGTATCTGAATCTTTTCGTGGTCTGTGCTTGTCCAAAATGTGCTTCAGAAGCAAATAGTGACCCTTCTGATGTGAAGACTACTCTTTTCTACCCTTTCTTGCTATCTGTGTCTAAAGCTGCCACTAACTCCAGGTTGGTTTTGCAGCCGCTTCGCTTATAACTTTCTCTGCAAGGTCAGCCCGGGTGTTTCAATGGGGCTGTATTTTCAGCAGGGTGATAGTGCTTCTGCCGTTGCTGCACGGCAATTAAATTTAACCAGCTAAAAAGCCTTAACTGTTGTCCTGCCTTGCAGAGTGCATGTTGTTCAAAGCAGCAGTGTCTTATTCTGTGTGGACAGGCCATTTTCACAGGCTTGTCCTGTTGCTAATTAGATCATGCCTAGCAAAGCTTTGACAGACCTCTTTTCAGGGTTCGGCCATGGAGGTTCATTGCCTGTGGACATCATTCCAGGATTAGAGATTTGAAGGCAATCCTTGTGGCATGGATCTCTGACACTATTTTTATGCATGTGTTCTTTCTGCCCACTGTTTGTGTCTTAAACTTATCTGAGAAACTTAAGTGGCTTTTTCTCCTTGAACACGTGAATGTTTGTTACAGTCTGCGAGTGTTGCTGAAGCATAGCCGAGCCAACAGCACTTCCTGAGGTTGTTCTCTGTGGAGTAAAGTGAAGCACTTTGTGATGTATTTTCCTTGCTGCTTTTCTTTTGCAGAGGTAACCTTATGATTGCCCCATCCCACCCCTGTGTTTTTATTCCAGAATGTCAACGTTTTACTTTACTTTAAAAGAAAGAAATGGAGGGGGGAAAAAAAAGCCAAATGTCTAGTGCCTTTAAGAGAATGCTGCATCTCCAGGCTGGATCTGAGTACCCTCTTGTGAAAACTTAAAGCCTCAGCTATACTAGCCTTATAGATGCCTGTGAGTGCAACTGCTTTGAAGGGAATGGAAGTGGGGGGTGGGCGGGAGGAGAGAGAGAGAGAGAGAGATCAGGGAGAATTGCTTCAAAGATGACCCTGTGTTTTGTAGCATTTCAACTGTGGAGGTTTCTTACCTTATCCCTGTTACTAACGGTGACTTGTCTGGATTGGTGCTGTAATAAGCTTGGTGTGAAGACAGTAGAATTGTAATACAGGATTCTTTTTGCTTTTAACAAAACCAATCAGAGTTCTGGTAATAAAAATGCTGTTTGTCCCCCACCTCTCACCCCAGGAAACAAAGCAAGCAACGTTCAGTCCAGTGAGAGAGGAGTAATAAAATGCAGTGGGACCAGATTTTGTTTCACCAAGTGAGAATCAGCAGGTAGCTGTGGCTGCAGATATGTGTGTCCCATTCCAAGTTTCCAGCCACTCAAGTGCGTTAACCACCCTCCCAACTGTATGGGAATCTACAAGACAACCAATTCCCACAGGAGGGAGGTAACAGCCATGCTGTTACTCCTGTAGGTGGAGAAATCTGCCTGCTGACCTGCACTTATCTTGTTCCTCTCTGCAAGAGCTGCAGATTTAAGCCTTAAGCAGTTAGTGCCTCTCTGCTGGTTTGCGGTGGCTTTTGCTTTCTTTGTAAGCTTTCCCCATGTGTCCCTAGCTGCTACCCAAATCCCAGGGCAGCTGGATAGGTTGGGGAACTGCACATTGCTTTATGCACTAAGACCTTGTACATCTTTCCAGCTAATCTAGGGGCAGAATAACTGCTGTACATGTGCATTTTATCTGACTAAGGACAAAAATGCAATTATTGTGGCTTTTTTTAATGTGCCCCAGTTTAAAATCAGAACAGGAAACAAGAAAATTATTATTTTTTAAATTCCTAATATAAATCTTTTTTTGAAATTCATGGTGGGGGAGGAAGAGTAGCTTTATTTCTCTTGAATAATGAATACCAATTTATATAATATCAGTGTTAAAATGTTGAGATTTTCACAAAATATTTTAAGTATAATAGTGTCATTAATATAAAAAAAATTTATATTAGCAGTATTTAATCCTTTCAGACCTGTAAAGAATAAGAAAAACAGAAGGTAAATATTCTTACAGAGAGTAGCTGAGCTTTAAGGTTCATTTGATTTAAAGTCTTCATTTTGTTTTGCAAATACATTGTTAATGTTTAGAAGTTATACTAATGTTATTTATTTTTTTTCATTCTTGTATGCAGCCCACTAAAGAGCTTTTTTTGTTTTGAATTTCATGCACCTGTGTCAGTTTAAAAAAAAATACAAAACAAAACAAAGTTTTATTTTTAAATAAATTTCCTTTGTTGTAGCATATCAGTGAGGTGGTCTTAATGTGATTCATGGACAGTACTGCTCTTGAAACTATCACAAGCATGTTCTGTGTAACAGGGATGCACATTAAAAGCTGAAAACTGCTGACTGGGTGTTCTTACCACCAAAGGAACTGATAAGATACCTGAGACTTTATTACGGTTATTTGGTACATCCTAATACAAACTGGTGTTATTAGGGTGGACAGCTCAGGGCTGGTCTACATTAGAAAAGATATACCAGTATAACTGGTCTGTTACAGATGGGTTTTTTCCCCCACTGGCATAGTTATACCAGCACAAACCCTAGTGTGGATGAAGTTATACTGGTATATGGTGTATTTTGCTTCCTGAATGGGAGTATGGTATAAACACTTATCCCAGTATAGCTGTGTCCACACTAGGGGTTTTTTCAGCATCAGTCATACCAATGTAGTTAAAGCAGCAAAACTCTAGTGTAGATAAGCCTTGAAACGCTGCAAGTTTGTCTTAAACTGCACGGCCCTACTGAATGAGGATTCCTCCTCATTCATAGAGCTTTGGTCTTCTGCTAACACATGGGTTGTCAACACTGCCTCTTCTGAGCAAAGGTGGGAAATATAGGAAAAAGGGCCTGTCGCCAGCTGCTGCCATTCTAGGAAAGCATGTGCTCCTTAAGCAATGCAAACTGGTATCTGAGAGGCCTCATTCTTATAAGAAACTAATGAGAAATATCTCTCTCGAGTTGTGAGGGGATATTCTTGACCTCTTATGAGAGATGACTGTCAATAGATCTTTCCTGAAACACTTGCGTCTGCTTCCTCTCTAGCAGCAGCACAGCTATGAAGTTGTTAAGTGAGGGGTGGGCAAATGACGGGCTGCATCTGACCTGTCAGACCTTTTAATCTGCCCCTCAAGTTCCTGCCGGAGAGCAGAGTCAGGGGCTTGCCCTGCCTTGGTGCTCCAGCCAGGGAGTGGGGTCAGGGTCTTGATCCTCTTGGCTCAGCTCCTGGAAGCAGGAGCATAGTGGGCATGTCCACCACTGTGGCTCCTATGCATAGGGGCAGCCAAGGGGCTCCACTTACTGCTGCCACCCCAAGCGCCAGCTCTGCAGCTCCCATTGGCTGGGAGCTGGAGAGGGGACATACCACTGCTTATGGGAGTGCTTGAGGTAAGCGCCATCCGGAGCCTGCATCTCTGACCTCCTCCCTTGCCCCTGCCCCAGCCCTGATCCCCCTCCCACCCTCTGACCACCTTGGTCCCAGCCCAGAGAACACTCCTATACCCCAAAGCCCTCATCCCCAGAGTCTACAACCCCAGCCGGAGCCCGCACCCTGAACTCCTCATTTCTAGCCCTACCCCAGAACCCACACCCCCAACCTCACCCGCTCCTGCACCCCAACCCCCAATTTTGTGAGCATTCATGGCCTGCCATACAATTTTCATACCCAGATGTGGCCCTCAGGCCAAAAAAGTTTGCCCACCTCTGTGTTAATTGGATCTAAATCAAATTCGGTCTAACAAACAAGAGCCCCCATTCTTCTGTCTAAGTGGGAATGCAGTAGTAGCTCCTGACCCAATTGTGAGCATATTTTATAAATGCAGTAGACAAATGAGGGGTGAAGGGAGGAGATGAAAGCATATGCGCTGAAGTCACACATTACAGTCCAAGTGTAAAATCCACACCTAGGGAATGTTATCATCCCTGATTGTTTCTCACTTCACCATTGTGAATTGAGACAAAGTACAGTCAGTCCTGGAAGTATTTTGGCTTTTTATTTTCACATATATAAAAAAAAAAAACCCTGCAAATATCAGACAAACTCTTAAATTTACACACAAACCAACAAAAATATATATATATATGTATATATATATATAACAAAAGCTTTTGCTTCTGATATTTCTAGCTCACAAGTACAGCTCACCCTTTTTGTTAATGAGTTGGTTGCATCTGTGGCTGCAGAGTGTCTCATTAACCACTGAGGAAGTTGGGTGCATAGAAAAGGAGCTGCTATCGTTTTGCCCAGTGTTAATGTAAGGCTGTTTGTTGCTGAAGTGTTGGAGGAATGGAAAATAAATGGCTGGGTAAGTAGCAGCTATGGGAGTGTGTGCCTAGATGAAACAAGTTCTGCAACTTGCTTTACTTCTCTAATAGGAATTGAGAAGGAAAAGCAAGGGGCTCATCTCCTCAGTGTTCGCCTGGGGGTGGGGTAGCGGTCATAGGGCTGATGGAAGCAACAGCATTGCAGGCTGGGTGTTTTCAGTGAGGAGGTGGTCTGTTTGGTATCTCTGAGATAGCACCAGTTCAATAGTCTGTGGGAGCTCAGTTCTGTCAGTTTCCCTTCTTGTTCACAGTTGGTACCTGTCACCCTGGCCCTAGGCCAGAGAATGGGATTTTAGTCGAGGATATGTGGGGTAATGTTTTATCTAGTGAGAAGAATACTTCAGGGTTTTTTGAGGGTTTTTTTAAGAGAGGTGCCAATTTCTAAGCACAGCATAAAGCTTCTCTCCATCAGCCTCGACTTTAGACATGGTCTGCTGGAGGGCCTGCTCATTTCAGCCATGGTACAGCTTAATTAGAAATCTGCCCAGGGTAGCTGCGTTCCTCAGGGAGGTGGCAGGTGTGAAACAAGGCCTAAGCCCTCAGCTAAGCAATGCCACATCATGCAGCTTTAAAACTTTCATATGAACATACTGTTGGGTCCAGTCCCTGCCAGAACCTCAGAACAACTGGGAGGCCCTGCTTTTTACTGCACATAGAACAGAGAACCTTTCCTTTCAGCTACTTGTTCTCATTAGAGTCACTTGGGAAAACGAAATCAACTCTTCCAAGAATGGAGCGCTCTACCTGCATTTCACCAGTGCAAGTTGAGGCTGTGAATCTAAACCAGCAAAACAAGAACAGTTAAGGAAAAAGCTAAGAGAATTAACCATTTGCATCCTAGAACCCACCAGGTAAATTCCACCCCCTATCTGTAACTCATACTATGAACCCCTTGTTCAGAGACTTAGCTGAATGCTGCTAATCTAATACGGGTTGTGGGGTTGGGTTTTTTTCAGTTGGAAGGCGCTCCAATTAAAAGCACAACTCTAGCCAGAGAAACCCAGACTGCCTAATGCTCTACCCTACTTTCAGGAGGGCAGGGGGACTTATCTGTTGTGAATTTTAGGTAAAATGCTTCTAGATTTCCCCCCTTCCCCCCACCACCGCTCCTCTCAAGACACACATGCACAACTGGAACAATAAAAAGCGAACGGTAACATTCCTGATAAGACCTTAAATTCTTCCCCTATCAGGGTAATGTGGATGTTTCCAAGAATTGGTTTTTGGCCTTTCTGAAGCAGTAAGCCAGTCCAGATTTGCTGCTGCTAGCATGGTGTCTTTCAGACCCTTGGCTAGTGTAATGGCCATGTTGGGTGGGCATGGGGGGGTGAGGTATTCCTCCTGGCAGAGCAGTCTCAGCGCTGTGATGCATTTCAAGGTCTCTGGTCACGCACCCAAGGGGCTGGAGCAGGGTTGAGAGGTGGCGATCCAGGAACAGGAAAGGTTTGAAGGGAAAAAAACACATGGCGGGTCCCTCATTCTAGTTCCTCAGGTCGATGTATTTCTCTGCCTTTAAGCCATGGACAAGAAATAAATAGTTAGAGGCAATCAGAGTGCAGGTTCTCCCTCCTCCCACATATGAAAGGACCAGCTGCTTAGAGCCAACCCGGGTAAGTGTGATCCCTAGAGCAGTGGGTATTGGCAGTGGAGGATCCTCCTTACACCATTCTGTGGTTGAGTGATGAGCTGAAGGCTACTGCGGCATGTGCTCGTATACGCCGATTTGCATTAAACCAAGGAACACGTTAGCTGACCTGGAACTGTCCAACTGGAAACCTCTGCATATTAAAACTAGACAAAGCACTTTAGGATAAACGGCAGGAACAATCCTATATTGGTGGCAGGGGAGGAACTGCCTCTTTAATTACTTGTACCCTGTGGAGCAGCTTCCTCGGGAAGAGGGAAAAAGCTCCCTAGCAGCAGAACCCAGTGGTTAGGGCTGCTACCTTCTTTTCCTCCTCCTTGCAGTCCCATGGCTGAGGATACACCCTGCCGTGGTGTTTGTGGATCCCATTCTTAGGCACATACCTAGCTTAGGGAGTCTAGGTCCCTACGCGGGCTTTGCGGAGGCCAGAGATTCTCTAGCCTGTAACACCTACACAGCTTAGCTCCAGGCCAGGCTAACTGCGAACCAAGAGGGAACAGGGAAACCTAAGGGCCTGCAATTTTGCTTTCTCCTGGGAGCCAGGGGAAGTGGCCAAGTTCATGGTGAGAGAGCTAAGTTTTTATAGCAGAAGGGAAAGCAGTTTCAACACCCCTACTTCCCACTAGCATGCAGCAACACATCCACATCTCAGCCCCAGCGCTGACTGTTGTGAAATGAAGGATGGCACCATGAGGTCTCTTCCCCACTTCCCTTATTTACTGCTGATGATGATGGATGATGAAGGCCCATGCAAGATCAGGGGTGCTGGGAACAGCAGTTGGACAGCTGCTTCTCCAGCTCCAGAGGAGGCCCACCCTCAGCGTGAACTGTAGGGCAGAGACACCCCCTGTACCCTTCAAGCATCACTGCTGCTCCTGGCCAGAGGCTGCAAAGGGAGAGCCCTGCCCCCGGAAGGTAATTGCATGGAGATCTGTCCTACCTGGTCACCTGCAGGTCTCTTCTCGCTGTTGGCGCCCTGCAGAAGCCCCGCCTCTTCAGGAAGTTTATCTGACTTAACTTCAACTACAATCTCGTCTTTACGGGCATCTGGCCTGGTGCTAGGGGGAGGGAGGTGACAGTTTTCAGAGATGTTTGAGGTACCTGAGTGCCTACAGGCTGAGGTGCGGGAATCCGGGCCCTTTGGCTGATTTCTACGGGCTCCCAAAAGGCAGAAGGAAAAGGAGTGAGAGCAAAATCCAACTACGGTGGGAACCCAGGCCAAGGGAAGCTTTCATCGACTCCCGCCTCTACCAACAGGAGGTGCTGTAGGGGAAGGGGCAGGAGCCCTGGGATAGCAGCCATGCTCAGTGCTGCTGGAGTGTGCGGCTCGTAGCTACTCTGGTCACACTAGGGCTTGCTGGCTGATGGGGAAACTCAGCTGTGGCTCCCTACGGCGCCTGCTTCAGGAGGCTGTGCCAGGAGCCTTTGCTGCGGGGAAGCTCTTGGCTACTCTACATCCAGGCCTCCCCCCGGCATGAGAACGGCAGTGAGGCATCCTAGCCCTTCCGGGGGGGGTGGGGAACAGAGCAAGTTACCTGAATGGGATGAGATGGGAAGCGTGAATGATTTGGTGCGTCTTTGAGCCAAGCCCTTGCTAGCTGGTAGGCGGGGGAGCGCTGGAAGGGCGTGGCTGGGACGCGAGCTATGCTTACATGTCCTGCTTCCCGGTGCGGTTGCAGGGGATTTTGCCTTTCTTGTGCAGGAAGTAGAGCACGGCGCCGAGCACAGCGATCACCAGGATGCACACGATGACTGCCACAATGATCACGCCCTTGCTCTCCTGGGTTTTTTGCTCTGCTCGCAACAGACAGGTGTCGTTACTGCCTGACCCCATGGTTTCCCCGAGAGATGCCAGTCACCTGCCACTCGCAGCGGTAGTGGGCAGCACGCTTACCTCTCCCCAGGCTGCATGGGAAGTGCATTGAAGGGGTAGGGGGTGGCTGGGGGGGCACCAGGAAGAGAGAGGGATGCATGCAGCACAGCTAGCACAATGCACTGGGGGAGCTCTCAGGTTCTGTTCCTGGCCCTGCTGCTGGCTTGCTGGGGGTAACAATATCGGACGCAATGAATGGATGTTTGTAACGTGCTGTGTATTAGGCATCATCTCCAGTGATGGGAGATCCCCTCCTGTTGATGCAGGTCATGTCTTCACTGACGCACAGCCGTTGTGCCGCTGAGTAGCGTGCCACCAATCAACAAGCAGTCAGTGACTTCGGGTCCTAAGGCTCGATGTGACTTGGCCTCCTAAGTGCTTAAGCCACTTTTGAAAGTGGGCCTTAGGTGCATTTCACCCAGCATCTAAAATAAAGTGTCTAAAACCTCAGTCAGGTCGGAAACGCTCCGCTGTTATGGAAGCATTTCTCATCCAAATACTGGGTTTTAGGCTCTAATTTAGACCTCCCTCTGCGGCATCTGCCACCCAGTGCCACGGACCGAGGGCAAGAGATCCCAGCTGAGTGAAGATCAAAGAGTGGGGTGGAAACTAGGGCAAGACTGGCCTGAAGGAGTCACGTGCTAGTGCCTGTTTCTGGGGTGTAACATGAGGGCTGCACTCTGCAAACAGTGGGGGACACAAAGCCATCAACACAGCTGTAGGCAGAGGGGAAGGCTGGGAGTAGGTGCCTGGAGGACGCAAGAAGGGGTGCGAGGAGCTCACAAGATGAAAGCAGGCCGGGGGTCTCGGGAGGAAAGGGACCAGCTGGGAGGCAGGGGGTCCTGTGGGGCACAGTAGCTACTGACCTTTCTTGATGGGTTCCGCTAGAATGCCAATAAAGAATGGGGAGAGAGAGTGCTGAATGAGGCCCCTTCCTCCCGGAGGTGGGAAGGCTCTGGGCAGACATTCACCCCATTGGCTCCGGGACTTAACCGCCCACCCCCATGCCCCAGGGCAGCTCACAGGGTCTGAAGTTTAGAACTAGGTGCCCATGGCATCTCTCTGTACCAGGACACCAAGGGGTGACTTGAAGGGATGCAGCTGCTATTTCCCATCCATCCCCATCTCCAAGGGGCCCGGGCAGCACTGCTGGGCCATTCTGGGCTCTCAGTCTCATCCCTTCCCTTCCACAGGGGGTACTTAATGTGTGGGTGAGATCTCGTTCCTCTGACCACTGCAGGGGCCATTGTTCAGCACTTTCACTGGGGACGCTTACCGGTAGTGTTGCCAATAGGAGGAGGTGACGTCGTTGTCATCCCTGTAATGAAGACAGACATTGGCTGGTTGATTTGATTCCTCCCCTTTCTGGAAAGCTGGGAGCGAATTAGCATGAAGGGTGCCCCCAGAAGCATCCCACCAGCTAGAGGGAGACTCCAGCCTTGGACCAGCCGTCTGTGCACAGTGTGTCATTGAAACGCAAGGGGCTGGAGGGGGCAAGCATTCCCTGCCCCTGGGCAGCCTTGCAGACATGCTCATTGGCTTTCCCCAGCCAGTTAGATTCACCCATGTGCACAGTACCTGTCCAGCCACAGGGACCCAGGGCTAACCTGGCCAAAGGCAGGGGAAGGGGAGTGGGGAACGAATGAGATGATGAATCATCTTTTGGACCTCCACTTTCTAGGACCTCAATGTCCAACACAGACGCCTCTAACAAATCGTACTGAGAACAGCTCATGCAGCGTGCGCTACAGTCAAGCAGCTGGGCTTACTCTCCAGCCCAGAGAGACATGGGGAAGAAACATGCAGGAGACTCTACATTTGGAAATTATCAGCCAGCACATGAGGAAGGTCAGTGAGTGAGTGTTAAGTGAATTCAAGCTGCCCTCCCTGAAGCCAGGCCAATGGCCATCAGCAACTGGCCTCAGAATTCCCCTCTGTCCTTTGGCAGCTCAGATTGGAGATCTGTGTGCGTTCAGCATCCTACCTGCTGATTTGAAGGACACGAATAAGCATTGACTGCTCGGTCTTCCCCATAGCCCTGCCTAGCCTCTTTTCTAGCTTTTGCATTCTCAACAGTGCCGTTAACTAAGTTCTGACTGCCCAGTCTCTGCTGTTAATCGGACCTGAGCTCCAATCAAAGCCAGCAGCTCTTCGGATCAGGGCTGAACTTGCAAATTAGGAAAATCACTACTTTACAATGAACCCTCTTCCCCCCCTCCACCCCCACCTCTTTCACAATCACTTTTCAAGTAGAACCGAGCTTTAAATCTTACAGTTCAGTCTGTCACCTCTCCTGCTTAGCTCACCCTTTGGAGTGAGGCAACCAAGGAAATATTGTAAGCCCTTTGGGGCAGGGAATGTCACTTTGTGCAGCACCTAGCACATTGGAGCCCTGATCCTGGACTGTGGTGCCCAGCAGCTCCAGTAATAACCTATGGAGGCTTTGTGAACACTAACCCTAGAATTCATGTTTTGCCCTTATGGAAGAATTTGTGGGTGGGAGCTTCATACTCTGCAAAGTGGACTTGGCTTTTAGATTTGTAATCCACTGGGAACTGAACCCAGAGCAAATGCTTAAGAACCAACATGTTCTTCCATCAGTGCAGCAAAAGACCAGGGAAATAGATTAATCCTACCATTGAAGAAAGAGATTCTTTCCGCATGTCTGATTCTCTTCACAAAGGTGAGTTCTCTTCAAGTGAAAACAGCTATGAGTGAGAACTCCTTGTTACCTACTTACTCCGGCCTTTTGAGGACACAGTGGGTTTGTGCCACAATCAGAGTACTTTTCCTACTCGTTGTAGAGAGAGAGTAAGTGGTCCTCCCTGTTATGGTATTAGTGATCTCTTTTCTATGTACATTTAGGTTCACTGCAGAGAGGAAAACTTGACTTTTACAAAGAGACAGAAAAGTTCCTCCTCCATTAGCAATTCAGGTCTTGTCAATTCTGCTTTCTCTGGACCCGTCTCTCCTGACTGGCCATGTTAGGTGACACTGGTGCACATGAATAGTCAAAGGCAGTACTCGTACTGAGAACCAGGTCTTGGGAGGTGCCGAGTATCCTCAACTCCCATTGACATGAATGTGAGTAGAGGATGCTCAGCACCTGACAGGATTAGGCCTTGACAGAAAGAGGAAGAGATTATTATTAAGATTTTAAAAATGGCAGAGAAGCTCAGAACTTCAGCAAAATCAGACCAAGCAAGACCAGCTACTCCTGAAATGTCTCAAGTGGAACCACCATCATGGACAGGGGGATGTGGGTGCTGTCTGTCTTTCTCCATCACGGTCAGAGGTTTTTCTCTCCAAAAATATTTGGGGCAGAATTTTCTGATTTTTGAAAATTCGAGGGACCCAGGTAGAAAGGTAGAAACACTTTCATTTTATGTGGCCTGTGACTTTTCTCCAAAAATCAAAACTTTGTTTTAAAAAAATATTTGAAATTGCTGATATTTTGACAAAACATGTATTACTTTTTTTTTAAAACTAGCTCTGATCCTGAAGAAGGGCCCAATTCTCATTTACATTGAGGCTCATTTATACCCTGCCACTGAGGCCTGAATGACCATCAGGCCTGGAGAATGCAAAGCCCCTTTGCAAATCCCCTATTCTATCCATCTTTGGGTGAACTGTGACTCTTTTCACAGGCAGGCTGAGCGCTATTGGAGTTGTGTGGGCCCATGCATTGAAGGCTACATGACTGGTGTCTGATGCTCTTGGTATATTGTGTATTTTGTTTTTAATCAGAAATTTAAAAAAAAAAAATCAAGAAAAAATAGTCTCCCTGTTTTGTGAATTAGAGCAGGCGGGGAGGACTCCAGTCTGGTCTGGAGTGAGAGAAGGGGATTTTCCGCATGGGACACTTCCCCCATCAAGCTGGCCAGGAGACTTACTCAGCTGCAGCGTAATGTGAAGACTGCTAGTGCCAAGCTTGTTGGTGGCCATGCAGGTGACTCCTGACTGCAGCAGTTCTGGGGTGACCTGGACGGTCAAGTTGCTGATGACGCGGTGATGATCTGTGTGGTTTTGGACCTGGGGGGAGATGGAAGAGAATGAGGGATACCGCTCAGGAGGGGAAGAAGTGATCGCTAGCCTATGGGTTCCCAACCAGGGCCTACGACTGCCCTCCCTAGTTGGGGGTTCCCCAAAAATATGTATAGGAGATGCCTGAATGGAAGAGGTCAAGAACCACTGCCAAGCCCCCGAGGCCATTCCCTGCACCGCATCCGGCAGGTGGATCTCACCGTTCCATTGATGCTCCACGTTATCGTGGGCTCAGGGAGGGCAGTAGCTTTGCACATCAGGGTCACCAGCTCGTTCTGTTTTACGGGCACCAGGGAATCCTTGGGACTGATCTGTGGCTTTGCTGCGGGGGAGGAAGAAATACAGAGCAGAAGTGTCAGCGTGGCCTGGGACAGATGGGACAATTTCCTGCAGTGTCCTTGGGAGACTGTATTGGATTACGTTTATGTATCTTTGGGGGCCCATTGTCATTGATGAACAGTTTGTCTTATTATGGGCCGGGATTGCGTGCAACCTCCTGAGGGGAGATGTGACAGCTGGGTGGGTGTGTGTTTCAGAGGACTATACTGAACAATGGGTCAGGCAAGAATGGAGTCTGGGAACAAAATGTGTTTAGTGCTTTTCCTCACCTCTGGAATGCAAATTCCCCACCTCTGGTTACGCAAAACCGCAGCCTTTTGAAGCTACACCCTGTGGAGTGAGCCATTGTCTGCTGATCAGCTAGTACACAAAGCCAAGATCAAAGGCCCAAGACGTACAAAGGAATGACTGAGCTACTTATGACAGGTTTCAGAGTAGCAGCCGTGTTAGTTTGTATTCGCAAAAAGAAAAGGAGTACTTGTGGCACCTTAGAGACTAACAAATTTATTTGAGCATAAGCTTTCATGAGCTACAGCTTACGAAATGCATCCGATGAAGTGAGCTGCAGCTCACGAAAGCTTATGCTCAAATTTGTTAGTCTCTAAGGTGCCACAAGTACTCCTTTTCTTTGAGCTATTTATGGTTGTCTGGAATCTGAGACGCTAAGACGCTAGGAACTTGTAATGGTGGGGAAAACCCAGCTGTGGGGTTTGACAAACCTGAGGCTGCAATTGGGATGACCTCTGCATCGAGGCTCTTTGCTTGTTTGTAATCGATTTTCTCTGTTATGCTTTCACCTTAAGAATAAATGTTCTTACTTAGAAAGAGCTGTGCATAGACTTGTGACTATTGGCAATGACAGCTGTTCATAGCCTCCATCGAGGAAGCAAAGCACGGACTCTGCCCTATTCACGCACTCTGGCTTGCTGGCAATAAACTGCAGGCTGGAAAAACTCCAGTCAGGAGGGAGAGAAATGTGAGTCTCTGCCCAAGAGAGGTGACAGCTGAGGAGCCAGGAGCCTAGAGTGAGTGCCCTCAAGGGTCCACGGAGGGGGAAATTCAGGTTCAATTGTCTAGCACTGTGACCTCCCTGCAGCCATCTGACCAGGTGAGGGGAGATGCACCACACCCTCCAGGATGTTGGAAGGCTGCGTCTCTCTCTGCCCACTCATTCCTCCCAGGGACCAGCAGGTCTGGGGTGGGAGTAGTCAGGTGTGAGCTGTGTGTACCACTAGGGCAATTCCATGGGCTCCTTGCTGGATCCCCCCCCCCCAGAAGCTGTCCCCTCCCAGCCTGCGCCGGAAGGTGGCGGGGATACGGCGGGTGGCCAGCTCTTACCGTGCACAGCGACGTACACCTGCTTGGAGCGGGAGAGCCCTGGCACCCCAGCCACAGCCACCTCGCAGCTGTAGTTGCCTGAAGATTCGAGGGTGAGGTTGCTCAATTTCATTTGCTTTCCGTGCCCCAGCAGTTTCCCCTTCTGGAACAGGAGACGAGCAGGCTAGTGTCTGACTGTTGCGGCCCTGCCTCTCGCCTGGGAGCAGCACGTGGCCGAGGGAGCAGCTGGGTCTTCCCAAGCTTTCCAGCTCCACTCAAAGCCCTGCTGTTGAGGGGCAGGGAGAGACTCTTACCCCCTCGGGATTAGCGGGCAGGGAATGTCCTGCCCCAGGGGGAGTATTAGCGAGGTTTCATCTAGCTCTACAGGTCACTGGAGCACAGCCAAAGCCTCTCCTGCACTGTGCCTGGGTCTCGGCGCCACTTTGGAGGGGAGCACTGTGCCATTGCCTGGGAGCCGCCGTCCGCATTGTTCGTTACCTTTTCCTTCTTCCACCGGAACTCCAAGGGCTTGGAGCCTCTGGCGTCACAGGTCAGGGCTAAGCCTTCTCCCTGCTGCAGCTGGATGGGCCCCTCAGGGGTTATCTTGAGCCCTTCGAGGTCTAGGGAGAGGGTGAGTGTGGGGATGAGACGGGGCACCCTTCGTGTGGCCAAGGGCTTGCTGACGCTGGTACAGAACAGAAGCTGGTTCCCAGGAGCCAGCCCGGAGCATGGACACCGGCTGGCTCTGGGTGGAAGCAGCCGGAAGTGGCCATTCTCAAATGCCACCTCTCCCCAGCTGGGGAACCGCTTGTCCGGTCAGCTGGCGTCACGGGGCCCTGAGTCGCCAACCCATCGCGCTGGATGGGGGCGGGTTGTGCCTTCGCAGACATGGGCAGGCAGCACTGCACAGATTCATGCGGAGCTCAATGGGAGAAGGGCTGGGACAGCACAGGGCCCAGGGAAACCTCCCCGCCTTCCTCCCCTTCCTTACAGTTCACAGACAGCTCCGCCGTGGCTTCCAGGTTCGCCATGGAGTCAAGGTCGAAAGTCCGGCACAGGTATCGGCCGCTGTCGTCCTTCTTGACCTTCCGCAGGATCAGCACCCCATTACTGGAGGTTAGGTCTTTCTCCTCAGGCTGGGCACCCTCCTGAGAGGCACAAGGCAGACGGGAGTGGGGGTACGTGGGCACACATGTGGCTCGCGTTGGCACCGGGAGCAGGGGTGGAGCTGCTGCTGGTTTGCGGCCCCCTAGTCCATTCCCCTGCCCTGGGCTGGGCTGCTGGAACTGGTGCCCTAGTGTGTGTGTGTGGGGGGGGGGGCGCCAGACTCTGCCTCCCATCTCCTGATCAAGCCCACTCTGTGTGGGGCAGGGCTGGAACCGGTGCCCTGGCACAGAGATGATCCCTTTCCTTAAGCTGTCCAGCCATCGGCAATAGATTTCCAGACTGGGGCAGGTCCAGGTGTAGCAAGTGTGTGGAACCCGCAGCCCTCCCAGCACAGGAAGGGTGAGGATCCCCATGTACTGGGGAGCAAAGAGACAGCCTATGGGGAGCTCAGACAGGGACTGTCAGGCAGCCCCACATTCAAGGCACGCTCTGTCAGCCCCTGGGCATCCAGAGCCAGCCTGCCCCAGCCAGCCGCCCTGCCCCTTTGCTCACCTGCACTTTCAGCAGGTTGTACTCAGGTGGGGGGTTCCCGTCCCCCTCGCAGTGCAGCGTCACCTCGTCCCCCTCCCGCACCTGCGGCTGGGGAGAGCGTATCACCAGACTCAGCTTCTCCGTGGAATCTGGGGTGCAGAGAGAGAGAGAGAGAGAGAGAGAGAGTGTGTGTCTCGGCTCAGCTAGGAACGTGGGGCGGACAGACCAGGGGTCCAGGAGAAACAAGCAAGCAGCAAACAGGAGAGGGGGAATCTGATAGATGGGGCCCTGCTCTGGCTGGAGAGCAGAGTGACTCCACCTATATCCATGCTCAGAAGCTTCAGTGTGAGGGGCCAAGACTTGAGCAGATGCCACATGTTGCCATGCACCTTCAGCAACACCTGGAGCTGCGGGGTGGATCACTGCAGGCCCCCGCTACCATCCCTATGCAGAGCAACAGCTGTACGGCGTTCAGGCGGTGCCATGGAAGTTACAGCCTGGTCTATTGCAGCCTCAACCCTGCAGCCCAGGGAGTGTTATCACCAGTAGGGAGAGTCACTCCCCTTCCCTTGGGCTGGCCGGGCCCCGGCTGATCAGTCCCAGACTCACAGAACACGGTGACGTTGACCTTCTCGGATGCGGCAGTCTGGTCGGCCCCCAGCAGGCAGTAGCTGACCTCGCAGTGGAAGCGGGACTGGCGGTCCTCACGGCTTACGTGAGCGAAGAGGGTGCTGCTCACCGTGTACAGCCCGCTGGACTCCTTGATGAGGGTGGAGAGGATGCTGATTTCTGCTGGGCGAAAGCAGGTGATGGGGGCAGTGCCAAGAAGGATTAAGCACCTGCAGACCCCGTTGGCTCCAAGGACACCCCCACACCCCTGACCCTGGGATCCAGCCCTTGGAAGGAAGGAATGGGGATGCACAAGCTTCTTGATCCCTGGGCTGAGCAGGATTGCTGTGAGCTTCCTCACAACAGTGCCCATGGGCACTCCATTGCCATGAGCTTCCTTGCAGCAGAATACAGGATTATCCTGAGCATTGTGGTCCTGGGATTGCCTCGGCAGGCTCCTTACCCCAGCTCCCCAGGGCTGTCCCCACCAGGCTACAACGTACCTAAGCAGCCCAAGGAGAAGGAGCTGGTCCCAAAACTTACGTGTGTCGTCCTGCCACAGGGGGCTCCCATTCTTGTACCATGTGATGTTGGGGGCCGGAAAGCCGTTCTTGCTGATGCACACTGCGATCTGAGACAGCAAAGGGAGGGCTTGGTGCTGAAAACCTCCAGGTCCCCGCGCAGCTCCCCCTAGTACCTCCCCACCGCACAGCACATGGTGCAGCTTGCACCTGGACAAGGCAGTTAGGATTCTCCCCACCCCTACGGGCAGTGTGAGTTTCTTGCCAGTAGTGTCCCACCTTCTTCTGGGTGCCTGCCAGTCTTGTGAGCATAGGTATTGGGGCGAGGCTTGGGGTAGGTGGGGGATTGAGCACCCACCGATGCCGGACAAGTTGCTGCCTATGATTGTGAGCTTCCCCCTAGCAGTGCTCTGGCCCCCTCGGTGCCAGCCAGGCTCTGTGTGGCGCAGCTGGCTCCTCTCACCTTTGGGATCTCCTTACTCGTCACTGGGATGCCCGCGTCGTTCACCTGAATCTCAGGAGGCTCCGGGGTTTCTGGAAAAGAGCAGCAGGCCAGGCAGGGGTTTGGTGCCAGGTGGACCAAGAGGGAGGGGAAAGGCAAAGTCCCTGGCCCCTCCCCAGACAGAGCCAGCACCATGGAAGGGAGAACCAGACCCAGCCCTTGTTCTCAGTGCCATGAGCCTGTTCCCACCTTCCCACGGAAGCGGAGGCACTGCGACCAGCGAGGGCAGCAAGGCTGGTCCTACAGGGCACCTCACATGTCCTGGGAATGGCAGCAGGGGCTGGAGCGGGCAGCAGCGTCTCTCTCACAAATGCCCACGCCTTGTGATCTATGGCATGCGGAAAGCAACGCACACGCTGCCCTGCCCTAGGCTCCCGGCTTAAATCAGCCTCCAAACCTCCATGCCCTGGGCAAAGCCCTGGCAGGGGCAGTTAGCCCTGAGGGGAAAAGGAGCACATCAGCTTGTCTGGTGTCCTTAAGCAGCAGCATCCAGAGCAGGGGCTTGGGCTGAGATGCCAATCAGAGGCTGTCACCCTGCCCCTCCCCGCCCCCTAACCCCCGGTTCTGGGCCCAGTACCACTCACTGTAAATGTGGAGTTTGGTCCGGTTCTCGCCCACCCCTAAGCTGCCCGCGCCGACCTGGCACACGAAGGTCCTGGCGTCCTGCAGGGTCACCCTGCTGATGGTGAGGGTAAAGTCCTCCTCCATGGCCACCCGGCCCTTGTACTCCGGGTCCACCTCAAAGACCTGGCCACGGACCATGTAGTAGATCTTCGTCCGGCTGCGTTTGTCGATCTAAAGAGGGGAATGAGAACTAGAGGGACTCGTTGCTCCAGCCCAGGACCCACCAGCTGTTGGGCCCGCTTTGTGCCACCAGGTGGCGGTGGAGGCTTTTGTTAGCACAGTGCCAAGGTGGCTGGGACACTGGCGTGTGGGGAGGTATCTCCTCCAGGGGCCAGGTGGGGAGAGGGGGGCAAGACTGTCTCCCTCCGACTGGGACCCCCCACCGCCCGCCTTTGCCAGGCTAGCAACCAAGCTGCTCTAGGGATCTTATTCCCCTAAAACCCTCCCACGGGAGTCCCTCCTTTCTGCCCCCCACCTACATTTTCCAGTGTCCCCTGCTTCTGCCCCGTCGCTGTCCCCCCTAACCTTTCCCGTTGGGGGCCTCTGATCCTGCCCCATCAGTCCCCCACCCCGGGCCCCCCTGAGGGGGCGGGTACTCACATAGAACCAGTTGATGTAGGCGTAATCGCTCTCCTCAGGGAGGGAGAAGTTGCATGGGATTCTGGCCGTCTGGCCCAACTCCACCTCCACCACCTCCAGCATGGAGACCTCCACCTTGCTGGCCCTACCTGCTGAAACAGGGCACAAGGGGATGGGGATGCCACACAAACACTGTGCTTGAGGCAAGGTGGGGGCAGGAGAACGGATCCCCCTTCCCCGCCCCCCGGAGACAGACGAGACGCTACATGTGCTGCCATTGGGGCCAAACAGAGCAAAATTGGCCCCTCAGGTGAGATGTGGGGAGCTGAAGCCCCCCAGCAAAGAGCAACAAGGGACAAACCTGCCCCCAGGAGGTGCCCTATCTGCTCCCCCCCACCATGCTCTGGCACTCTTGTGGGCACCATGCCACGGCCTGGCGCGCAGATCCCACTGCCCACACTGGAGTGGCTCCTGTTTGTGAGATCCCTGTGCAAACACTGGCCTGCCTGCCAGCGCCCTGGAGTGAGCTTAGCACCCCTGGGGGGGCCTAGGAGGCGAATGCTAGCTGAGTGCCAGAGTGGGGGGCAATTTCCAAGCACCACACAGACCTTACCAGCCCTGTTTGACCCCAAACTGGCCCAGGACCCCACCCCTGCAAGCCAGCACAGCCCCACACCTCCCCGGCACCCCCTACCCCAACATCCCATCCTCCCCACTCCCAGCTGCTAGACCTGCTCTGCTCCTGCTTCCTCTCCGCACGCCACCCCAGCTGGTTCCCATTAGGCAGCAGTCACTGCTACCATCCAGCTACCCTGCCATGTGCAGCCACGTCCCCAGCCCCTCCCATTCCCATTTGTCGCCCCAGCCCTGCCCAAGTGGGTGTGTGTAGGGTCGGGGGGGGGGTCACTGCTTACCCAGCGAGGCCTTGTTAATCCCAGCTGGGCCGTCTCAGCCCTGCCTCTCCCCGAGCAGCTGAACACCTTTGTGCCCAAGACAATAGCAGCTGAGGCCACTAAACTCATCACAGTGCGTGGGGAACACCCTGCTTCCTTCCCCTCTCGGGGCACTGGCTCCGATCCAGCCCAGGCTGCAGGGCCTGGCTGCTGGGGGAGTGGGCTGGGGTACAGGCCTTTCCCCACAAGGGACCCAGCTGAGGCCGGGGGGAGCACGGCTGGGTGGGACAAATCTGGAAGGGCTCGGTCGCTTTCCCAATGGCACAGGTGGCCCCACTCCATAATCTCCCCAGCCAGAGGGGCCCATGGCTGAATGGGGCCTGAAATCTGAGCTCCGGCCCTCCATGATACTCTCTCTGCCCCCTGCAGCTGGGTGTCGTCCCCATCCCCCCCCCCCAGCACTGATTGATTCAGGAGAATGGTCCCACAGGAGGGAGACACTGGGTGCAAGCAGCTCCCCCTCTGCCCCCAAGTGAGGGGAAAGCAGCTGAGCCCAATAAGTCACTTTCCAGGTGTCGATTAGAGCGGCAGAGGTGGGGATTAGGCAATTAGCAGCACAAGGGGGACAGTTATATGGGGGGGCTGGTGTGCTGCCTCCTGGCTGCCTTGCTCCTCCTCCCCCCATGTTCTGGGATGACTTCACTTCTGGGGCAGGATGTTGTGCTTGGCTGAGCGCGAGTCGGCGTCCACAGCCCCTTTGTTAGGACACCTGCTGGGTCTGAGGTGGCCTGGCTGGCGGTGGGGATGGGGGGCATGCAGTGCGTCCGGGATCATGACGCCCCCCCCCGTGAGGGAAATCCCGGCCTCCTGGTCACATCCGCAGCTTCATCCGGCCCCGGCAGGTGGAGGTCACTCAGGGGCCGCCACCGCCTCAGGCCTGGGGAGCGAGGGGCCCGGGATCTGGCCAGTGAGGAGGGGGCTCCCGGCTGAGATGGCACCCGTCAGCTCAGGGGGCTGAGACTGGCAGGAGGCAATGCCTGCCACGGCAGAGGGGGTCGTGCCCGGCCCAGCGTGGGCCATGGTGGAGGGAGGCTGCTGGGGGGCATCCCACCCATGATGTCCTGCAATTAACAAGAGATGAGAGGGCTCCCTTGAGGGGTGGGAGGGTCAAACAACAAATCCCACTGATGCTGGCAGGGAAGAAGCTTGGAGAAGGTGGGCACAGCACCAGGAATCAGCCCAGCCTGCCCCACACAGCTGGGGGGCCCAGAGTGGGGGTCACCCCACATTGCAAAGGGTCATGAAGGGCACCTGATATGAGTGAGGACAGTGACCATGGGGAGCAGAGAGCGAGAGCCCCCTGCACCTCCAAACAATTGGGTCCTCAGAATGTCTGTGGGGGGCTCCGGAGAGATTTCTGAGGCTCCAGCTGCCCACAATGCAGCCACCAGCTCACCCACACTGGGGAAAAGCCCCATGGCACCTGTGGGTCTAGTCTAAGCCCAGCTGCCCCCCCCCAGGCAGCAACTAGGGCTACGCGTGGGACTCTCCCCAGCAGGGTTGAGCTGGTGCTCGCAGCCAGTGATGGATGATGACGCCAACGCAACCGGGATGAGCCAGCGATGCTGCTGCAGAGCCCGGCACACAAGTCACGCCAACAGCAGCCCCCGACACGGGGGGGGGGAACACGTACGGTGCCAAGCCTCCCTCACAGCATGGTGCCCAGGTCGCCAGCTTGCTCAGCTTCCCAGGACCAACCGAGGCATGGCTCTCAAACCTGGGTGTCTGGCAGGCAGGTGGCCACGAGGATTCAGCCAGCCACGGCCCCCCCCACAGGCGAGAGATGGGCAGGCATGGCCCCAGAGGGGTTGTTCACAGGTCACACCTTGTCTCTAAACCTCCCCCCAATTCAGAGCCCCCTCCTCTCCTCCCAGGAGCAGAGACAAGAGGGCTGCAGGCAGGAGATACTCAGTGATTCACCACTTTGGACCAGTCTGCTTTCCCCTGGCATGGGGAGTCATCCTGAGCCCTGCTGCAGGGAGTGACCCGTGGTCTTTTTCGAGGGGATCCCGAATGCCAGCAATACCCTCCGTGAGATTGCACACACCCCCATCAGCAACGGGCTGGATCCCAGCTGGGTGGGGCTGGTACCATGCGGGATCCTAGCTGGGAGTGGGCTGTGTGCTGAGCGGAGGAGTGGTCATGGGGCAGTTAAGGGAAGAAGCGAGCGCCCCCTCTGTAACACCACCCGCCCTGCTGTGCCAGGGCAGGAGGGGCTCTGCGGCTCCGGAGCTGGCCACGCACCTCGCACAGGAAGTGGTTTCCAAATCTTGCCATGCAGCTCTAGATAGGAAGTGCCTTGTCCTGCACTGGCCCCAACACAAGGGACCTTTGTCCCAGCCCGGCCACTCACATTTCCAGAGGGGGGAGCTATGCAAGGTGGCTGCTCTGAACGCAGGATTTCCAGGGTGCACGGGCCACAGCCTCGGGAATTCTTATGTGGGGGTTGGGACTCAGCAAGGGGGATGTGGGGCCACAGGGCTAGGGGAGAGCCAAGGGAACACAGCCAGGGTGTGTGGGGGGGTTGCCGGTTATGAAGAGTGCCAGAGGCGCATCTGAGGACCAGAAGTCCCCAAGTGCCACAGTACAAGAGACACACCGGGGGGGGGGGGGGCTATACCCTGGGTGCTGGGGTCACAGAACAAGGGATGCTGCCAGGGGGCCCGGCCAGGATATAGCAGGGGATGGGGTCACAATGGAGGGGATGTAGAGGGCCCCCCCCACAATGGCTCCTAATTGAAGAGCGAGCACAAGGTCTTTGAAACCGCACCTGCTTGGAGTGAAACCTGCTAAGAGCAAACCCGAGTCTCCTGCCCGGGGCTGTGCCCCCTGCCTTTGGCACCTCCCATGCCAGGCCCTCGTGTCCCGCACCACATCACTAGCATCAAACCACAGGATCCTAATGCTCTGATCCAGGGCAGGGGGTGTCATCGCCCTGTGCACCCCTAGAGCACTGGGACAGGAGAGCGTGGGGGATGGGGGGAGCTGCAGATAATCCCCCTGCAGGTCTCCCCCTGACCCCCATCTCCCGCTGGGCTTCATCCTGATCTGTGGAAAGGGATGGGAGGCTGGCTAGAGCTCCCAGACCAGCCTCCTCTCTGCCCCCCCAGAGCCATCTAATCCCATCTCACTCTCTTCCCAGCTGGGGAGAGGGGTCAGTAAGAAGGGCTCAAGGGAATACTTGCCCCTGGGGCTCCTGGAAATGGGGCCAGGCCCCTCCTGAGTACTGAAGGAAACCGCAGATAACAGGGCAAGGGACCCCTCCCCACTCCTGCACCTGGCAGCCACTTTGCCCCACAGGGCCATCAGTGCAGGATCTGGCCCAGATATGGGGCAGTGGCTTAGCCAAGTGGCTTTGGAGGTTGGGTCTAAGGGCAGACAGACCAGGAGCATTACAGACCAGCAATGCCAGCTCCCGCCCTGGACTGGCACAGCAGGAAGTACCCTGAGCGTCCCAGCACCGCTTGTTCCCCAGCAGGATCTCTCCCTGGTAACGCTAGCTGCCAGATCCCACCTGTCCAGGACTGTGTGTGCTCTGCCAGCCGCCCCCAGAGAGGAGAGCTGAACAAACAGGTCTGGACAAAAGGCCACCTGGCTCCCTAGAAACGCCTCTTCTCCCCGAGCTGGCGTCACAGGGGCCTGGGACATGAGGGCGACATCTCTCCCGGCAGATCAGCAGAGATCACGCACCCTGGGAGGGTAGGAGACGGTGGGAAGAGACAATGGAGCTGCAGTATGCATCCTCCAAGCCTGGACCCCAGAGTCGCCACCCCTGTGGAAGGGGCTGACAAAGAGCAGGCAGGCGCTGGAGAACTCACAGAGAGAGTGAGAGGCCCAGGCCAACGCCTATTGGACACACGGCTGGCTGAACAGCAGCTGTATTGATTTAAGCTCACGTGGAAAGAGATTAGCAAAGGGCACAGAGAGGGAGACTGGACAGGGTACTGGGGCTGGGAAGCCAGAGAAGTGCTGTACCTGCGGGCGAAGGACATGAGTAGCCCTGCCTGTATAGGGGAGAGAAGCCTTACTCGGAAGGCAAGGAGACAAGAAACCCAAAGAGTCCAACGTGTGGGGAGAACAGGGAAGGGCCGGGCGTGTGTTGCCTGGGGTCAGCGGGGGCCCCTAAGAAGGAGATGCCCATGTATGAACTGTGATGGGAATGGACAAGGGCGAAGCATGGCCTATTGACAAGGCAAGGACAAGGGGCTGGTTTGAGGTTGGCCCTATAAAAAGGCCCTGCCGTCTTAAGGGATAGCAAAGGGGAAGGCATGGGCCGCAGTGAGATAGGAAAAAAGAAGGGGGGTTTCTGGGGACTGGAGCATGCAGGAGACTGTCAGGGTCGACGGAGTGGGGATGACCGTGGACCCGCAGGTGGTCAACCAGGCACCCAGAAGAGGATGGTAGGAGTTGGAAGATAAAATGCTTGGGACGGAGGGGGCCCAGTGGGACATAGGAACTGCTGCTGAAGCGAAGCAAGCTATGGTGGGAACTCAGGCCCTGAGGGAAAGGGGGCTGTGGGATCCTGTGGGGCAAGTGAAGGTGCTACAGGAGAAATGAGTAGCCACGGATCAGGCCCTGCCAATAGATGATGGGGACGCAGAGTACCAAAGGGAAAAGTTTAGGGGTGCTGTGGAGGACCCGGATAGTCTGGGTCTCCTAGCGGGTGAAGCAGAACAAGAGAGGGATGCCCTGCCTGCCCCACTCAGGCAAATGCAGGGCAGGAGGCAGCTGCACCCCCAAGGGTTACAGGCTTGAGGGTGTGAAGATGATTTGAGGTGACTGCTCCGCACAAGGCCTGAAGGGGTTAAGGTGGCTAGCTGGGCCAATTAATGGCCCAGGCTGCATCTGGAGGAGCAGCCAGGGAGCAGGGATTAATTAGGGAAGAGGTTCAGCTGGACAGGAACAGGGACAGGAGGGGTCTGTATAAAGCCCAGGAGCTGATGGCAGCTGGGGTCTATAGGGAAGTAGTTTGTAGTCATTTGCTGAGGGAAGGAAGGGGTGTTTGGAGCTACAGAGGAAACTAGCCTGCAGTGACTCCTTGCCAGGAGGGAGTTTGGGCTGAAAATCCAGAATTGGGGGAGCCAGAGAGATAGAAAAGGCTCAGGGGAAAAAGCAGCCAGGGATAGAATAGTTCAGACCTTGGCTGTTGATCGGAGGGTCCTAGAGCTGGATCTTGGACCAGGGGTTCCCATGCCAGCCCCTGGGCAAGCCTCATAGAGCAGGCAGTGGAGACTGACCTGCTTGGGACAGTTTGCCCTGAAAGACCTTGCTACCCTGGACCACTGTGACCTGGCTGGAGGCCCAAGTCACAAAGAGGAAGCTACCGCTCTTGGTGGTTAGGTCCATTAAGAGCTAGTAGCAGTTCTGGTCACCCCATCTCCAAACAGATCTATTAGAACTGGCAAAGGCATAGAGAAGGGCAACAAAATGATGAGGGGTCTGGAACAGCTTCCCAAAAAGGAGAGAGTAAAAAGACTGGAACTGTTGAGCTTGGAATAGAGAGGACTAAGTGGGGATATGACAGAGGTCTCTGAAATCATGATGGGTATAGAGCAAGTGACTAGGGAAGAAAAGGAGTACTTGTGGCACCTTAGAGACTAACAAATTTATTTGAGCATAAGCTTTCGTGAGCTACAGCTCACTTCATCGGATGCATTTCGTGAGCTGTAGCTCACGAAAGCTTATGCTCTAATAAATTTGTTAGTCTCTAAGGTGCCACAAGTACTCCTTTTCTTTTTGCGAATACAGACCAACACGGCTGCTACCCTGACTAGGGAAGGGTTCTTTACGTCTTCACATAACACGCGAACCAGGGGTCATCAATGAAATGAATAGGCAGCAGGTTTAAAACGCACACAAGGAAATACTTCTTAACTTCAGCACCGGGAAAGATAACAGAGCAAATAATTAAACAACCAATTTGCTAATATCTGGATGATAAGGTGATCAGTAACTGTCAGCACAGATTTGTAAAGAACAAATCATGTCAAACCAACATAATAGCTTTCTTTGACAGGGTAACAAGCCTTGTGGATGGGGGGAAGCAGTAGACTCCGTATATTTTGACTTTAGTAAAGCTTTTGATACAGTCTTGCATGAGCTTCTCATAAACAAACTAGGGAAATGCAACCTAGATGGAGTAACTATAAGGTGGGTGCATAACTGGCTGGAAAACTGTTCCCAGAGAGTAGTTATCAGTGGTTCACAGTCATGCTGGAAGGTCATAATGAGTGGGGTCCCGCAGGGATCAGTTCTGGGTCCGGTTCTATTCAATATCTTTATCAGTGATTTAGATAATGGCATAGAGAGTACACTTATAAAGTTTGCGGACATTACCAAGCTGGGAGGGGTTGCAAGTGCTTTGGAGGATAGGATTATAATTCAAAATGATCTGGACAAACTGGAGAAATGGTCTGAAGTAAATAGGATGAAATTCAATAAGGACAAATGCAAAGTACTCCACTTAGGAAGGAACTTCAGTTGCACACACCAAAAATGGGAAATGACTGCCTAGAAAGGAGAGCTGCGGAAAGGGATCTGGGGGTCATAGTGGACCACAAGCTAAATATGAGTTAACAGTGTAACACTTTGGGGGGGGGAGCAAACACCATTCTGGGATGTATTAGCAGGAGTATTGTAAGCAAGACACGAGAAGTAATTCTTCGGTTCTACTCCGCGCTGATTAGACCTCAACTGGGCACCATATTTCTGAGCACCATATTTCAGGAATGATGTGGACAAATTGGAGAAAGCCCAGAGAAGAGCAACAAAAATGATTAAAGGTCTAAAAATCATGACACATGAGGGAAGATTGAAAAAATTGGGTTTGTTTAGTCTGGATAAGAGAAGACTGAGAGGGGACATAACAGTTTTCAAGTACATAAAGAGTTGTTATAAGGAGGAGGGAGAAAAATTGTTCTCCTTAACCTCTGAGAATAGAACAAGAAGCAATGGGCTTAAATTACAGGAAAGGAGGTTTAGGTTGGACATTAGGGAAAAACTTCCTAACTGTCAGGGTGGTTAAGCACTGGAATAAATTGCTCAGGGAGGTTGTGGAATCTCCATCATTGGAGGCTTTTAAGAGCAGGTTGGACAAACACCTGTCAGGGATGGTCTAGATAATACTTAGTCCTGCCTTGAGTGCAGGGGACTGGTCTAGATGACCTCTCAAGGTCCCTTCCAGTCTTATGATTCTTCACACCATGCACAGTCAACCTGTGGAACGCATTGCCAGGGGATGTGTGATGCCAAAATTATAATGGGGTTCAAAAAAAAGAATTAGATAAGTGCCTGGAGGGTAAGTCCATCAATGGCTATTAGCCAAGATGGCCATGCTCTGGGTATCCCAAAGCCTCTGACTGCTAGAAGTTGGGACTGGACGACTGGGGATGGATCACTCAATAATTGCGCTGTTCTGTTCATTCCCTCTGAAGCACCTGGCATTGGCCACTGTCACCAGACAGGATCCTGGATGGACCATTGGTCTGACCCAGCATGGCCATTCTTCCGTTATGTTCTAAGAGCAGCAGTTCCACTTCACTGTATTTCCCCCCATCATTTCTGGAGCCACCTACAAAACCGACCTGCCCTTTTGGAGGCAGTGCTAGCCCTCTGGGGGCCCTAGGCAGGAATATTTGGGGGCCCCCCACAACACAGCTAAAAAAGCAGATAAGGGGCCCCCTTGAGCTGCTTGGGGCCCTAAGAAATTGTGTCGTGGGTTTATGCCCAGCACCGGCTCTGCTTCTGGTATTTAAACTCCTCTCTCTGCTCTGCTCTGCTCCCTTTCCAGCCACCTCCTCACGCAATCTCAGGGCTGCGGACACAAGAGCTAGCTTCTCCTCCCTGGCAGCCTCTGCGCTGCTGGCAGATTTGAAGTCTCAGCTGAGGCCATGTTCTCCCCTTCGCTGGCACTGCTCTGTGGGGCAAGGGGCACCAGCACAGCTCCATGCAGTGCCATAGGGTTACAGCTCACGCCGGGGTGCCCTATGCAACACAGCAGGATTGTGGGAGGGATGAAAGCCCATCAGAGACCCTGGCATGGCCCTTTGGGGGAGGCAATGCCCCAGTGCAACAGCAGTCCCAGGCCCCCTGACCTCCTTTCCACTGGTGAAAAGCAGCGAGAAGGAAACTGAGTCAGGGAGCTCCTGGTGACTCAAGCAAGCGGCACAATGACTGGGTCTCTGCAGCCAGAGTGGGGGGGGGGTAACCGAATCCTGATGTCACCATCCCCCTGCTGCCCACGGGATCCAGAGAGCTCAGGGAAAGGCCAAGCATGAATGGGGTATTATGTCCACAGCAGAGGGCACAGGCCAGGGGGACAGCCAGCTCAGACAGCACAAGTGTGGGGGCTGCCCTAGTCACACACCAGCCTGGCACTAGGACCCTGGGCTACTGGGGGCAGTACAGCCTCTTCACCCCCTGTCTCCAGCACCTACCCTGGCATTAGGGGGGAATGCAGCCCCCTCAAACCCATTGGTGCTCCCCCTCTGAGCCTGTGCTAGGGACTAAACGGCAGTAGTAAGTCCCCAGGACCAGATGTTATCACCCCAGAGTTCTGAAGGACTCAAAGATGAAATTGAAGAACTACTAACTGTGGTATGTAACCTATTGCTTTAATCAACCTCCGTACCAGATGACTGGAGGACAGCTAATGTGACACCAATTTTTAAAAAGGGCTCCAGAGGCGATCCTGGCAATTACAGGCCGATAAGCCCAACTTCAGTACCGGCAAACTGGTTGAAACTATAGTAAAGAACAGAATTACTAGACACATAGATGAACCCGATTTGTTGGGGAAGAGTCAGCATGGCTTTTGTAAAGGGAAATCACGCCTCACCAATCTACTAGAATACTTTGAGGGGGTCAGCAAGCATCTGGACAAGAGTGATCCAATAGATATAGTTTACTTGGATTTTCAGAAAGCTCTTGACAAGGCTCCCTCACCAAAGGCTCTTAAGCAAAGTAAGCAAAGTTATGGCATAAGAAGGATTATGGATTGGTAACTAGTTAAAAGTAACTCTCATGGATTGGTAACTAGTTAAAAGACAGAAAAAAAAGGGTAGGAGTAAATGGTCAGTTTTCAGAATGGAGAGAGGTCAATAGTGATGTCCCCCAGGGATCTGTATCAGAACCAGTGCTGTTCAACATATTCATAACTAAGCTGGAAAAGGGAGTAAACAGTGAGGTGGCAAAACTTGGAAACAAAACAAAATTACACAAGTTAGTTAAGTCCAAAGTAGACTGCAAAGACTTACAAAGGGATCTCACAAAACTGGGTGACTGGGCAAGAAAATGGCAGATGCAATTCAATGTTGATAAATGCAGAGTAATGCACATTGGAAAACAATCCCAACTACACATACAAAATGGTGGGGTCTAAGTTAGCTGTTACCACACAAGAAAGAGATCTTAGCGTCATTGTGGATAGTTCTCTGAAAACATCCGCTCAATGTGCAGCAGCCATCAAAAAAGCAAACAGAATGTTGGGAACCATTAGGAAAGGGATAGACAATAAAAACAGAAAATATCATATAAATCCATGGTACGCCCACACCTTGAATACTGCGGGCAGTTCTGGTCACCCCATCTCAAAAAAGATTTATTAGAATTGGAAAAGGTACAGAGAAGGGCAACAAAAACAATTAAGAATATGGAACAGCTTCCGTTTGTGGAGAGATTAAAGAGTGGGACTGTTCAGCTTGCAAAGGAGATGACTAAGAAGGGCTATGACAGAGGTCTATAAAATGGCGACTGGCATGGAGAAGTGAATAAGGAGGCGTTCTTTCCTCCTACACACCACAAGAAGCAGGGGTCACCCAATTAAATTCGTAGGCAGCAGGTTTAAAACAAATAAAAGGACGTTCTTCTTCACACAACACACACTTAGCCTGTGGAATTCATTGCCAAGGGATGTTGTGAGGGCAAAAGTATAACAGGGTTCAAAAAAGAAGTAGATAAGTCCATGGCGGATAGGGTCTATCAATGGCTCTTAGCCAGGATGGTCAGGGATGCAACCCCATGCTCTGGGTGTCCCGAAGCCTCTGACTGCCTGAAGCTGGACGACAGGGGATGGAACACTTGAGAATTGCCGGGCTCTGTTCATTCCCTCTGAAAGACCTGGCTTTGGCCACTGTCGGCAGACAGGATCCTGGGCTAGACGGACCACTGGGATGACCCAGTCTGGCCGCTCTTCTCTTCTAACGTACTAAAAACCTGCGGGGCAACAGGGCATACGGCTTTGTGCCCAGGCTGTATAGTTGGCTGCAAGGCCTTGCCCTGCTCCCCCTCCCTACCCCCGGGGACTGGCAAGTTCCTCCCCCACCCCACCCCACCCCAGTCTGGCAGGAGTTTCAAAGCCCCCGAGTGGGTCTTTCTCTTCCTTGACTTTTTACAGCTGCCAAACAAATGGGGGCAAAAGGCAGGCAGCCTGGGGCAACCCATGGGAAAGCACCCTCAGCCCATGCTGGAGGGGCAAGGGGGAAATTAACAACCCAAAATTGGTGTGTCCTATATTAAGCGTCAGCAATGGCCAGATAACGAGGGGATGGGCTATTCCACCCATCACTGCCTTTGTAGGGCCTTACGGGAAGAGACTTAAGGGGAAAAAAACAAAGAACAGCTGGCACAAGCTTCTCCATCATACCGCCCCATGCTCCACCTGAGACTAAACAGGGTCAGACTTTAACAGCAGCAGCAACAATGGGGGCTCCAGCCCAGCTTCTCGTTCCCCGCAAAGGCCAATTATCGCCACCGTTGGCACCAGCCAAGGGACTGTCAGACCCAGGGGCCTCCTTGTAAACGCTCCCCAGCTAGAAGGGAAAGAAGCCAGGGCTGTTGTTACAATGAAACCTCACTCACTACCCTACATTTCAAAGGCTGCCACTGTTTTTCCTTCTTTTCTTTATCTTTAATGAGAGGTTGGATGGGTTTTTAATGGGGGCTTTGTCATGGCACTGAGATCTCTGGATACCAATCCCCGAACCTTGTCTACCACTGGACAGCGACTGCGTTACATTAACAGCTTTAGTCCATTTAGTCCTTCTAAATTAATATAATTGAGCGGCCGATGGGGATGTGGGGAGCTGCCCCAGCCCTCCTGCCCTGGGATTCTGCACCCTGCCTTTGCCAGGACCAGCCCTGTGTGACCTTGGCAAGTCCGAATCTCTGTATTCCTCAGATCATCATCTGCAAAATGGGGCCAATCCTGGTGGCTCAGGCCGCTTGGCACTGTTGTGAAAGCTGCCTGACCAAGGCCCAGCACCTTGACGGATGGCACCAGAGCATGGGGGATGAAGGATGCTGGCAAGGTGGCGGGGCGGGGCTGGGTTCCTCGGCACATGTGTTCCCAGCCTCACAGCGGTAATGGAGTGGCTGGCCGGGCTCCAGAGCTTTGGAGAAAATGTAATGGCTTATCGACCCAGCGCTGGCAGGAGCTGGGGAGCAGAGATGCTTCCCAAACTGACAGGCCCGGGGACAGTAAACAAACCCTGGATGTAAACAAGGGGGCTCAGCCCAGCGTGAGGGGCCCTGGCACTGACCCCCAGCCCAGCCATTCCAGGGCGCAGACAGAGAACTCAATGGGCCTGACAGCAGGACTGGATTCGGCCCAGGACAGCTAGCTGAGCCGTGGAGGACAGAGGAGCCAACCAGCCACAGAGCGAGCATGCCACACAGGAGAGGGACTGCAGGAAGGAACAGGAGCCATGGGAGTAATCCCAAGAGCAAGATCTCTCCTGCTCCCAAGGGAAGGGGGGGAGGCTCTGCCACTTGAGACAGCCCAGCGGTGGCGAACGGGGAGTGATCCTGCCCGGATTCTGGAACAGCCTGGTTGTTAGGATCCCCCATCTCCCATGGAGCCGGGATGAGCCACTGCAGGCTCCGCCCACTGCTGGGTTGGGGGCACTCCTGCTGCTAAACCAGAGCCCCCAACCCACCGTAGGCATGGAAATGCACTCATCTGGAATAGGAAGGGGCCGTGCATGCTGAGTGCACATTAAGCAGTGAGGGCAGGTAATGAGCTGAGGTTAGCAAACGAAGGGAATCATTAACGAGCTGCGGAGGAAGCCTAAGAGACTGACCGTGCCCCAGAGCTGAAGGGGGGTGAGGGATTGATGGACCGGATGGAGCTGCTCTCTGCAAAGAGACAGCCCATTTACCTGCTGCCCATGGTCATGTCCCTCCCCGAGGCCAGCAGGGGACCACAGGGGATGAGCGCATCAAGGCACAGGTCCTGCACCTTTGCGAGAGCAGCTGGCTGGGACGGCAGCCTGAGGAGACTTCATCCATGTCAGGTCAGCCTGCTGCAAAACCTCAGTGGGGAGAGGTGGGCCCAAGTCCAGATCTCCTGCGCAGAGATGGGCTATAGGCTCTGCCACCGTGCCAGGTACCGCCGCCTAACACACAAAGAAGGGACGCTGGGGGAAGAGGGAAGGAGCAGACCCAGCTGGTGCTGCTGGCCAGAGGCTGAGAGAGAGAGAGAGAGAGACAGCTGCCCCTGCCCCCCCAGCCCCCAAGCTCCGGCACGGATGAGAAGTCCAGCCAGTGCCATGAGGTCAGAGCCCAAGAATGCCCGGAATCTGCCACCCGCCAAGAGGCGAAGAACGTTCCTTTTGTTGGCGCCTTGGCACACGTGCCGCACCCCACTGCAGGCACTTGGAGAGCCCACTGCCCTGGATCCTCCCCAGCTCCCCCAGGGCCACAGAGAGAGGCTGAACACCACGGCGAGGGGCTGGGCTGAGAGTCTTTATGGCGGGAAGGGCAGGCTCAGGGGAGAGCTCTGAAGCATGTGGGGGATCTCCCCCGATACCTCTGGATGTACCCTGCTGTCTCCCCACCTCTTTGCTCAGCAGCTCCCTGGCTCAGGTTGACAATCCCACCCCCTATCTAGGGTTCATCACAGCTTTGATCCCTTCTGCTGGTGGGGAGGGGCCCAGGGCCCTGTGTGGAGCAGATTCTAGGCCTGGGCTGTGGGGAGGAGGAGCCACGTCCTGACCACAGGAGGGGAAGCCTCGGGATACAGTGATTGCATTGAGGGAACAGTGCTGAGGAGCCCAGAGAACTTTGTGCGTGGGGCAAAGGGCATGGCCGGGGCAGCCCAGGGAACAGAGAGACCTTTCTCACAGCAGACCCCGCCCCCACGCCCACCAAGAAAGGGACGCTCCCTGCTCCAAACCCCCAGCAGACAGAGAGGATCCATCGGCCAGTCTAACCCCCCTGCCCCCCCCCACACCTCAGGCTGGAGAGGCGCTGGGCATGGCTTCACTGTAACTGAGGGCCACTCAGCTGGATCAGCCTAGTGTCGCCTTACTTTTGGGGTCCATGCTCAGCGGGAAGAGGGATTTGGAGCAGCAGTGGTGGAGAACAGGCTAATGGGCAGGCTGGGGCATCTGCCTGGAGAGGGCCGGCAAGGGAGAGGACCCAAGCAGGCACAACTGGCTTTGTTTGCACTAAGCCAAGCTCTCCCTGCTTTGAAGAGTCAGGCACACAATGGAAGGCGGCTAGGGACTGGAGATCCTGACTCCCCCGCCTTGGAGGCATGGGGAAGGAGGGGGGCTTGCTCCAGAACCACAGCAGCCTGGTGAGTCTTAGGGCAAGTCCCAACGAGACAAGAGGGCCCAAGACTCAAGCACACAACTCAGCAGAGAGCCCAAGGGCTGAATGGCCCCAGAGCTCCCCTCACAGCTGCCCATGGGGCAAGCTTGCCTAGGTTGTGACTCATCTCGTGCCTAAGGCTGCCAGGCATCAGCTGAGCATTTTCCAGTCCTAAAGATGAGACCCACAGGGATCTGAGCACAGTGGGCACTGGGCCCTTCTGGCCCTTTGTGCCTCGGGCTTGCAGGCCCTGCCCTGGGAGAGTGGCACAGTTATAGGCTCCATGCTGGCTCTGCCACAGCCTTAGCCGGGTGCCAACAGGGGCTCACAGCCCCCACCACTCTTCCCTGTGGCGAAGGCAGCCAGGAGCCCCATCCTTGGGGTCCCTCTTAGGAGGAAGGTCCCCAGTCCTGGGGAAGAGGCCAGTAAGGGTGGGCGCTGCATAACCAGAGCAGGGCCCCGCAGGTTCAGTGGAGGGGCAAGGGCAGGACTTGGAGCCATGGGGGCAGGGCCAGACTCACAGCTGTTTGCCATTAGCCACATCTGGAGGCAGCCCAGGGAGAGCCCAGGAAAGGGGCAGCGAGCGGCAGGAGCCATCATGGCTCAGCCAGCGGGGCCACAAACCAGGCTGGGGACTGGCACGACTGGAACATGGCTCCTGGTGCCCAGCAGCCCCAGAGTGCAGACCCGTGCCCAACAGGCTTGACCGGCCCATGGCAGAGAACAAGGAGGTGGGGATGGCTCCTGCACCAAGGGGTCTAGGGTTCAGGTCACCCCCACAACGGAACAGTAATTTCCCAGAACCCACCCTCACTCCCATCCCCTCCCCCAGCAGAGAGAGGGCAAGAGAAGCCAGCAGGCATCGGGCCAAGGAGGCCACCAGCAGACGCTAGGGGAGGCTCTCAGTCAGCCCAGGGTATGGTCCGGGGAGGTGGCTCCTCCCCCTCAAAGCTGCACAGATAATGTCCGTCACCAGAGAATGCCCTGTACCCTCTGAGCAGCAAGGTACCAATCTCATTCGCCTGGCACCATGCACAGGACACCCTGTCCCTCAGCTGCCCCAGTCCCAGCTTCCCCCAGCACGGGGTGCGGTAGGGAGCAGGGCAGGAGCAGGGGGAGCTCCCAGCCCCTCCCAGATGAATCCTGCACAAAACATGGGACCAGCATGGCCAAGAGGCAGAGAACCCCCAGGAAATGGCCTGGCAGCTGCTCACCAGCAGCGCTATCAAGCCTCAGACCCAGCAAGCACGTTGCACCCTTTGCTCCCAGCTGCCTGGCAGGGTTTTAAAGAGAGCCCTGCAGATTTACAGCTTTCTATTGCAAGAGAGCGGTTAGCTCCTGCGCCTTCCAAGCTGGCTCTTGAACTTCTGGCCTGGAGCCAGCACTGCACACGAACAAAGATCGGCCTTTTACACTTCAGGAGGAAAAAGTACCCCCCCTCCTCCTGCAGAGCCCAACTCCCTCCGGCGGGGCTAAGGTGGGCCGGCAGGGGGGCCAGCTTGGTGCTTGGAGTCAGCCTTGCACTTACAGGAGTCCTAAAACACTTCCCAGTGGCCAGGCTCGCCCACAAAAATATCCATCAACCAAAGCCCTGATTGATGGGCGCCAGTCCTGCCCCCACACCCTAGCTGGGCCTCCTCACCTGGGTCATTTAAAAACAACAACCCTCCAACAGTTCCAGGCCTGGGAGAGCAGGGCACGCTGGGGGCCTGTGGCCAGATGTGGGATCGGAGGTTTCCAAAGCGCTCCTGTTGCTGCTATGAAGCAGCTGCTGGTCCTTTCATGCTACTTGTCGGATCACTGTCCTTAACACTCCGCATGGCTCAGCCCAGGATCTCACACAGGGTGGGCAGGATCGCTGTGCCCCGTTGCTCAGAGGGAGGTGCAGGGAGGAGAAGCATTTTGCCCCACACCGGGAGTCAGGAGAAGTTAGGTGTCCTGACTCCCACTCCCTTAAATCCACTAGTTCCACCCCTACTGCAAGTTCCAGTTCACCGCCCCACACACACCCCCATTCTGGTGTCAGCCCTTTAAATCTGCACGGGCCCTGCAAACTCTCCAAATGCACATGGAACGTCAACAAGCCACACAAGGGCTGGGGTTCTTCCAGCTGCAGGCCTGGAGAGCCTGTATTGGGGGTTCTGGAGAGGCACTGCAGCAGCATTCAATGCTGGGGGAAGATGGGACATTGCACGGGGCACAGCCAGGCAACCTTCCCCGCAGGCGACCTACCCCTTGAGGAACATGCCCCTGCTCTGACCTGAAAGGGTGCCCCTGGCCTCTCTCTGCTGCTTATTCTGCCTCAGCCTCCCGGCAACAAAGTGCAGCAGATACTGCCCATCAAGGACCGGACCAGGACCCATCCAATCACTCTGCCCAAGCCACTGAATGGCTGCGAGACAGTAATGGCTCTGAACTGGTGAAAGGCTCCCTATCCCATTCCCAGCCCTTGCACTGCTTTGGGTGACCGACTAGCCACGATGTGCAGAGATGCAGCTCCGATGGCTCGGGGGCTGGCAGTGGGGTTTCACATGAGGTCATGGGAGCAGAATGCAGCCTGGGAAACCCTGAATCACAAGTCGGGTTCATGAGGCTGTGCCTTGATTATCTACATTTAGCTTGCCTGGGAGCAAGATGGGACGTAAACTTGGCCAGGCCAAATGGAACAGGACTTCACAGACTCGGCTAACTGTCTCTATGGAGCCCAGGGAGTGGGCTGGATAACAGAATACCCTGACACAACCTGGGGAGGAGATCGGCTCTCAGCTGAGTGCTGACCCGGAGACGGGGAAAGCCAGCCCAGTGGGAACTGCTGAGTTCTGGCTGATGGGAGAGGAGGCAGCTGTGAATGGAAGGGGAAAAAATACACAAATATACACAGGCTAACAAAAAAACAACCAGCATGGAGAGAGGATAAAAAAAGAACAAGTGAGAAAGGCCAAGAGAAACACAAAGCTCCGGGGAAAACTCCATAGAAGGGAAAGCCATGGCCAGCTCCCAATAGACCTGACGAGCCCCGGATGGGAATCAATACAGATTTGCCATGCTCCGGCCCACCACAGCCTCTGCTGCCTGCACTGCCACGCCCCACCCCCATGCCCCTCGTGTTGGCTCATGCAGCTCCCTTTTCCATGAGCCTGAGGCTGGAAGCTCTTCGGCTGGGGTTTCTTGCTTTTGCAAGCTGGGTAAACAAACAATTGCAGGAGCCCAGCAGGATCATGGCTAGCGCTCTACATCCCCAGAGCACTGGGCTGGCATGAACCACCCTCCTGGGAAGGGGAGAAACCTCCTGTTTTACAGGTGGGGACAGCAGGCATATGGAGAGGAGAAGCAACTTGCCCCAGGTGGCTGCCTTAGTGGCCTGGGCTCTGACCTCACGTTCAAGGCTTTGCTGGGTGCCTCCAGCCCCAGAAAGGGTCAAAGACACCTCAGGACCATCTGGAAAAGGGGGCAAATGATAGAAAGGGGCTGCCCTTATTCCATTCCACCCCCTTGCCCCAACTACAGACTGAACTGCTTACCGCTCCTGCCCTATCCGAAATAGCGAGCCCCCGAGTATCTCCGTGCTCTGCCCCCCACTCCAGGAGCCCTGTCTGGGCAGCCCATGCTGTGTATGGTGGAGTCTCTGCCCCAAGCCTGGTACGCGCCTGGTATTTGGCAGCCCTGTGCTTGGCTGCCTAGAACTAGGGGAGACGCGTGTGTCGGCTGGGGCAGGGGGCCAGAGCACAGCACCAACATTTCAGCCCCGTGCATGCCACCAGCTCAGTGCATGAAGCTCAATGCCCTGGTGGTTGCAGCCACACCCGTGCCCACCCTGGTGCTGGAGTTTCAAGGCACCAGGTTTACAGGAGGAGGTTGGCAGCAAGAGAAAGATAAAAGAGGAAGCTGCTTCCCTGTCCCCGCAGATTTGTTGTCTGGGTGGCCACGGCAAAACCACCCTGAAAAAGAAAAGCCAAGCCCTGCACATTTCCTGTGTAACATCTCTCTCTGCTGACTCCCCCAGCAGCACCAGGGGAAGAGTTCCAGCCCTTTCCCATGATATGAGGGGGATACGAGGGGGATTTGGGGCAGGCAGCAGAATTCAAGTTGCTGCTGCTCCAGACAGGAATCCAAAGCTTGGGAAGTATTTTATAGCACAGCTTCAGGGACGAGGGTCCCGTTTGCCATATGGGAAGAGCCTGCAAATTCTTCTCTCCATCTAATGAAAGGGATTCCCCCATTGCCCTAAAGCAGGCAGCACGTCTCTCTCTGTGTTTGGGGAAACGGGCATCACGCCCCCCCGTCAGCTCCGACATGTCAGTGACCCTAACAGGAAAGCTCAGGAGGTCACAGTGGCTGGCTAAGAGATCAGTCTATATGGAAGTGATGGGTTGGCTGCCTAAACCTTTGTGTGAAACTCCTGGGTTCTTTGGCACCAGCAATTTGAATCCTAGCAGGACTGGACGAACCCTCCTTCTGAAGCAGACACCATGCAATTTTGCATGTGGGGTCTCCTAAACACCCTTCAGAAATAATCACAAACTTTGTCTAGTCTGCATGGCCATTAAGACCCCTCATCATTTCATAAGAGCACAGGTTAGCTCTCATCTCCTTGGCTAAAGTTTCCTCTCTTCTTGTATAGCTGTATAGCTGCCATACCCCGCCCCCCCCCCCAAGGTGGCTGCATGCCAGCAGTGTTGTGTGGATGCCGTTTGAAATGCACATTTTAAAAGGGACACCGTTAACTGAAATTTTTTTAAAATTGGTTCATTGTTAAGAAATGCATGTATCCGAGAAGAGGCGCCTTTAAACAGTATGTCCTGAGTGGTGGTTTATAACCACTCACAGAGGAGCGGAGGCTAAGGGAGAAAATGACCATACATGTGAAGCAGTGAAAATAACTCTATATAAGGCGGACAAGTAACTGCAAGAATATTGTTCTAGACTGGACATTAAGCTCCTTTATGTGACCAGGTCACTGAAACAATCACAGCCTCCACCCAAAACACAGTCTTGTCACCACCCAAATCAAAGGCACCCAAGGCATGTTTGGGCAGAGGGATTTTGCTAGCTATTGTTTTGTGAAAGTTTGTGTCTGGGGAAGAAACAGCAGAAAAGACCAGAGAAGCTGAGATAAAAGGCAGCGAGGAAGCACCAGGCACAGTCAGAAGAAGCACTGGGAATGTGGCTCTGTGGAAAGCCAAGAGACTGAGCTTTTGGGCAGAGTACAGGAAGGATGACGGGCTTGGAACTGTGAGCAAAGAAACTGTCTCCTGTTTGATTGTTGCTGTGTTCAGGGAAACAGGACTTTGTCCATTCTTTGCAAATAAACAGAGTTGAATCAAAGATCCCTGACTCGATCATCAGTTTCTCCTCCTAACTGGAACAACCAAACCCAAGGTTTTTGGCTACCCCCTCAGGCCAAAGGGGCAACATAATTGTTTTTCCTGCCTCTCTGTTGAGCACTGAAGACTTGTCTTCAGATAGAAAGTGTCCTGGCTTAATCTACATCAGTTTGAAAACTGCTCATATCAGTTTCAGACGGGTCCTCTTGGTTGAGCCTGAACCTGCCCCTTTACAGCTAAACTGCTCTAAATCAGGTTCAAACCGATATGAGCATCCAGAGTTGCACCTGATTAATTCAATCACTATCAAATCACACCTTTCATTAGTCCACTATAGCTCTCTGTTTAAACCACGCTGGAGTTTTCAGATAGAAATGTGACTTGCATCCGCCCATGTCTCCTTTAGCCCTAGATTGGGGGAGACACATATCACCCCTGAACTCCAGCTGAAACTGGCTCCTGCGAGGCATAGGAAGAAACCCTCCATTTATCAGTTCGGTCCAGTGCCCAAAAGCCAAGAGGCAAGGGCTTCCATTCTCTCGCCCCAGGGTCACTCTGCTCCTAGCCCCTTTCCCCACCCTCTGGGCCAGACAGCTGCTCTGGCTGCACAATCCCCTTCCTGAGCTTCACTTTACAAGGAGCCCAAAGCTGGGAGGGGCTGGCACCCCCGCCCCCTAAGCCCTGCTTTGCCCAGATGCCCCTCAAACCAGCGCCGCTCCGGGGGGAAGGGGGAGACCTGGGGGAATCGGCCCGCACCCTGGAAACTGACCCCAATGGAGCAAAACCGGGCCGCGAGGGGCACTTACTGCTCCACCCAAGCTGTCGCAGGGGAGAGGTCAATTTCCACCCGGCCCCCCCCCCGGCCGCACCCAGACAGAGCCGCGCCCTGCGCTGACCCCTCCGGATCAAGGAGCGGTGCGAGGGGGAGCGGAATGCACCAGCCCCGCGCTGCGGTCCGGGATGGGGGACTTGGCAACCCGGGGGCCGGGGGCTGGCTGGGTTCGGATCAGCGCACGTGGAAACTCCCAAGCTGAACCGGTCTCAGACACACAGCCCCCCCCAACCGCGCCCCCCCGCCCGGGTCCAAGGCGCACAGGGTCCGAGCTAAGCCACCGGGACGCAGCATCCGCGCTGCAAGCTGCCTTGAGCCCCCCTTCTTCACCAACGGGGGGGGGGCGCGGGGGCAACGCACGGCTGCCCCCCCCAAACCCAGCCCCCGCCTCGGGAACACAAGCACAGTCCCAGCCCCTCCCCGCAAACCTGTCCCCGAAGCCCGGGGGAGGGGGGGCTGGGGCCACGAGCGCCCGCCCCCCCCCCGAACCCCTTCCCCCCGCCGCCCTGCGTGTGCGCGCCCCGCTCCGGCTCACCTGTGGCGCCCCAGAGCAGGAGCCCGCAGGCGAGCAGCAGCCCCGGACGCCCCGCCGCCCCGCTCCGAGCCATGGCCAGCAGCCGCAGAGTGAGGACCGGGAGGAGCGGCGGGTTTGGAGAAGCCCAGGGGCTGACGTCAGGGGGGAGGGAGAAGGGGGCTGGACTGGGAGCTGGTCCAAGCAGGGGCCACCAACTGCACCGAGCCAGCCCCATACCTCCAGCCCCTGTCACACGGGGCAGCGCCCCTCCTCCACCGCCCCAGGTGGGGGCGAGGGGGGAGCTGCCCCAGAGCGGCTGCACAGGCTCTGCTCCCCGGAGGGCAGCGCTGGGGGACGGGGGGATTTATTTCTGGGCAGCTTTAGTGACACAGAGGTGCCTGCGCTTTACCAGGGCCCCCGGCTGCTGCTTTCCCTCCAAGCAGGAGAACCAGGCATGATCCTTCCCCTTGGAGTCTCAGCAGCACAGCAGCTGGTTTGCTCTGTCTCTGGGACCCCTTCCCCCCAAGTGAACAGTTGAGTTGTGGCTGCAGATTTGGTTGGGAAGGTTTGTCTGTCCAGCCCCCCTAAGCTGGCTTTTGTTCCAAGCCTAGAGGACAGCTCTCCCTTTGCCATTTGCAGACACCTCTTTTATTGTTGTCCTGTCTGCACCTTAGCCTGCTGCAAATAAACAGATCAGTCTGCCTGGTTGCAACCTCCAGCCCCTATGCTGCCAGATTGCTGCAGAAACTGGACAGCAGAAGGGCCCATACAGGATGGTTTCCTGCTGAACTTTTGCTAGTCTAGAGACTTTGGTTTTTGAGATTTTGTGTAGTTTTCTCCACTCCCATCCTATGTCTACTTAAGCTGTCAGGGTAAGGAATCTTTCTCATGTCTGGCCAGCACCTGCCACAATGGGGCCTCGATCTGGAGTGGAGCTGCTTTAATATAGCCGTGATTTGAAACAGTAAATAATCCAAGCAATGAGGCTTCCACTGAGACCGTCCTACAGCTGAGCAGATCTCGCTGCTTTCCCTGTTATCCAGCCAGTTTTTCTTAACTTCATCCCATGACTCCTTAATACTCACCGTGCTCCGTGTACCACCTTAAATCATTCCTCCCCTTCGCACGTGGCACTTAGCTGCAGACAGTTATCATGTCTCTGCTATAAGTAAATAACATCAATCCCATGTATCTAGGTTGTTCTCGAGCCTCATAAATAGCCCTGTAACTGGAAACTTAGAGGAAATGCTTTACTGGGTCTGGAAACAGTCCGTTTTTCAAGTGCTTATAACTCTGTTATTGGGGGTTTAATTCCAATTTAGCCTGAAAAATTGCAGCTTGGATGGCTCAGCCGGTTTGGGGTTACAAATGGAGAGGGAAAGTTTGTAGCAACTGGCTCCTAGGCATCAGAGATGGAAAAAACCCATTGGAGTGCCCTGGTTATCCAGCTGAGCCTAATGTAGGCTTGTTTCCTTAAGATATGTACATCTGATTTTCCACCCTGGGACTCATCCCATCAAGCTGGGACCCTGCTACCATTTAGCAGTGTGAGAAGGATAGTGTAGTCATGATCCCCAACAACTTGTTTGCAACCTCCAGGTTAAGAACCCCATTGCCAGTGGTTTGCCCAGTCTGGTTTTAAATGTCCTGAATGTTGGGGCATCTGTAATGACCACCTCCCACCCTAGGTCATCAGCAGGATCCCCAGCATTGCCTCTACCAGCAGAGGTAAAGGGCTAGCTGTGGTAGCAGTAGTAGGCTGTTATCCTCTATTGATAGAGGGGATATGGCACACAAAGCCAGTGTGTTACATTCTAACCTCTTCTCTTGGGGGACTGTCCTACTACCTACTAGACCTCTTTGCTGGGCCATTTCTCCTGATAATCAACCTCTTTCCTCTTTCTTAATCCTTGTTACACCCTAACTCCTTCCTCTCTATCACTGTATCTGTATTACAGGGACGCCTTGAGGCCCCAGATGAAATCCAGACCCCATTGGGGTAGGTGGAAACCAAATGCTCTTCCCTGTGTTACTGAGACCAACGTCTGGGACTTGAGTGACCCTGGAAGCGTTTGATTTAACAATGATATGTTGGTGGTCAGTGGGAAGTTCTTCAAAACCATAGTGCCTTGTCTCTTACTCCTATGGATAGGACTAAACTTAAGTGTCTTCCAAAGCTCTTGGCCAATTTCTCTGGACACACGAACATCAGCAGAGCTGCACTTGTTTAGATCTGCAGAACTCCATTGGCCCAAATCTTCAGAGATATTTAAGCACTTAACTCCCATTGCCTGACACTATCCCAGCCATTGGATTGCAGACAGGTTCTTGCCCACTTCAACGGGGTACCTGGGCATCTGCCTACCGGTTTGATAGGTAGGATCGTGTTGAAAGGCCAGGGTTGAAATTTGCCTCTTGCTGCCTCTCTGGGCATAGAGGAGTCTCTGTGGGCCAGGACAGACGCTACGCGATAACTGTGCATTGGACTCGTGCAAAGGGCTGGGTTAGCCCTTGGTCCTTTTTAAAATCAGAAGGAAGGAGTCCAGAATTTATCTTGGGGGAGGAGGGGATGTCAAAGCAGAATCAGATGAGTTTGCTCTTCCGAGGGCCTGTCCGTACACCCGGAGTGATGCAAGATGACATCATAAAGCTCCTGTGTTACATCACAGCATCGTGGTGAAGCTGCCTATAATTGTCTCCCTGTTAAAGGTGCCTGCCCCAGGGTCGAGGCAGCCTGGAAAGCAACGCCAGATTGGCTGAATCTCTCCTTTTCACGCTCATTCGGCAACACCCGGATTCCAGATTGGAAACGGCCAAGCACAATGGCTCTGTAGAAAGCCCCTTTGGCCCTCGCCCCCTCCCCCACCCGCCCCGCCATCCTCTTCAGCCAAAGCACAAAGCCTCCTATGCAGCTGTTGAATCCTGTGCAGTGCAGCGGCTGTGGGAAAGTTGCTCTCAGGTCTATACGGGTAGGCAGAATGTGCCTGAGCCCACATGGCTGGAGGAGCCTTTGATCACTGCCAGAGCTGTGCAAGGCCGGGATTACCCCGCAAAAACTGCCTGTGCCCTCTATAACTGCCTGTCCCAGGAGCCCCCACAGGGCACGGCTCCCCACGACTTGTGGCTCCCTCACTCCTGGGCACCACCCTGTCACTTTCTGTGACCGGTGTGTGTTTGATTCGGATCTCATGGCTACGATATGGTTCCTGCGACAACAAGCCAGGGATTAGTGTGTGGGGAGCTAGGAGATGAAAATGGGCTGAAAGGCTGTTAGCCTCAGCCCCGACACCGAGGCTGTCCTGCCTTGAATAGCTCCCCCACAGTATTCTCTAGTGGCTAATGAGCCAGGACTCCTGGGTTCCATCCCTGGCTCTGCCACTGCCTGGCCGGATGACCTTCAGCAAGTCACTTCCCTGTGCTGTGCCTCAGTTTCCTCATTTGGGAAATGGGGGTCGTAAGGCCTAATCAGTGAGATGCTCTGTAACACGCTGCCAGACTCTTGCCTGGATGGAGCTAGAGCAGGGGATGGCACCATGACTACCATGCCCTTAGAAGCTCTTCCCAATTCCCCCCAGACCTGAAGGGCTCACGCTGGCCCCGAGGACTGCACCTGGATGCAGTAGAAAGCCCCCCCTATGCCAGCCCTCAATACTTGGTGTCTTGGAGCCTTTGCTTCCTCTGCCTTTAGTCTCTTCCCTGCTCCATTTGCTTTTCCTAACACTGCAACTGGGATTCATACCCCACCTGCAAGGCTTCCATTGGCCTTGCTCTCTGCAGCTGCAAATCATATCAGCTACATATCAGCATCCCTCTGAAAGAGGGAGGAGGGGCAGGGGAGAGAGAAGGAGAAAGGTCCCAATGGATAAGTGGGGAGGGGAATGGAGGTAAAGGATCCACACCTGCATCTGAAAAGGAGGTGGTAAAAGGCCAGAAAAACCCAAACAAACTGAGAGTTGTCCAGCAGTGAGAGCTGGAGGGTGGGGGTTCAGGACTCCTGGGTCCTCTTTGCAGGTCTCAGACATGGCCTGTTTGATGATGAAAGCTAAGTCCACGGTCCAGGACTCCTGGGTTCTGCTCTTGGCTTTGAGACTGACTCATTGCATGGCACTAGGCAAATCACTTCCCCTCTATGTCTTCCCTCTGCCTGTAGCTTTCTCTTCTGCTCTCCTCTTATTCGTTCCCCCTCTCCTTCCTCTCTCTGTGTGTGTGTGTGTGTGTGCGCGCGCGCGCGAGACACAGCAATCCTTCCCATGTCCTTCTTCCCATGCATTTCTGATCCACTGTGTCTCTATCCTCCCCCCTCCTTTCCAGGACAAAGGGGTTTGGATGATTCATCAGAAATGAACAGTTTATTCCAAATGAAATTAGTTGTTTAAAATGGCATAGTTGGTTGGTTGGTTGGTTTGCTATATGACTCCAGGTACTGGCTGCTGATAGCAGCTGGAGCCTCGCCGGCAGATCAGGAGCAGGTTAGATTGGACAGAAACAAGGGGAAGGGAATTTATCTGACACCTGGGGGGAGACAGCTGCAAACTTTACATACAAGTACTGTTCCAGCCATGCACTTCAGACACCCTCATAAGGACATGCTCAGTCAACTGACACAGGAAAACAAGGTACAGCCAGGTATTGTGGGTGGATGCACCAGGCAAACAAGCATGCACACAAATGTGCCCAGACCCACACGTGCATGCAAACACATGGACATACCCACCAAGAAAGGCCCCCCCAACACACACACACACACACACACACACACCCCCAATATATGTACAAACACACAGACACAAAATTGCAAACTCACAAATGTACATACACACACAGAAATGCCCTCATAGAAACATGCACACACAAATGCCTCCCTACACATACATGCCATGCAAATATTGCACAACTGGGTGCCCCCCCCCACACACACACACACAAAGGAGGTGTCTGAAACAGCCAGTGGCTGAGGGCAGTGTTTTGGTCACATCCATCTCCCCCTTCCCAGACAGACAGATGGTGCTTTCCGCTGTGCAGACAGACTGAGCTTCCAGAAGGCTGATTACCAGCTCAGTGTATATTGACCAAGGGCCAGTTGCAGGAGAGATGAAATCATTGCTGCTGGTGGATGGTGGCAGGGCTCTGTTTTGTCTGTGGCTGGAGCCAGTGGGTGTACTTTGAAATCCCAAAGCAATACACTGCTCTGGGGCAGGATTTCCCCCTCCATTGTTTGCATGCTTGGTTTAGCCCCAAGAGAGAATGGGGCAGTGGCAGGGGCGGGCGGGGTAGCAGCAAAAGGGTTGGCTGGGCACAGGCCATCTGGCTGTGCAATGGTGTCAGCTGTGGCACAGCTGAGTCAAGGCACAGGGAGAAGGCACCTCCAGATCCTGGGACAAAACCCTGGAAAACTGCTGCCTGTCCACAGACAGGATCACAACTGGCTGAACCCCTGTTAATCCACTAGGAGCTCTTCCTTCTACATCTCCAGGCCAGGGGTTGTGCAACTGGGCACACACCACAGCCCGGAGGCAACGTGAAATTCGGCTGGGTTCCTGGGAAAGATGGGGAACGCATGCAGGGTCCCAGCACAGGGTAGAGGAGGATGTTTCTCACTGGGGACCAGAATGCTCCGAGTCTCTTGGTCTTTGCTCCCTCTCACCTTATCTAGCTTCTTCTGTTTTATTTGCTTGTTTAATGGATTTGGCTGGAGCCCCAAACAGGCAAAGCTGCAGAGTAGGGGCGGGCCTTCTGGACCTGCTTAGACAGCTAGGGATGGCACATTCAAGCCGGACTCCTAGGTCCAATCCTGCCCTCGCCGAGGTCAGTGGCCGCAGGAGTTATCTTGGGATATGCTCTGGAGACACTGTAAAGAGAGGAAAATCATTTGCAGGAAAACCTCCACAGTCCAGATCTCATCCCCTGCCATCCACGTGTGCCAGCTCAGCCTATGGCGGCCTGTCCTGCCCCACAGCATAGGCTACTCTATAGCTAAACACACAAGTTATGGTGTCACCCATGGCAATAAACACAGGGCCTGACTCTCCCCGTGACACTCCATTATCCAGTGTAATGGAGCAGGCTTTAAAGGGGAGGGTAACTAGGAACATGAACTCAAGTTAATTTTGTATCCCTTCAAAAATTAGCTTGAAAGAACCCAGAAGTCTGAAGCCCTGCTGGGCCCCAGCGTGAACCAGTGAATATGCTGGGCCTGATCCACTGATGTCCTGCACCTCGGGCAAAGGATTACGTCAGCACAAAGTGGGTGCATAATGCAACCATTTTATTAGAACTCAGCACTGGTGTAAGTGGCTGCACAAGGTGCAGAGCAATAAAGCAATAGAGAATCAGGGTCACAACGTCCCGGGCAAAATAGCGGAGCAGCTGATATAGGGCTTGATTAATAAAGAACTAAAGAAGGGTAACGTAATTAATGCCAATCAACATGGGTTTATGGAAGATGGATCCTGTCAGGATCCACTGATGTCTTTTCTCTTAAAAAAAAAAAAAAAAAAAAAAAAAAAGATTACAAGCTTGGTTGATAAAGGTATTAGTGTTGACATAATGTGAGGTGTTTGACTTGGTACCGCATGATATTTTGATGAAAAAGCTATATAAATGATATAAAATCAACATGCCATATATTAAGTGGATTTAAAAACTGGCTAACTGATAGATCTCAAAATGTAATGCTAAATGGGGAATCATCATCATCAAAGGGGTGTGTTTCCAGTAAGGTCCCTTGGGGATCGGTTCTTGGCTCTATGGTATTCAATATTTTTTATCAGTGACCAGGAAGAAAGCATAAAATCATCACTGATAAAGTTTGCAGAGGACACACAAATTGGGGGAGTGGTAAATAATGCGGAGGACAGGTCACTGATTCAGAGAGACTTGGATTGTTTGGTAAACTGGGTGCAAGCAAACTGTGTGTGTTTGAATACACCTAAGTGTAAATGTATACATCTAGGAACAAATAACGCCGTACTTGCAGGATGGGGGATTCTATGGAAGCAGTGATGCTGAGGAAGAGTTGCGGGTCATGGTGGATAATGACCTGAACATGAGCTTCCAGTGTGAATCTGTAGCCAGAAGAGCGAATGTGATCCTGGGATGTATAAAGAGGGGAATCATAAGTAGGAATAGGAGATATTTTACCTCTTTATTTGATACTGGTGCCCCTGCTGCTGGAATCCTGTGTCCAGTTCTGGTGCTCGCAATTCAAGAAGGATGTTGATCAACTGGCAAGCGTTCAGAGAAGAGCCAGGAGAATGACTGAAGGATTAGAAAACCTGCCTTAAAATGATAGATTCAAGCAGCTCAATTTATTCATTTTGCCAAAAAGAAGGTTAAGGGGTGAATTGATCCCAGTCTATAGCTATCTATGTGGGGAACAGATATTTAAAAACAGGCTCTTCATTTAGCAGAGAAAGCTAGAACATGGTCCAGTGGTTAAAAGTTGAAGACAAAGTAGACAAATTCAGACTGGAAATAAGGTGTACATTTTTAAAGGGTGAGTAACCATGGGAACAATTTACCCAGGATCGTGGTGGATTCTCCATCACTGGCCATCTTTAAACCCAGATGGGATGTTTTTCTAAAAGCTCTGCTCTAGGAATTACTTTGGGACAGGTCTTTGACCCGAGTTACAAAGGAGGTCAGACTAGATGATCACAGTGATCCCTTCTGGCCTTGGAATCTATGACTTCAGAGCCGGGCACGGAACCCCTGCTCTACCACCACACAGCCCCCCCTCCTCTGCCCCTATAAAGCCCAAAGCTCTGCAAGGCTCACCCCAGCTTCCATAAGAGGCATAGTTCTAGCCTGGCTCAAAAGGTTATAAACAACAAGAGGCAAATCCTGATTCAAACTGCCCTGAATTTCAATCAGATCAGAATTTACGACTCTGCCCCATCTCTGATAAACAGAGATTGAAGCAGATGTTGCAAAATCCCACAGGCAACTCGGGAAGAAAAGGGTGAGCCACGAGCTTCATCCAATCACCTTTTCAGGGTGCAAACCCACCGCCCCCCCTTGGCCACATTCCTGAACTGTATTTGGACCAGCACAACTGCAGCATGCAAATCAACTACAGCAAAGCGATGGAGGGCCAATGTTGCAATCCAGCTACCCAGTGCCGTGCCGTGCCTGCCAGAACTGTTTGGAAAGGGAGCCTTAAGTATCAAACATTTAGACAATTTTCTAGGCTGTTACTCTGGCTAACATGGGTTTGACACTATTGCCCTTTATGATTTTCATTAGAAAAATCCCATGTTTTCCCCCCTCCTTGTTAATCTTACCCCATCCATCAAGCAAACACCAGTTGGGAGAGCAGTGACTCAGGCTGCAGATGGGACTCAGGGTTCAGATAACATTGTCCACAGCTGGCAATTCATAGGCCTGGATACCTTGATGTTATCTTCCCGATTTGCAGGCGTAGCCTCAGAGCTGGTAATTACACTTCTCTCTGACCATCTGCATGGTGAAACTGACGCTTGTTGCGCAGAGTTGTGTACCGCAGCTGTGGGAAGATCAAGGCTAGCGTGTGGGGTTACAATACGCACAGGCAGAAGAAACAAATGGTTTTGTTTGGAGGCCAAACTCCACCTGTGTTCAGTAAATGTACTTAAACATGGTCAGCTTCACAGCTGTCATAAATTAATGGGAACATTCCAGCAGGGACCAGGTTTGGGCCCCAAGAAGAGGTCTGGTTTGGGACCAGAAGTGACCAAAATATAGGGTCTCTTTGTATGGCTTTTGGAGCTACTGGGCTTCCCTGAGTTGATCTCATCTTCACTGCAAGATGCAATTGGATCAGAACTGGCAGCTCTAGATGGGACCATCTGCTCTCCCTCTCTAACAGACAGGCACAAAGGCCCCTGTTCTGTACAGATTTACACCATGTGGAAGGAGATGCAGCTGCCTGGCCATCCTAGCTCCATGCATGCATTTTGTACTTCTTGCTCACCTGAGTGGCCCAGGGCTCAAACCGGAGCCTGTCCTATGGTGAGGCTACCCTGCTCCACTCGTCTCTGGGATCTTGACGATAGAGATGAGCGAGATTGCCCAGCAGAGGCCTGGATGGAATGTGGATCTTCTGCTTACCCGGAAGCTTTGTTTCTGTCTGTGACTGGAGTCCTAGTGGATTTACAGCTATTTTCCTCATACAAACATTTGGAGAAACCCTCCTAGGGGCAAGGAGTTGCCTATGTAGACACAGGTTCAGGATTATTTCTTTCCTGTGACTGGTTTATGTCATCAACTTGACTGAACAAAGTTTTTAATATCATTGCCAATCAAAAGACCCTTAGGCAATAACTTCATGTTTAACTCCATTCCATTCCATTCAAGATGGATTCTGGCTAAAGCCACACTTACAGTAAACTCACAGGATTACAATATTCACACTCCGATTTGGTAAATAATCTTCCTCTTTGACGAAACCTGTTTTAACAAGAGTGATGTTAGAAGCTGTAATTTGCCCTAAACAGCTTTTCCCATTGACTTAAAATTCTCTGCACAAGTTATGGGGTTACCTTCACTTGAGCTCACAGTAAAAGCATTTACATAAAAGGTGGTAGTGTTGGGGTAAATTCGGTTACACAGACAACTGTTTAGACTCAAACATACCAACATTGTGACAAACTGGATAGATTCCATCCCCATCTTTGTTGAGAGGAACTGGTTTTTCCACCAGGATACAGTTCCTGTTTTTCCTTTATTCTTTTGAGTTGGAGCTTAAGTCTGTCCACTTTTGCCTTAGCTTCTAGTTCCTATAATCAAATATATGCCATTCTTTGCTCATGTTCAAAGCACAGGCCTTCTCTTTCAGCAGCTTCTCCTTTCATATCAGCTATTTTTGCTTTTGTTCATGTTTGAGCTGCTGGTTTCTTAGCACAAGCATTTTCGCTTGGTCTTCTTCCTTAGCACTGGCAATGAAGAGATTTTTTTTTGGTTCCTGGTCTGGGGCCTGTAACCTATAGGATTAACCTGCTTGCTTATCTCTCTCTCTCTCTTTATAGTTTAAGTATTGTGGTTTATTGTAGTAGGTTTATAGATTTGTATTAAAGTAAATTTGGCTGTAATGCAAAGGGACCTACAGGCGATATCCTGTAGGTTAAGCTAAGGTAAAGGTAGCATATCTATATTAAGATCTTTTACCTAGAAAAGTACCCACACATATGTCTAAGACCTTTATCTAGACAGATAGCTAATAGAAGAATGGAATAGAGGTTTCCAAGTTTGTACCCACAGAGTTAACAGGTACACCACGAGGAAAGAACTGAAATGACTAAAAAGAACGTGTATGTACATGTCATCAATATGCACAAACATATTTGCCTATAGAGTAAGCATACCCTAACATTTTGTGGGTGAGGAATGAAATTTGGGCATAGGAGGAAGGATTTCCAGCACTTGTGCCCTATAAAAGATGTGACCTAACTTGCTAGAGTATTCTATTTCTACTCTATCTATGACACTACTGGTGTATTGGTAGGCTATACTCATTTTCTTTCAAACTTTAAGTTCCAAGGAGACTAGGCTAAGCTTGGTTTCCCTAGGCGTTTGTTCTTAGTTTTGTTTATTAGGCTTTGATTTTAAGTTTAAGTTAGTCAAGTAAACCCTAAGTTAACTTTGAGAGGTCTTAGAATTAGGTTCTTTAAGCACTGCATCTCTCACTCAAGAGCTGAGAAACCTGAACTGTGAGGCTGGTCCTGTGTCTCTCACCACCAGGTTATTGAGGAAAGGTGTGAGTATATTAACCAAAGCTTTGTAGCATATAATACTATATTACCATATGTATATTTTGAATAGCAGTAATGCTCTTGCAACTGATTATTTTACCATTTACATACTAATTTCATTGATTTTAATAAAAAGTCTTTAAGGTTATATCTGTCTCAGTGTGAGCTTCCTGTCATACCCCTGAGGTTCCTTTATAAATTCTGTGGAGCCTGATCCGGGACAAGAACTTATCTTCTGATCAAACATTTGGCAAGCCTAAACCCCATACTATCCAAATTAATATTAACATCCTAAGTCAGGCAACAGGCCTTTTGCTTAAAATACATCCCTCTGGGTAAGCACAATCTTTCCAGGCTTTTTCTGTCAGGATCTTGCTCCTGGGTCACTCACTGTAATGATTTTTAACCCTTAAACTCCAATACCAAAATTTGACAAGCGTGTGGTTCTGATCCAAAAACCCAATTAACCTGTGGTAATGCGTCTCTAAGCACAACTACGCCACTGTGACTGGGGTCCCAGTGGGGGCTAGCTATGGTCACTCAATTAGGGTAAACTGCAAAGAAAGGGGCAGCCAAACCCTAAAAAGCTGAAAGAAAAAGGAGTACTTGTGGCACCTTAGAGACTAACAAAAAAAAAAAAGCTGGTGGATTTTCCAATACTTAGTTTCACTAAGCCAGCCTAAAACAGCTTCTTGTTTACCTTACTGGTTACTCAGAAGTCCAAACACAGTTCCCTTAAAGTGATCCAGTTTCAGGTCTCCATCCAGGTATCCACATCAAATCTGATGAAAATTTCTGTAAATTTTCTTTTATCATATAAAAGAAAAAGGTTCTACCAATCCCAGAGGATTGGACACTACCTCCCAGGTTAACGAATGTTTCAGATCTTACCCAAATACATGCTACAGCCAATTCTTAACAACTAAATATTAAAAAAAAACAAGAGAATGGTTAAAAGATCAAAATACTACATACAGACATGAGTTCAATTCATTGAGGTACAGATTCACAGCAGAGATAGAATGCTTTGTAGTTGCAAAGCTCTCCTTCAGAAATAGTTCATAGTCCAATGTTCAAATCTCATATTCAGGGCATACCAGCATAACTGGGACCTCAGTCTTGCAACTCAAAAACTTCCCCTGATGAAACTTAAGCAGATCTGAGATGACAGAATCAGGATCCAAAGATTTTATACAATTTCATGTCTTTTGACAAGTTGGAGTTCTTCAGGTAACAAAAGGTAATTAGGATGATTTTGAAGGAGGTCCATCAGTACTTAAGCAAATAGCCATATGTTAATTCTATAGCTGTTTCTCCACCATTCACAGTACAGTTCAAAGAAAGATAAATACCGAGACATCCCATGTTTACAATTCATCTAAATGCTAGGATCTTTTGACCTCTGAATTATCAGAGTACAGCATAGAGTGGGACTGTTGATTACATATGTATGAGTAGGGTCAACAATGTAAAGACAAAACCACCAAAATTATCTCCCCACACATCTTCTGAGGGTTATTTATTTTGCAGGCTGTTTAACCCCTTCTAGCCATGCATCACACTGTCCCCTGTTAAAAGCAGGCAGATCAGCTGGGGAGTGTCAGACCCGCCAGCTTTCTTCCATCCGAGGTTCATGCTGCTCTTTGAGGTCGGCATGATGAATTATTCAGCAGGACTCGCTTCCTGTCCAGATCTCACGGCTGACAAAAGGCAGATGTTCAGGGAGGAATCTGGACGCTCTTCAGTCTTAGACCTCTCACACGCCTCTGCCATGGGAGGGGGAAGAGTCGCCCTCTCCTGGGACACGAGAGGAATTGAGTCCCTCTGAAGTAAGGCCGGGGGCCTAGTCCTGTTCCTCCCCAGATGGTGTGCTAGCCTGTCTCCAGCTTCCACCCACTCTACCTGGTGCTGTGGCATGAGAGCATCGGGTCCAAGTCTCATTTACTCCACTGCTACCAGTGATTGCAGGGAGCTAAGGAGACTTTAACCCACCTTTGCACTCTGTATTCTGGGGCAAGGCTGGGCCCTGCCTGCCCCCATGTGTAACTTAGAGCAACCTCAGGGCTCCTCAGTGCACTCCGTTTCCCAGGCACCATAGGAAGCAGTGAATAGACGCAGTGCAGTGCACATGGGCCATGCTCCCTGCATCAGGGGGCCTTACACAGCTGCTGGGGAGGCCTCATGTGGAGAGCTTCACAAAAAGGCCATGGGATAACTAAGATCAGGCCTGCTGTGTCATCTGGGATAAGGGCTGTAAAGTCATCAAAATATGGGTGCCGCTTTTGGACCTATTGGATGTCCCACAAGTTGTGCCATCGTTGGGTCGGAAACCTACACCACAGAGTGGTGAGAGAGACCCTCACACCCTTCTCCAGTGGAGAAAGGGGAATTCATTCAGCTGGTGAAAATGGATGTCATTCCTCTGACAATAGGGACTTACACCAGCTGAGGCTCTAGACCTCTACATTCATTCGATCCTGGGGTAACTCCGACACCTGCCCCAGTCCTGGAACATCCCCATCCTGCCGAGTCTCCACATCAGTTCATGTCGCTCCCCCTCTCTGGGCTCGGATCCCAGTGGATAATTTGTGTGTGTTCCTCACTCCTTCCTCTCTCCCTTGTTTGTACTTTATTTGGGGATTATTAACCATGGCTACAATAGCTTTTGTTTATACAGTGGGGATGGCGTCTTGGAAAAATCAAGATGGGGGAACGAGCCGGGACAGAGGAAGGAAAGACGTGAGCTGCAAGGGAGGAAAGATGAGTTTAAAATAAAGCACCATCTGGATTTTCAAGTTGGAGAAGCCAGAGATCTTGGTGCTGCCTTGGGCCCACCTGCTTCTGTGCCATGCACAGTGCCCAAAAGAAACCAGAGTCCCCACGTCAGGGACAAAAATGCTCCTGTTCCACTCCTGGGCCCCTCCAACAGGTGGGAGCTGTGGAACAGGACTTAGCTGCAAAATCTGCTCCAACCAGCCTGTTTGGTGCTGCGGGGCAGGTGGGGTGTGGGGGAAGCCAGAAGCCCGCTTTGGGAAGCAGGACTGGGCAGAGCAGGTGTCTGGAATGCTGACTTGAGGGGTGACTGGGGCAGAGCTGGTAAAGCCATTAGCCCAGTGAGCCAACAGGTTATTGGCTAATTGAGCCAAGCAGGCACAAAGCAAAGAGGAGGCTGCTCAGTTAACCTGGATTCCATCTGAAATGCTGGGTGTAGCACCACAAGGACAGGTGCCCTGGAAAGGGGCTAGCAATATTGAGGAAAGATAAAACTTGCCTTGGAGATCATTCTCAACAGAAGAAAGGAGGTTTTGATGTGACCTAACCTCCCCACAGTAGCAGGTCTATTGAATAGAGCCGATTCCTGCCCAGCTCTAGAAAGAGAGAGTAGAGTCTAGTGATTAGAGCAGGGGTCTGGAAGGCAGGATTGCCAAGACCTGTTCCTGACTCTGCCACCGAATTGTTTGTGATCTTGGGCATGTTACTCCTCTGTGTCTCATTTTCTTGTTCTGAGAAAGGAGACTAATTACACTGACCCAGCAATGTAAAATGCTTGGAGGAAGGGGACAGGGACTAGCCACCCCAATGAAAGAATGAGGAGACTATAAAAAGGAGGAAGCATAGAAGAAATGATACCATATTTTCTCTGACAGTGGCACATTGCTTTGAAGGCTCTCACAATCCCACAACTGAGGAAGAAGGCTGAGCTGGTTACAAAACTGACCTGATTTAGAGGGGAAGCAAAGACACCTATAAAAAACACACACACGCTCACTGCCTCCACACCTCCTGCTGATCATCCAGGAATTAGCTCCCTTCCAGCCCTCATGGCATCTCCTGCTGACTGGCATCTGTCCCACCTCAGGCCTCATATCCCTCCCAGACCCAGTGCCCCTTACCCTGGGATTCTGCCCCACAGCAGTCCCCATGCTCTGGGGCAAACTTGATTTTCAAAAGAAAATCCAGGGGATCCCCCAACACCCACCTCACCAGCTACTGTCAGTCATCATCTAGACCCCATTCTCTGGGGCAAACTTGCAGTCTGTAATGGCCACTCATCACTGGCAAGGAGGTTGGACCTGTTGCCTTTCTTGACCTAGCTGTCTCTCTGCAGCCCTAGTATCTCCTTTGGCCTTCAGCAAGGCCTCAGCTGGGGACTTGCCAGGCCAGAGCTCCCCTACTCCAGGTACCTTATACTCCTTCAGGCAGCTAGGTCCTTCCTACTCAAAGACTGGAGTGAGACTGACCCAGTGCCTCCCTTAGCCCTTATATCAGGGCCAGCTGTGGCCTGATTGGGTGTGGCCAATCAGCCTACCCTTTTCCCTTAGGAGAGGGGTAACATCCCCGCTACAATAACAAATGGAAGAAGGAGGAAGTTGATAGTAATGAATAAAAGAAGTTAGGAATTATAGAAAAAAATGGAAAAGGGAAGCAAAAGGATCTAAGGAGAAATCTGTGGCCAGCAGAGTTAGGACAATAAGAAGGAGTTTTTAAAATATACTAGGAACAAAAAGGATCCTGACAGTGGTATTGGTCCATTACTAGTTGGAAATGGGAGAATTCTCAATAATACTGCAGAAAAGCCAGAAGTATTCAATAAATATTTTTATTCTGTATTTGGGAAAATCACTGATGATATATTCTCAGCATATGGTGCTGATAACACTTTTTCCACTTCACTGGCATCTGTGGAGGATGTTAAACAGAAGTTACTAAAGGTAGATATTTTTAAGTCAGCAAGTCCAGATAACTTGCATACAAGAGTTTTAAAAGAGCTGGCCAAGCAGCTCACTGGGCCATTAATATTGATCTTCAATAAATCTTAGAGAACTGAGGAAGTTCCAGAAGACTGGAAGAAAACTAATGATGTGTCAACTTTTAAAAAGGGTAAATGGGATAACTTGGGTAATTATAGGCCTGTTAGCCTGACATCAATCCTGGGCAAGATAATGGAGCTGCTGATACGGGACTTGATTACATGACCCTCCTTTAGTTCTTTATTAATGCAAATCAACATGGGTTTATGGAAAATAGATCCTATCAAACTAACATGATATCTTTTTTTGATGAGATTACAAGTTTGGTTGATAAAGGTCCTAGTGTTGATATAATATACCTAGATCTCTGTAAGGTGTTTGACTTGGTACCGCATGACATTTTGATTAAAAAGCTAGAATGATATAAAATGAACATGGCACACATTAAATAGATTAAAACCTGGCTAAATGATAGGTCTCAAAATGTAACTGTAAACGGGGAATTGTCATTGAGTGGGTGTGTTTCCAGGGGGGTCCTCCAGGGTTCAGTTCTTGGCCCTACACTATAACATTTTTACCAATGACCTCGAAGAAAACATAAAATCACCAATGATACTTGCAGATGACACAAACATTGGGGGAGTGACAAAGAATGAAGAAGACAGATCACTGATTCAGAGTTACCCAGATCGGTTGGTAAACTGCGTGCAAGCAAACAATATGTGTTTTAATAGAGCTTAATGTAAATGTATACATCTGTAAACAATGTGGGCCATGCTCCACAGGACAGAGGACTCTATCCTGGGAAGCAGTCACTCTGAAAAAGATTTGGGGGTCGTGGTGGAAAATCAGCTGAACATAAGCTCCCAGTGTGATGCTGTGGCCAAGAGCAAATATGATCCTGCAATGTATAAAGAGAGGAATCTCAAGTAGGAATGGAGAGGTTATTTTACCTCTGTATTTGTGTGGTGGGGTGTTCACCCCACACTTGTCCTGAAGGGGTTAATGTAGGCTAAGCCGGTGGGCCAATTAACCAGACAGGCCACAGCTGAGGGGAATCAGGTGGCTGAAGTAATGGGACTAAATAATGAGAGAGCCCAGCTGAGAAAGAAGGAGCAGGGCTGAGTTTATAAAGACAGGAAGGTGGCTGTGGATAGAGGGCTGTAGGGAAGTGCACTGTCTGGGAGATGTTTTGGGGGCTGGTAACCTTAGAGAATGGGGAGAGCCTAAAGGTTATGAAAGGCTCAGGGAAAAGGTAGTAAGGTCCAGGATGGTGCAGACCTTGGTTGCTGTGGGTCTCTGAGCTGGACTCTGGAGCAAAGGGCAGGTCTGGTTTCCCCTACCAGCCCCTGAGGAAATGGTACAGAGCAGGCAGTGGAGAGCAGACTACCTGGAATAGTGTGCCCTAAAAGACTTTGATACCCAAGACAGGGAGGACCCCAGTGACCTAGCCAGAGAGCCAAGTCATAATGAGGAAGCTGCAGCTTCTGGAGCGAGAGTGGTTGTAGGGTGGGAGGATGATGGGTGGAGAGACCATCAGAGGAGGGCACAGAATCTGCAAGGAGCTAATCCCCACAGCGGCTAGGAGGATCCACCCTGAGCGGTGAGTTGACCTATGATAATTTGGCACTCGTACAACTGCTTCTGGAATGCTGTGCCCAGGTCTGGTGTCAACAGTTCAGAATGGATGTTGATAAATTGGGGAGGATTCGGAGAAGAGCCACGAGAATGATTATAAGGCAGGTTTTCTAACCCTTTAATGATAGACTCAAGCAGTTCTATCTAACATTAAACCATGATATGATCAGTCTACAAGAATCTACATGGGGAACAGATATTTAATAACAGGCTCTTTAGTCTAGTGGAGAAAGGTAGAACACGATCCAATGTCTGGAAGTTGAAGCAAGACAAATTCAGATGGAAAATAAGGTGTAAATGTTTAACAATGAGGGGCACTAACCACTGGAACAATTTGCCAAGGGTGATGGCGGATTCTCCACCACTGGCCATTTTGAAATCCTGCTGGGATGTAATTTCTAAAAGCTCTGCTCTGGGAATTAATTGGGGGCAGTTCTCTGGCCTGTGCTATACAGGGTCAGGCTAGACGATCCCAACGGTGCCTTCTGGCCTTGAATCTGTGAAAGTGCTTCCCTAACAATAACTGAGCATCCGGCCACTTCACAGCTGGGGAAAGGAAGGCACAAAGGGGGAAGTGATTTGCCAGGGCTTCAGTGAGAGAACCCCAGAGTCAGGTTGTCCAGTGTCCTTAAGAGGCACCTGCTGTCCTGGGATGGATCCATCCAGCTCCCTGAGTCGCTGCAGAGAAGGATTTTGAAGCAGAGAATGGGCTGGAGGGTCCCACAGGAAATGCAGTGGTGCTGGGTGGAGAGCAGGGGAAGAGGTCCCCCCCCCCCCCGCCCTGCTATTTTTAACTTCCCTTTTCCTTTGCAAAACTTCTGAGTTCATCTCTTCCTTTAGCTCATGCCCAAGAAAAGGCTCCCATTGTCTGGAGCCGGACAGGGTCGCTGAGACAGTTACTTGCCTTCACAATGGCCGGGATTATACTGCCAGCTGGGGTGGGTGGCAGGGGAGGGGAGGTCCCCAGCTGGAGCAGCTGCTTCCCAGATTCTCCCTCTTCATGTGCTAATTAACTAATTAATCCAAATAAATAAGACTGGTTGGTGGAAGGGAGGGGAAACAAGGGTGGGAGGCAGGGCTCTGGGGCAAGCAGTGATCACAGTAGACAGGGAAAGTGAGGCAGGGGCCCAGGTGGCAGGCTGGATGCTGGGGACATTCATCTCCATTACTGGAAATCCCCAGGCTCCGGATAAGATGGGAGAGGGTGTCGCTGTCAATTAGTGTCTGGTGTGGTGCTGAGCTGCCCACCGCTTGCTGAGCATACACCGGGGAGGATCGAGGTCTGATTAAACAGGCCGGTGTCTCCTGGGCCCAAGGAAGTCAGGGCCCTCCGCCCCCAGAATATTTTATTTTCAGTAATCACCAGCACGATGGATTGCTTCCCTAGCACTGCCTCCCTCCTTGCTTCTACACAGGTAGTGTTGCCTAGGAGCTAGAGCATGGAACAAGGAGCCAAAGAATGGCCTCTAGTTGCAGGATGCTAGGACTCCTGGGTTCTATTCCCAGCTCTGCCATTAGCTCAGTGATCAGGTGACCCACATGTCCCCCTCTCCAGGCTCCAGAAGAGCAAAGCATCATTGATCATGTTGGTTCCCAGATGCTGGCCTGACCCATCCCTGAGTGCCGCTTGGAGGGTCACGCCTACATCCAGAGCAATCCTGTGGAGCTGGGACAAGTGGCACCACAAGGTATCTTTGCCCCATGATGCTGTGTTTCCCACACTGATCTGTCGGTCTGTCCTGCACTCCACACACTGTCATCAGAGCTGCTTCTTAGGGTACGTCTAGACTGCAAAAAACACCCATTTGGCAGTGAGTCTCGGAGCTCGGGTCAGCTGCCTTGGGCTTGTGCTATGGGGCTAACAATGGCAGTGTAGACATTTGGGCTTGGGCTAGAGCCCAGGTTTGGAGACCATCCCCATCCCCTATAAATAGCAGCAAGAGGCTGGGACACCAGGCAGAGCTGCAGGTACCAACATGGGGTATGTTCTGGGCTCCTCCTCTCCGCTACCTGTCAGAGCTCGGGAGAGCATTAAGGCAGCTGATGGTTGTAATGGCTGGTGGGCCAGGGAGTTCTGTGTCTCTGGCTTCACGCTAACACCTATTCATCAGCAGCCCCCTGGTCATGACCACAGGGAAAGTGACAGCTGGGGGAGCCAGGGCCATGGCTGGGTGATCCTGATGCCTTTGGGTCAGGGGCTTAAATCAAACTGCCTGGTGCTATTCTGATCCCCGTGCTGCATGTCCAGACTTCCCCCGGCACCTCTGCTTACCTCTGATCACTCTTCCGCAGGGTGTATTCCATGCCCTGGGTTTCAGTTACATGGCACGTGTCCCATCCCAGCGGCCTCATGGCTAGTGGATCTGCTGGCCCAGTGGCCAGAGCTTGTCACTGGGCTGCTTGTGCCGGACTGGGGACAAGCACAAATAAAGCTTAATTTGGCAGGAAAGAAAAATGGAGCCGGTGGCAGGGACAGCAGCAGCAACAGTGTGGGGGGAGGTTGGGGTGGCGGAAGGGGCTCTGCCCCCCAGGACTAGCTGTATTCTCAAGCCTTGCTGATTGCTTCAGGCAGCAGAAACACAGCCACTTAAGCCCACTGATGTAGAGCATCCGACATCCTTTGTCCCCTCTCTAAATCCTTCCTGCTGCCGCTGATCCAGAGCGGACTGTGTGCCCTGCCCGGCTCCATCCTCTCCAGGTGCCAGATCCCTTTATTTAGGTCCATTGCGTTAGCAGGCTCAGGTTTGGAACATACTCACGACAGCCCCTGCTCTCTGCTATCCCTAGGTCTGAGTTTCCTTGCAGGGCTTTATTCTGTCTGGTATCCTGGGAAGGCAGGTTTTGCATCATGCTCTGGGCTGGGGCAGGTTGGATGCAGCCTGGCTAAATTCACCAGCTTAGGGCAAGTCGGGGTGTTTTTATAGGCTGGTGAAATAGTTAAGATGGGGTGTAAGGGCTGGGCAATTTCCTGGTGGCTTTGCCAGGCTGATTCCCACACTCCTCCCCAGCGAAGACTCATCAAAGGATATGCTGACTAGTGAGAAGGAGAGGGCTCCAGCCAGGACTCCACTCACAGCACTTAGCTCTCCCCTGAACGCGCATTCACAGTGACTACCTAACTCCTGTCCAGCCTGTTTCCCCTGCAGATCCCCCTATGCTTTATAAAGGCAGGTCACCACCATCGCAGAGGGGAAACCAAGGCACAGAGAGGGGTAGTCTGTTGCCAAGGGCCACCAGAGTCAGTGTCAGAACGGGAAGCCAGACCCAAGGCTTTAGAGTCGCAGTCCGATGCTTGAGCCTCTGGGCCGTGCTGTGGCCCTTTTATCTCTTCTCAATTATCCTGTTTATGGATGAGGTTTCGCAGTTCCTCCCGGCCCCGCTCTGGTCACTGAGGCCAGACCTAGTTATGACCCCTGTGGCCTAGAGAGATCCTCTCAGCTTAACAGCTAATATCTCAGGCCAGTGAACTTTAGAAAACCATCAGATGGGCTGTAAAAAGGGGCAGAGGGGAACGGAAGCCCCCTGGCTCGGAAGAGCGGGATTTACCCAGGCAGGTTTTTCCCATGGATTTTGCATGCTTTTCCCAGCACTCTTCGGAGAATTTCCAGACAGGATATCAGTACCCCAGCTGCCCCTGCTTCAAAAACCTTGCTCTGGTAAGTCCCCATTCGGAGCTGTGGCCGGCAGAGATCACCAAGTCTGCCAGTCTGAATAAAGGTGCAGTAGGAAGGAAAGCCCATTCTTTTCCTGGAAAAGACAGATCCTATCAGCTTTATTCTGGGGATCCTCTATAAGGGCCTGACCCTGCATGGAGCTGTTGAACACTCTCTATTCCCACAGACCACAAGGAATTGAGGGTGCGCAGCACCGGGCCCTAAATCAACTGCATATAATTTTCTTCTTTGCATCCTATCCTAACTTGTTGTGCCTCATGGCCGTGAAACTGTTAAAACAGCTGCCATGTCCCACTCCAGAGGCGGCTGCATCTTAGTGGTGGGTGAAGGGATTCCTATACCTTGGGGCTCACCTCTTGGATGACAGGTGCTGGTGAAAGTAAGGCCCTGAGAAATGAAAGGCTTCTCCATGGGTCTGGTTCCCTCTCACCTGCACTGGTGTAAACTGGAAGCAAATCCAACAGGGACCAGGCTGCCCGCACACCTCTCTCCCCACAACCAAGGCTCTCAGTAGGCTTGTTTCAACATCAACACCATGCTGTGTTGCCGCTGTGTCACCCTGGGCCTGCCCCAAAGAGCAGTGAGATCATCCTAAGTGTATCTGCTCACATCCATAGAGGAAACAGGAAAACAGGGGCTTCCCCAGTCCCAGAGCAGATACAGCACAATCACCCATTGTTTTAAACAAGTGAGAAAAAAATGAACCCTGCTGTGCTCTGCTTAAGAGGCAGGGATCTAGGAGAAGCTCCCTCCCCCTGGATGCATTCACAAGTAATAGGGGAGGGAGAATTCCCGAGGAGAACTGAACACAAAGCGGCCAACTCTAAACTGGTCTGGCAGGGTGAGATTGGCCAGTACTTTGCTGGCTCTCTGCTCCTTCAAAGCATTGCAGGGAAGCTGTGATGGGGCGGGAAGGGGTGGCTTGTGTGCGTGTTATCCCCTCTCCAGCAGCGTGTGCATCTGATGTGAGAAGTGCCGCTTGCCCTGAGCAGAGATCCAGCGGAGTTGGAAGCTGCACATGGATCGGGGAGCTGGGACAGAATTGCTAATGGGATGGAGCAAGGAGACTCATGCCCAGGCTGGAGCTGAGCAGCTGGATTTTCACCCAAGAATAATTCTTAATAAATGGAGTTTATGGCCACAATCCTGCAGCAGATCCCTGATGCCCCTATAGTTACACAGCAATATAAACCAGCGAGAATGACAGCTCTGGCTCGGGGGATTCATTCAGTGTAATCCTTTCTAGCCTAGGATGGTTAAAACTTTGGGGTCCTAGTGAAAATCAGGGAAAGACGAGATTCCGTAGATGGGCCCCTGGAGCTAGAGTCCCCTCTCCAGGCAGAGCGTGTGCTATGAGCAGCGCAGTTCCATGCATCCTGCCCAGGGAGCACAAGGCCCCTCACCAGGAAGTCCCGTCTCTGGTGCTTTCGACAATGCTTTGTTTTCCGCTGAGGATCTCATTCATCATCCATCAGGATTTGTTGGAAGTTTCAATCTCCGGCCCTTTGTTCAGGCTCATTCTTCCCGTTCCTCTGACATCCCCCAGCTCATTCCTAGCATCCCTGCTGGGCTCTGCCCAGGGCGTGACCCAAAGGCACCCATAACCCAGACAGCTGGCTGCAGGCATGGTTCAGGGCTCAGAATTTCATCAGGCCAAGATCCAGAAGAGCTGGTTCTTACCCCAGCTTTGCAGTCCACCAACAGTCCCCTCAATATGAGCGCTAGCTAGAGTGAAGTGTAGAGCAAGCTGGGTCTAGGCAAGTTTCCCCCCCAACAGCTCTTCCAGTGCCCCCTGATCCTGACACACTATTCCAGCTCTGCCTGTGTCCCATAACCATGCCCTCCACACCTCAGTGCCACTAGGGGGATGTTCTTCTGCAGATGAGGTGTAGAAGTGGGGTCCTGAAGACTTGACTTTTTGAAAGTAATGCTTATACTGAGCCCTTCTATTGCACGTTGCATCCAGACATCTCAGGGCTGTATCAACATCCCCATTTTACAGTGTGAGAAACTGAGGCAGGGAGGGGTGACTTCCCCAAGGTCACACAATAAGTCAGTGGCAGAACTGGGAACTGAGCACAGGTCTCCTGATTCCAGAGCCTGCATATCCGAACTCCTCGCAAAGCTTCAGCCGGAGACAAGCAGCTTCATTTCTTGTCTGAAACAATTACACAGTGAGCTGCTCAACAGCTGCCCAGTTCCATCCCCAGAGGTGGCTGCATTCCAGAGGCAGGGTCAGTCTCAGCACCCCTTACCTAGCAACATCTCTGTGAGCTGGAACTAAGGTTTACAAAGTGCTCAGAAGATGAAACGTTCTATGTACAGAGGGTGCTGGAACAATGTGTATAGTGGGTGCTGAGAGCCATTGAACCAAATAGCAAACCCTGGATAGAATGGAAACCACTTGAAGCCAGGGATGCTGCAGCACCCTCAGCACCCGTAGTTCCAGCATCTATGTCTATGTATGTGTTAAAACCAGCCGATCATCAGTCTGCCCAGGGAGTCCCAGTTTCCCTGCTCTCCTGGGGCTCAGCAGTAGCTGCTGTGAGCTGGAACTCCAGCTACCCACCATGCCAGCTGAGCTCTGGATCTGTTTCACTGTCCTGCTCACGTCCAAATGAGCGTAAATGACTTCTAATGAGGTTAGGGGAGGCTAATTATTTTGTTCGGCCTGGAAGGCCCTGATGAGAACAGGGAGCGGTGAGTTCATTCAGTTCTTGTGGGTGGCTGTAATCGCATTAGAACTGGGCAGGGCACAGGGATCGATGGGCTATATCCAGAGAGGCGGGCCAGGGGCTAGCGCCTGCTACTGCTGCCGTTAGCACAGCTGTCGATTCCTTTTCCAAGGCAAATCAGCGTGACCTTCAGCAACTGTCTAGCACAGCCTGCAGTAAGCAGAGCTAGCTCAGCAACCTCTGGGGGTCATGCTAAGTACTCGGAGACGTGGAGGAATTCGGGGAGGGGACTCGGTGCTGGGCTATAATGGAGGTGACACAAAGGACCTCCAGTGATAGGGGTTTCCAGACAGATGGGATGCAGTCAGAGCTTAGCAACAGGGATTCCTGGATTCTGTGATCTGCTTCTTGTGATGCAATCATCAGCGACAGGGATTCCCAGACCCTGCAGCGTCCTGGCGGACAATGGGAATACAGTCATGCCTTCGTGCTGGCAGTTCCTTCATGCTGTGATACAACAGTCAGTACCAGGCTGTCTCCGCCCTAGAGCCACTCCCAGCCCCCTCTCTCCGAGGGGTGACGGCGCCCCCATTGGAGGAAGGAGGTGTCAGCACAGTCGAAGCAGCCATGTGCCACCTCCCTCCCTCCCTTTCCAATGGAAGGATGGTGCACGCCCGCCCCCCTGGGGTCTGGACCGCAGCTACAGTGACCCCGCATTTGCTAAAGGGGTTTTGGCACCCACACAGACTGGGGAGTGGCGATTCTGGCTCTAACGCTGCCTGATGTCAGGAGGGACAGGGAGACTGGGCTGTCGGCAGGAGATGTGGCCAAGGAGGAGCTAGGCACAATGAGCAGAGGGTCCATCACGACTGGCTCCCAGAAGAAAGAGGCGGGAGGGGGAGGAGAGTTAAGGAGACAGGAGGGAAGCAGGTGCAGCGAGGGATGGGCTGACATGGTGCCTGCTCGTCCCAGGACAACTCGTCTCCCACTTCCCCAGCTCAGGGGCCTGAACAAATCAGCGAATGAAACCAACAGAGGCTGCCTCAGATTTTTGAAAAAATTGTTAGAAATCCAAACATGACTGAAATGCTCAAATTATCTCTGTGTATCTCCCTCCCACAGGGAGCCAGGCCCCCAGAGCGGGCGTGAGCCTTGAGGGAACGAGACACACACGGCTGGAGAGAACCCAGGGAGGACACATCCATGTATATGCACGCACTCCCCCCAGAATGCCACACGCAGGAAGAGAAGGAGCAAAGAAGTGGTGGAAAGAGGATGTGGGGAACGCAAGGTGAAAGCCTGAGCAGCAGAAGGAGGAGGAGAGTGGAGGATCCAGAGGGACAGGGGTGAGAGAGGGTAGGTTTTGCTACTCCAATAATTAAGTCAATGATCCTGAAGGTGACCAGCATTAAAAAGCGCCCAGGAGTTAACTCAGCGCTGTTTGGGTTTATTCAGGGGCTGGCACGAACCCTGGGGCAAGAGGCAGTGCTGGCTAGTGAAATCCTGGAAGCAGCTAGTGAAGGGCAGAGTACTAGGACAGGACACTGCTCATTTATCATAGAATCATAGAATATCAGGGTTGGAAGGGACCCCAGAAGGTCATCTAGTCCAACCCCCTGCTCAAAGCAGGACCAAGTCCCAGTTAAATCATCCCAGCCAGGGCTTTGTCAAGCCTGACAAAAGCATTTTGGACAAAGCATTTCTAGATTGGACTCGGCCCATCACAAGCCCCTTTCCCTTTTAGGATGGCAAAATACTTCAACAGCCCAGGCACATTTCGGCACTATCCCCGTTCCATAGCTGGGTAAACAGAGGCACTGGAAGAGGTGGCATGTCCTGCATCAAGGTGACCCAGCACCAGAGCCACAAATAGAACCCAGGAGTCCTGCCTTCCAGCACCCAGCTGTAACCACTAGCACTTCCCAGAGGTGAGAGAACTCAGGAGTCCACCTCTCAGTCCTGGACTTGAGTAGATTATGTTCCCTGTCAATATTACCAGCAGTGCCTCCTAACGCCTGGTACCTCTTGGCCAGTTTAGGGAGTGGCAGTGCAGAGCAGCTCCTAGGGCTGAATAGCTGCAGCCCCCGGATTGCTCATAGCCAGGAGTGCAGCCAGCTCCATGGATAACTTTCCCATGGCTCATCCAGTTCGCTGCTTTCCCCTTCCTTAAAAAGCCTTGGGCTCCAGGTCTCGCACACAGAGCTAACGGCTTGTCGTCACCGGCTCCCAAGCCTGAGGAGCCTGGAATGCGTCTCCTGGGGGGAGGGGGGGGGCTCAGGTTCTGTTTGCAGTTTGCTATGCAACCTCTGAACCTGCAGTGGGGGGCGGGGGAGCGTTGTGTTGGGAACCAGGGGCTGGAATGTCAGCACAGTCCCTTGGGGTGAGTCTCTGGCACAGCCAGGGTGGCATGGGGCTTATTTTGGATACTGGGGAATTAAAGTAAAAATATCCTTCCCAGCAGCCAATGCTGAGTCTCTGCTGCCAGACCCAGAGACCGTGGGTTCTTCTGGCTGCAGGAGCAGTTGGAAGCTGGCCATAAATTTAATGCTTGCGATGAGAAGCTGATAACATTGGCTAGAGCCAGGCAATGCCGCAGGCAGGCAATGTGCAAGCTCCCCCGCTTCCCCCCCCCCCGCTCTGTAAATACACCTCAACCCCCACCTGCTATTATTCCAGTCCTGGGTCCTCCACACAGCTCTGCCAGCACACCTCAACCTTGACCTGAAGCCCCCCTTGGTAGTCCAGGCCTGGCCTCCCACGCAGCCCAACACTCCTGCTATTTTTGCTTCTCTAATCTGTCACTTCCAGTTGTGCCCGACAGGGCAGGGATTCTGCAACAAGCACAGACCTCCCCTGTGGCTAGGTTGAGAACTCACTACAATCATGTCGCTGGTGATCTTAACAATACATCAAACCCAGCTCTCCTGAGGCACATGCCTGGCGAGTTAACACCCCTTCCACCGCCCTGCTCCTGCCACCCTCTTCCTTTCTCCTTTAGCTGGCTGAGCACCACCCTCTCACAGAGGAGATCCAGAGATTGCAGCACGCTGCTGGGATGACAATACTGGTGCCATGTGATCAGATACCACGGTGATGGGCTTGGTGTGAGAACCTGAAGAGAACAGAATGCCAGCTGGTCATCGAGCCCTGGCAGTTACCCACTGGTTTTGCCCCATTCCCTTAGTCTGAGATCACGGGTTGATCCCTGTTACTGCAAATCCAGCTTCCCCACCAGTCACCTTGCAGGCCTCTGATCTCTGTTCTGTTGGGTCCCCCATCAACACCACCAACCTGAAGTCCAGCAAATAATGAAGCCTCCAATTCTGCTTCATCTTAACCTACTGGCCATCCAGACAGGGATCCATAAGCTGCAGAGTCCTTCCCCGCAACCCAGCAGGTTCTCAGGCACTGATCCAAGATGAGAGCAGACTTGGCGGCAGCTTCCCACCACCTCATCCACTCTCTCTCCTTTGTTTAATCGCTCTGCAAACCTGCCCCTGAGTGGTCACTGAATACAAGGAGTCCTGAGTGGAGATCACACTTGGGACCCCCCTGTAGCAAAACACCTGGCTCGCTGGCTTCCCTGCAGCCCCAGACACATCCTCCTGCACCGCCATTATGAAGGCTGAAAATATTCCCAAGCACAATGGGAATGGCAGCAGCTGCAAACCTGGCTGAGTGGCACACAGGCCATGGAGGGGCTGCGCACAGAACAGCAGAGCCAGTGCCACTTTTCGGTGTTCCTAGAAGAAGGAACTTTATAACTGCGTGACACAGGTCAAGGTCATTCTCCATAGAACAGTCCTGTCGCCAGCTGCCCTCAGATTGCAGGGGGCAGCTCAGACCAGCATGCATGCTTCAAAGCTGACCTCCCCCTTTCTTTATGTGCATCTGGAAAGCTCCCCATTTCTCACCCCCCCAGGACAAACGCTTTCTAAACTGATGCCAATGCCAGCAGAGCTCCTGAACAGACCCCACAGTAACAAGCCATCACGCCCAGGCCTCATGAGCACCCCTGTCAACCACAATGTAAAGCAACTACGAGCCTCGTTTTTAAAGACAAGGCTAAAACATTATCCTAGATCCAAACATCCCCAGATTGTACAGATGGGGAAATTGATGCATCAGAAGAGGATGTAACTTGCCCCAAGATCAATCACCATGTCAGCAGCACAGCTGGGAATAGAACCCAGAGTCCTGACTCCCAGACCTGTTATAACCACTTGACTACACTGCTGCCCTTTAATTACCTGTGGTCCTTTGAAGCCCAGGGAGGCTCAGGCGAACCAGCAACAGGGTCAGAGAAAGCTACCCTGGGGCAGTTGTCCCTGGTCATGGGCTAAGCTTTGCTCTCTGGTTGTTTTGCATCAGCGTCTTGCATACCCTCTAATCCTCAGCCGAGGATGCTACATAGGGTGACCAGATGCCCCGTTTTTAAAGGGACAGTCTGTTTTCTGGGACTTTTTCTTATATAGGACAGCGGGTGGGGTGTGGGGGGGTAATAGGAGCCTGTTTTTCCACAGTTGCTATCTGGTCACCCTAATGCTACAGGAGTAGGGCTTGTCAGAGCTCAGGGCAAGGGGAAGAAATGCAGGACAGCACGTTAACAAGCTGCCCTGAGATCGGGGTATCTGGTTTTAGCAGGCCTAATACATTCTGTTAAATCTATTAAAACCTCGCTTCTCCCAGAGAGCCGGCGCTTTGGAGAAAGGGCACCTGTGTAAACAGAATACGAACATCTCCTCATCATGGAAAAACCCAACCCCAGCAGTGCAATGGGACAGGCAACACAGGGGTGAAAATCACAGGGTTGGAGTGATGGGGGCAGCTGCTAGGGGTTTGCACTGCAGGACAAAACTGAAGCCAAGAAATTATTCTAGCACATGACATCGGCTCGCAATTAACCCCTTAGTTTCCTTCTGCAACGTTTCCCCTCCCCCACATATTTTGCACAGGGGAGGGGCAAGGAATTCAGGGGTGAGAGGTGAAGAATGTGGAGAGACAATGCAAAATGTTGCAACACAGGGATTTACCCCCGCCCCCACCTCCCCAAGCTGTATTCCAGGATTTGTTGTTGTTTTTTGCAAGCAAGATTTTGCAGGATATGAGAGGTTGCCTGTGTAGTTTGGGTTGGTTGGTGACCACCTGAGGCTGACCCCAGTCACAGCCATTTGAGAGGAACTTTGTCAGCATCGATCTGTATATGTTAAAAATAATAATTCCTTCTTGTGTTGAGATGATTAAAAGCAAAACAATTTTAGCGTCTGCTTTGCTTTCTTTCCAGTTCATGCTTGCTGCTCAACCACCACCCCTAACGAGAGGCAGAACGGGCTCTTGATAGGGGCAGTGGGCTGAGAATTGGGAAATCGGTCCCATTAGGATTTGTATTGCACTTGCAGTGATAAGGCAGCAGCTCAGGATGGCCAAGGTGAGAGGCCCGTGGTTCTGCTGCAGCCTGGTCTGGTACAATCAGGGGCACCTCTTCTGTGACACAGCCATACTATGGCCATTACACGTGCTGTCTGGATCTGTGGCTGGGGATCCCAGGGCAGGGTGGGGAAAGGCACCTCTCCTCAGGGAGGGGAATAAAGAGGGGTAGCTGCCCTTGTCTTGGGGGAAGTAAAGGCGGGCTTTGGGGGTGGGAATAAATGGGGGGCTACCTTTACTCCCTGGGGGAATAAAAGAAGACCCAGGGGAATGGGAGGGAGGCACCATTCCCTACCCTGGTGGGGGGGGGCGGGGGTGGTACCCAGGGGAATAGAGGGGAGTTGTGACCCAGGAACTGGCAGAGGGCACTGTGACGCTTCTCAGGGCAGCCAGGGCTGTGAGTCACCTTGTTGCCACCTGCCTCCAGTGTGTGGGGTTCTTGCCTGTGCCAGCTGGGTGTTAGCTCAAGCACGCTTCACTGGGCTACACCAGTCGTGCCTTTGACCTGTAGGTTGACAATCCGCATACCCTAGCCCGTGACTCCTTTCAAAGTGACCCGCTGTGGTGTCCAGCCCCTGATCACTGGATACTCACAGAAATCCCAAAGTCTCTGTTCCCAAAGAACAATGTACCCCAGTTTATTAGTTTTACCTTAGCCCACCCCACCTGTATCATACGCAGCACTTGAGTTCAATGATAAAACAAAAGGAAATTTATGTAAGAAAGAACAGAGATTCAAATATAAACCAGCATGAGAGATGGGAATACATGGTTACATTTAAAGCAACATCATTTCACTCATTCTTGATCTAAAATTTAAACTTCTTTAGACAGGGGGAGAACTTGTTAGTTCTCTCCCCCGAAATTCTCTCCCGTATCTTCAAACTTAGCTGAGACCCACTTTTTCCGAAACCAACTCCCTGCCAGTTTACTTCCTAGGTGAAAGATCCAAGGGGGTGTCTCCCAAATACACAAGAACAGACCTTTGATGTTCACCTGAACATCAGGCTGTGCCACATACCCGCTATTTACCTCTTCCTGTTAATTTCCTCTTTTTTGAAGATTTCACAGTCCTTCATTAGTATTCGCCTCAGACTGTAGATGGAGGCCCATTGTGAACCATACAATACTTAATTTACATGTAAACAGACAGTGTAATTGTAGCCCTGTAGATCCCAGAATATTAGAGAGACTAGGTGGGTGAGGTAATATCTTTTATTGGACTAATTTCCGTTAGTGAGAGAGATAATCTTTTGAGTTTACACAGAGCTCTTAGATTCATAGATACTAAGGTCAGAAGGGAACATTATGATCATCTAGTCTGACCTCCTGCACAATGCAGGCCACAGAATCTCGCCCACCCACTCCTGCGAAAAACCTCTCACCTATGTCTGAGCTATTGAAGTCCTCAAATTGTGGTTTAAAGACTTCAAGGATCAGAGAATCCTCCAGCAAGTGACCTGTGCCCCATGCTACAGAGGAAGGCGAAAAACCTCCAGGGCCTCTTCCAATCTGCCCTGGAGGAAAATTCCTTCCCGACCCCAAGTATGGTGATCAGCTAAACCCTGAGCATATGGGCAAGATTCACCAGCCAGATACCCAGGAAAGAATTCTCTGTAGTAACTCAGATCCCACCCCATCTAACATCCCATTCTTCAGGTCTGGGAAAGGAACTCCTAGTGTCACGGCAAACTGCAAGGGGGGGAACAGATTGTTTAGCATAAGTAGTTAGCACATAGTGTAAGGGACCATTCAAGGACCATTCCTTTTCCTGAAAGAAAACCTGCACAATACTTTCAAAAGATGAGTTTTGGAGCTTAAATTCATTACGCAGTTAGACAACAAAAATCATGGACTGAACATAGACTGTGGATTTATGGCTTATTACAACCAGCTGTAACCCACTAACCCCCTCTTTTTGTCCTATGACTGCTGGGGTTTTAACAGACCACTTCACCTTGAATGATCACAGGTTTCAGAGTAGCAGCCGTGTTAGTCTGTATTCTCAAAAAGAAAAGGAGTACTTGTGGCACCTTAGAGACTAACAAATTTATTTATTAGAGCATAAGCTTTCGTGAGCTACAGCTCACTTCATCGGATGCTCACGAAAGCTTATGCTCTAATAAATAAATTTGTTAGTCTCTAAGGTGCCACAAGTACTCCTTTTCTTTTTCACCTTGAATGAGATTAAAAAAGTCTGGGACAGCCCAGTTTGGAAAAAGACAACTTGGGGGAGTGTGTGTGTGTGTGTGGGGGGGGGGATATGACAGAGGTCTATGAAATCATGAATGGTGTGTAATTTACCCCTTCACATAATACAAGAATCAGGGGTCACCCTATGAAATTAATAGGCAGCAGGTTTAAAACAAACAGAAGGCAGTACTTCACACAACACACAGTCAACCTGTGGAACTCATTGCCAGGGGACGGGTGAAGGGCATAAGTACAGCTGGGTTCAAAAAAGCACTAGATAAGTTCATGGCGGATAGGGTTCATCAAGGGCTAGTAGCCAAGATGCTCAGGGATGCAACCCCGTGCTCCCGGTGTCCCTAAGCCTCGGAGGGCCAGAAGCTGGGAGTGGACGTCAGGGGAGGGATCCCTGGATCATCGCCCTGTTCTGGTCACGGCGGTGGAAGCATCTGGCCCCAGCCACTGCCTGCAGGCTGGATCCTGGGCCGGCTGCACCACGGGCTGACCCAGTATCGCAGGGGGCCGGGGGCGCCCGACACCAGCCAGGGGCCACGGGACGCGAGCCCAGACTCCGCCTGGGGGTGGCAGAGCAGCCACTGGGACGGAGCCCATCCCCAGCCACCCCTCTGCCCGGGGTGGGGCGCTGCCCCTTTAAATCCTCAGCCCAGAGCGTGGTTTTAGCCCCACCCACCCAGCCGGAGCCAGCATTAGCCAATCGAAGGAGACTCGGGACCCATAGGCCACGCCCCTTCCGTCGGAACGTAAACAGCAACCCCCCCCCCGGAGTCCTTCGAACAGCCCAATCAGAGCGGGAGGAGGGCGGATCTCGCCGCCCATTGGCCGGCGTCCGGCCCCGCCCACTCAAGATGGTGGCGCCCATCTGCGCCGAGGAAGCCCCGGGACGCGGATAAGACTAACCCCCCGCGGGGGGGAGGGGGGAAACGATCCGGGGCCCCCCCCGGTGGGAGAGCGGGGTGAGGAGCTGCTCCCCCCCCCCCGCCGCTGCGGGATGGAATCGCCCAGCCGGCACTCCCGCGCCCGCCCCCGCCCCGCAAGGGGGTGACCCCGGTCCCCCCCCCCGGGGGGGGCGCTTAAAGGAGTCGCCGCTGACAGGAGGCGGGTGCGGGGGGCCAGGAAGCCCCAACCCAGAGGTTCCCCCCCCCAGCCAGAGGACCCCCAAGCCTGAGGGATTTCACACCCCCACCCCTGCTGGGACCCCTGTCTGATTGCCCCCCAGTCTGGTAGCAAGGGACACATCCCCCCCCCCCCCAGCCAGGACCTTGAAACGCTAAAGTGACCCCCACCCCAGCTCCCCTCCCCAGGCACATTCAGCCACCAGAAGATCCTCTTCTCCTCCAGCTGCCTGGCAGGACCCTCCCCATCCCCTGGGAACCATCCCCATCCCTTCCGCTTTTCCAGTCAAAGCCTGACCCTTCTCTTTTCCTCCAACCCATCTGCTGTAGTTCACGCCGGGACCCCCCTCGTCAGGGCGCGAGCCATGGATCTAGTGTTCCTGGTCATCAACGGCATAGGGATGGCCCTGAATTTCTTGAGCCTCCTGCTCGATGTGAACTTCTTCCTGGTCTCCACCTTGGTCTCCGTGCTGGTCTGGCTCATCACGTTCATCTACAACCTGCCCAGTGCACTGGTGGCTGGTGTGATCCACTGCTGGAACGGGACTTTGTTCTCCTTGGTGTACCTGGTGGAGGCGCTTTGCTGCCTGGCCCTGGGCTCTGTCCAAACTGTCACCGGCCTGTTCCGAGGCTTCTGCTCCAGCCTTGAGAGTCTGAAAGTGATCGGGAACCTGTTCTCGCACCTGGTCCTGAGAAGCAAGGAACTTGTGCACCGAGGGCTCTGGAATGTGGTTGGCTCTGGCCAGTCGCTCCTGAGGCAGGTATGCGAAGTGTTTACCATTGTCATGAGCCTCCTCGCCTACTTAGTTAACAGCATCATCAACATCTGCCTGATTGGCACCCAGAATCTGGTGCTGGCCCTGTGGGACTCCATCATTGGCCCTTTCCTAAGAGTCACAGACCTCCTCTCTGCTTTTCTTGCTCACATGTCTAGCAGTGCCATTGCCATATCCATTCTCGTGTGGTCACCCTGCCAGCTGGCATTCGAACTCCTAGAGTCCATAAGCAAACTCCTGGTTAATGTCTTCTTCCTGAATCCTTATGGCTTAGTGTTGCTGGCCCTAATTGTCACAGTCAGCATCTTAGTCCTCAACCCTGAGCTGACAAGGACGCTGGCAAACTATGTGTTGGGATACCTGAATACCTTGCCTTCCTACCACCACCTGCGGAGGGACATCTGGCGCCTCTATCAGATTGTGCTCTTGTCACTGGGGATGGTCGTGAGCTCCCATGCTTGGCGCAGGGTAGCAGGCTGGAGTCTCCAAATGGCCAACTGGAATGGAGGAGGCAGAGCAACAAACCTGCCGGTCAATCAAGAGCCACAAGGTGCAGAGGCCAACCAAGACAGGCTAGGGGCAGCTGCAACCATTCATAGGCCAGTTGCTCCTGGAGAAGTTCCTCAGGGAAGACCAGGGCCGCCTGGAGCCAATCAGCAGGGTGCAGGTGGTGCCCGTCAGGTGCAGCAGCCGGCAGCCAGAGGACGTGGGGACCAACATGACACGAACGTTGAGCAAGGATCAAATGCACAACCAACCTCTGGTCGAAATGCCACAGCAGGGCAGCGCCTCCAGCTTCCAGGCGAAGGACCAAGCACATCACGAGCCAAAGCTCTGAGGAAAGAGCAGCTGAATGCTTCGGAGGAGGACAGTGAGGATGTCACTTCGGAGAATGACCCGTGGATGCTCCTGAAAGAACAAGAAGAACGTAAAAAATGTGTCATCTGTCAGGACCAAAGTAAGACAGTCTTGCTCCTACCGTGCAGGCACTTGTGCCTCTGCCAACAATGCACCGAAATCCTACTGCAGCAGGCCATCTACCAGCGCAACTGCCCACTCTGCCGACAGATGATACTGCAGACTCTCGACGTGTACTTGTGAGTTCGGGGTATCGCTTAATCTACATTCCACCGGGTTTACCCGGTGTGCCAGCCAGCACAGGAGAATCCTGGGACCCTGGCTTCACGACGGTGTTACTTTCTGTGTCAAGTACCCGGCAGTAGCTCAGCACTTTCTATGCCACCAGGAGTTTTCCAGAGAACTGAGAATGGCATTGAAATACAGAGAACATTAGAAGCTTGGTTTCACTAATATTATGGTGTAACTTGCTTGTCACGGCCACTGGAAAGCACAGCAGCCGATCTCAATAATGGACTAAAAGGTTTTAGCAGTTGAAAATTCTGTATTTCAAGGACTTTTGCCTGGAGTGCAGAATCTTCCTCTGTTGGCTTATCATACAGAGTATCCAAAGCAAGGCTTGAAAAAGGCTCCAGACACTTCCTAGCCAAAGTCTGCTATGAAAGATGAAGGCTGTACCCTGGTAAGAAACTCAGCTGTTAGGAAAAGGCAAATGCTGGAATTCCAACCATGCTATTAGGAGCAAGGCAGGCTTGGCTAGTGACTGCCTGAAAATCTTGGCATTTCTCCTCTTCTCTCAGCTGTTGAGAGGGAGAGGGAGCTCTTCTTGTTCCCCCTTAACCTCCTGCTTTCTTGTAAGGGGGCAGGAAGAGAGTTGAGTGGCTGACAGCCTGCAGCAGCAGGGTGAAATTGACACGTTCTTGGTCAGTTTCACAGCAAACTACAGTGCTGTCCTGTCAATTTCACACTGGTGCCCCAGGCTCACAGGTCCAGATTCTCAAAGATATTTAGGCCTCAAACACCTATCAATTTCAATGGGCACTTAAATACTTTTGAGGATCTCGGCTACAGCCCCTAGTGAGTGGGCAAGCGCATCTTTCAAGCCTGATCCAAAAGACTGGCTAGTGATCTCCAAAGCAAGAGGCCTATTTGGCTTTTGGTTGCAGAAGCACACCCTGTGCAATCTTTAATCATTCCTTCAGAAACTGTCACAATATTTTGGATCCTGGTGCCATCTGGGGTCTTGATTTTTTTTCTTTTTCCCCTTCAAAAGCTGGTAATGCAGGGGGGAGATTACTAGGCTGTGGTATTTTTCCAGCTCATTTTCCCCACTTCTTTCAGGGCCCCTCCTCCTCGAGAGAGACTCAAGTTAGAAGCCAAATGTTGCTACTGAGGGGAACACAAACTCTTCCCAGTTTAACTTACCATAGAGTTAAGTCAGCACCTCATTGGATACACTGGCATGTAATTAGCACAGATCACCTATGCAAGATAGCACATCCAGACTCCTTGCACAGCTTTTCTTTTTGGGGGCGGGGGATTGAGTGGGGGAGAGGAAAGCTGGCTCTTTTTTTCCTTTTGAAGATTTTCTTCTCATGAATGTGGTGCTGTTTTAACAGCCCTGGAGACTGAAGGCCTCCATTTATTCACAGAACAGGTCCAGCTTGGGCAGCAGCAATGCAAGCATCCACATCTCACTGTACTTCCCTCCGCACTCAGAGGGTCCCCTTTAGAAGGGACTTGATTCTCCGTGGCCTACTCAACCCATGGCCTTTACCGAGACTGCTCTAGAGCCATCCTGTTGTAACAGCCTTCACTGGCTCCCAGTCTGGGTTTAAATTGAAGGTGTGGTCTCCAAGGGGGGAAGCTCCAAATCCCAATGCTGGACCTCTGAGACATGCAGGCTCTGGGGAGCAAGTACTTTTCCATGTGGGATGAAGCTGTGATTGCACATATAGGGGTTGTAATTTAGAGTGGGATTATACAATGTTAAGTTTTACCCACGGTCTGAAATGTGAAACATGGGATGAGATCTCCTTTGGTTATGCACCATCCCCCTGCAGTGAAACTTAGCAGTAAGCTCTGGACTGGGAGGTCTGGAGGGCCTGTCAACATTTTGCCAGTAAGCATAATTCCAAGAGATCAGTGAGCTGACAAATAAATATTTAAACTAAAACCCTCTCATGTTCCTGGATGCTTGAGATGGGTTATAAGAGTGCCAGAATCAATTTAATTGTCAGTGCTTAAATTGGAAAGAGTCCCTGGACCACAAGACAAGAAGCTGAGAGCTGTTTTTGTTCTCTCTCATGCTAATAAATAACTGATAGTTGGTCTGACCCCAAATGAAGCCCTGTATTAAGGCCAGAGAGCACTTGGGGAGAGTCGAATGAGTTTGTTTACCCTGCAGAATTCTACTATGTCATAATGAGTCGCGGGTTAGTCGGAGTGAATGTAACTGAATAGTTATAAGCACTTCGTGGGACGTTGTTACAGTCTCGGTGAAATGCTGGCTGTACTGATGGCAATGGGAAAATTGACTTCATTGGGTGCAGGATTTACCCCTGGTCTCGCTATGGCGTTAGTATATGCGGCGGCCCCTGCATGGAGGCCAGAACCAAACAGTTCTACCAAGGGCGGGGCACTGTGCTGCCCTGCATCGCACGGCGCACAACAGCCTGTAGGAAGACCACCCGTATGTGTGTGCTTGATGGTCTTGGGGAGGCTGATCCAGGCATTGGTGGAGAGTTTCAGGGCGGAGCTTCACCTGGCAGATGAGTGTGAAGGGTGAGATGCAGAACCTGTGAGGTTAAGCTTCTAACCTCGAAAGCTGCATGGGAGCAGTGCTGCTACTGGGCCACTGACACGTAAAATGATTCAGCTTTCACTTTCTGATCAATAAAAAAAGAATCATAGACAAGCATTTGAATGGCTGCTGTGTGATGCCGCTGGCAAGGGAATGAAAAATATCCTTCTCTGCCCCCTCTGAGCACCTTACACTTGAAATCTAGGGTGACAAAAGAGAGATATCACGGAATCAAGTTCTGCCCTCGCTTGTAACCCACACAGCCAGAGGTACAATGTGGGCCCTGCCTATTCTGACACACAGCCAGGCTTGCAATCCTCATGTTTACAATCTCTTACTTTGCTATTTTAGAAAAAAATTTCCCTCCCCCCCCAGCTGCAGTCTGTTTCAAATGTTGCTTTCCTCTCCATCTGGCTAGTCCCTTTCATTTTCTGCCTCGTCTCCATTTTCAAACACTGCAGGGCGATGTTGAAATCCAAATGGAGAATTCCCCTGGAAATGCTCTGATTGATTTGTAGAGTTTGTATAACCCCCAATCACCACAAGAGCGTCTCAAAGCGCAGCAGAATGGTGGCTGCGGGGCTGGGCCAAAGCTCTTTCCCGGGGGTACGTGTTTTCTGCCCCTTCAGAAAGTGCTCCAGGGCCTGTCAATGCTGATGGGCTGGGGGGAAAAACCATGCCAAATAACAAAGCTAATAGCTGCCTTGCTAAAAGCCCAAGTGTATTTGTGGTATTATTCATGCCACAGATTGCACAGGCACAATCTAATACAATAGCACGGGTCAGCTGGTGTAAATGGGCAGAGAGCTATGCCCATTTCAGCCTGAGGAGGATCTGGCCGAAGAGGCTTCTTAGGCTCTTGGGGAGGTGCAGCGTCATTAACTGTACATAACACTTTCCACCTGCTCCAGCACAGATGAGGCTATTCCACTTCTTCCTAACCATCCCCCTGGGACCCTGGATGCAGGCGAACCCGGCCCTCTTGGTAAGGTTAGCCAGACCCTCCCGATTTGTGCCTTCATAAAAAGCTGGCTCCCTCATGGCTGCTCTGCTTTGAGGGTTTATTTTGAGCGATTGCTTTTCTAACGCAGTCCCCTGAGGGGGAGAGTTTTGTATCAGGCTTTCTGCGGGACTTCTCTTCCCAGAGCTCACTGCTGCTTCCCTTCCTATCCAGTCTTTTTTAATGTTTTAAAAGTCAGTCTCTTTGCCTTTTTAGGGGCTGTTATTTGCTATCCAGAAAAGCTGTGTGTTTTAAGGTTAACTCTTTGCACTACGAACCTGACTCTGCACATTAAAGTCTCCTTTGCAAAAACCAAACTGGCCATGGCCCCGTTCTTGGGAGTGCTCTGATTGGGGGAGGGCAACCTCCCCACAGGGATACTGATGTTGAACATCATTTCCGCTCATCTCTGGCCCCCTGGAAAAGGGAAAAAGCCCTGCATCCAGAGATTGCAGGCTTTAATCAGCAGGGAACCTGCAGCTTTAGCAGGAGAGTTCTGAGCAGAAACGACAAGGGTGAAGAACAGGGTAGGTCGTGGTGGGGGTGGGCAGAGGTAACTGGGGGGAGTGTGTTCAGATTGTACACACAACCAGAGAGGGTGAGGAGGAGACCCTTCAGGGGTGTGGTCAGGCCCTAGGCAGATAATGGGGATGGTGTGTCGGGGTGTGCTTGAGTGTAACACACAGTTAACCTTCAACTGGGGAAGCTTTGGCCACTAGCATGCACAAGTGCAGCTACTGCTGTCATTTATGGCTAGTGCCCCCTGTGCCATCCTTCCCCCCCAGCTTCCCAGTTGTGTGAAACAAAACAAGTAGGTAGTAAAAACTGGCCGAGTTCTTGGTCAATATCCCTGCCCTCCAACCTCTTTCAGAGCCATGTTCCCTCACTCACTGGTATCTGTTATTTCTATATATGTTCTTCTTGCAACCAGATCAGGCCTTGGGCAGCGGGGAGAACCCAGCCAACAGGAAAGCTTCAGCATTTACAGGTCAGCTGGGTTTTGAGTTATGCTGTATGGAAGGGAACAAAAAAAATCTGAAATTAATTCATTTTTTTCTCAGCAGGAAAAATCTTTCCCCTCACGCTCTCATAATAATTAATAATATAATAAAATAGTGGTTAGATTTTGCTCTAGCTTTCCAAAGAGAAAGCTCCCTTTGAGCTTAGCCCGAGCATGGAAAAGTTCAACCCCCATAGAAGACTTTACAGAAATTTCTGAGCATGCGGAGACATGTGACTCAGCATAGATGCCACCTTATCTGATACTCTGGGGGACCTTGAGCAAGTTGCTTCCTTTCTCAGTGATTCAGCTTCTCCAGCTGTGAAATGGGGATGATGATCTGGACCTACCCCCCAAGGGCGGATGGGAGGCTAATTTATTCATGTCTGCAAAATGTGACACTCCAGGGTATCTCTAGGAGGCACTATAAGCGGAGAGAGAAGACCCAGAAAGGAGGGTGTTTCACTTATTATGTGTCTAGGTAACATTTCCTTGTAACAGTATGGAAGCCACAACTATCTGGCTTCCTATCAATTATGCTTTGAGGTTTGTGAAAGTGCAGTAGCTGTTTAATGTGTTATTCTTCACGTCCTGTCCTAAGTTGCTGGACGGATATGCACGGATAATCACCTGCCGCTTTTCAACCCAGGGGTAGTTGCATTTCACTGGTGGATGAACTATTCTTGCATATAGTTTGGAGCCACGAAATGGGAAGGAGTTCTAGCTTCCAGTTCCCTGATCTAAATGCTCGACAGCCCCAGTCCCAGAGTAAGAAACATAATCCAGGAGTCCTAAAGCTCAGACTCTTCCACTCTAGTCAATAAAAAACACCCCCTCCCAAAGCCAGGACTAAAACCAAGGAGTCCTGGCTCTCAGTGCCTGCTCCAGCCACTACAAAGGTCTGTGTTCCTTTGGGAGATGGATGTCTCTAATGCTGTCTCATCTCTCTGCAGCCCTTGTGTGAGCGTACTCCCAGCCCCACCTCTCGGCATATACGCAGCACTTCCTAGCTCTGAATATTAGCTAACTCATAGAATCATAGAATCATAGAATATCAGGGTTGGAAGGGACCCCAGAAGGTCATCTAGTCCAACCCCCTGCTCAAAGCAGGACCAAGTCCCAGTTAAATCATCCTAGCCAGGGCTTTGTCAAGCCTGACCTTAAAAACCTCTAAGGAAGGAGATTCTACCACCTCCCTAGGTAACGCATTCCAGTGTTTCACCACCCTCTTAGTGAAAAAGTTTTTCCTAATATCCAATCTAAACCTCCCCCATTGCAACTTGAGACCATTACTCCTCGTTCTGTCATCTGCTACCATTGAGAACAGTCTAGAGCCATCCTCTTTGAAACCCCCTTTCAGGTAGTTGAAAGCAGCTATCAAATCCCCCCTCATTCTTCTCTTCTGCAGACTAAACAATCCCAGCTCCCTCAGCCTCTCCTCGTAAGTCATGTGCTCTAGACCCCTAATCATTTTTGTTGCCCTTCGCTGTACTCTTTCCAATTTATCCACATCCTTCTTGTAGTGTGGGGCCCAAAACTGGACACAGTACTCCAGATGAGGCCTCACCAGTGTCGAATAGAGGGGAACGATCACGTCCCTCGATCTGCTCGCTATGCCCCTACTTATACATCCCAAAATGCCATTGGCCTTCTTGGCAACAAGGGCACACTGCTGACTCATATCCAGCTTCTCGTCCACTGTCACCCCTAGGTCCTTTTCCGCAGAACTGCTGCCGAGCCATTCGGTCCCTAGTCTGTAGCGGTGCATTGGATTCTTCCATCCTAAGTGCAGGACCCTGCACTTATCCTTATTGAACCTCATTAGATTTCTTTTGGCCCAATCTTCCAATTTGTCTAGGTCCTTCTGTATCCTATCCCTCCCCTCCAGCGTATCTACCACTCCTCCCAGTTTAGTATCATCCGCAAATTTGCTGAGAGTGCAATCCACACCATCCTCCAGATCATTTATGAAGATATTGAACAAAACGGGCCCCAGGACCGACCCCTGGGGCACTCCACTTGACACCGGCTGCCAACTAGACATGGAGCCATTGATCACTACCCGTTGAGCCCGACAATCTAGCCAGCTTTCTACCCACCTTATAGTGCATTCATCCAGCCCATACTTCCTTAACTTGCTGACAAGAATGCTGTGGGAGACCGTGTCAAAAGCTTTGCTAAAGTCAAGAAACAATACATCCACTGCTTTCCCTTCATCCACAGAACCAGTAATCTCATCATAAAAGGCGATTAGATTAGTCAGGCATGACCTTCCCTTGGTGAATCCATGCTGACTGTTCCTGATCACTTTCCTCTCCTCTAAGTGCTTCAGGATTGATTCTTTGAGGGCCTGCTCCATGATTTTTCCAGGGACTGAGGTGAGGCTGACCGGCCTGTAGTTCCCAGGATCCTCCTTCTTCCCTTTTTTAAAGATGGGCACTACATTAGCCTTTTTCCAGTCATCCGGGACTTCCCCCGTTCGCCACGAGTTTTCAAAGATAATGGCCAAGGGCTCTGCAATCACAGCCGCCAATTCCCTCAGCACTCTCGGATGCAATTCGTCCGGCCCCATGGACTTGTGCACGTCCAGCTTTTCTAAATAGTCCCTAACCACCTCTATCTCTACAGAGGGCTGGCCATCTCTTCCCCATTTTGTGATGCCCAGCACAGCAGTCTGGGAGCTGACCTTGTTAGTGAAAACAGAGGCAAAAAAAGCATTGAGTACATTAGCTTTTTCCACATCCTCTGTCACTAGCTTGCCTCCCTCATTCAGTAAGGGGCCCACACTTTCCTTGGCTTTCTTCTTGTTGCCAACATACCTGAAGAAACCCTTCTTGTTACTCTTGACATCTCTTGCTAGCTGCAGCTCCAGGTGCGATTTGGCCCTCCTGATATCTTTCCTACATGCCCGAGCAATATTTTTATACTCTTCCCTGGTCATATGTCCAACCTTCCACTTCTTGTAAGCTTCTTTTTTATGTTTAAGATCCGCTAGGATTTCACCATTAAGCCAAGCTGGTCGCCTGCCATATTTACTATTCTTTCGACTCATCGGGATGGTTTGTCCCTGTAACCTCAACAGGGATTCCTTGAAATACAGCTC